>NW_016805935.1:1511818-1541830 GCF_001698545.2 Rhinopithecus bieti | reverse complement strand
AGGCGGGTGCATCACGAGGTCAGGAGATGGAGACCATCCTGGCCAACATGGTGAAACCCTGTCTCTACTAAAAGTAAGGAAAAAAAAAAAAAAAACTAGCCGGGCGTGGTGGCGGGCGCCTGTAAGTAGTCCCAGCTACTCGGGAGGCTGAAGCAGGAGAATGGGGTGAACCCGGGAGGCGGCGGTTGCAGTGAGCCAAGATCACGCCACAGCACTCCAGCCTGGGTGACAGTGCGAGACTCCGTCTCAAAAAAAAAAAAAAAAAATTAAAGAAAGGACAAGTGAAGATTAGTGTTACTATCTGTCAAGGAATCTCAGCTCCCTCTGCTAAAAGAACAGCTCTCGCCTTTCACTCTTGGCATTTTCTCTCTCTGGCCAAGTGCCTTCTTTACAATCTTTCCCTGGGTCATTTCAGTTCATCTTCCCTCTGCCTGTCTTTACTCGTCCACTTTCTATTATATTGCACAGCCGCAAAAGAGAGGGTTTGAATTCGATCCGATGTGAGGCTAGACTTCCCTGTTAGCAATTTATTAGTGCTGTGACCTTGAGCTAGTGACTTAACCTCTCTGAACTTTATTTATTTATCCTAAAATTAGGCATAATAATAGCCACCTTATGTAACTGTAAGGAGGATCAGGAGGCTAGGCGCGGTGGCTCACCGGGTGGTAATCCCAGCACTTTGGGAGGCCAAGGCAGACAGATCACGAGGTCAGAAGATCGAGACCATCCTGGCTAACACGGTGAAACCCCGTCTCTACTAAAAATACAAAAAATTAGACGGGCGAGGTGGCAGGTGCCTGTAGTCCCAGCTACTCAGGAGGCTGAGGCAGGAGAATGGGGTGAACCCGGGAGGCGGAGCTTGCAGTGAGCTGAGATTGCACCATTGCACTCCAGCCTGGGCAACAGTGAGACTCCATCTCAAAAAAAAAAAGAAGAAAAAAAAAAGAAGGATCAGCAAGAATATAATTAATGCCTAGCCAATAGTAAGTGCTTTAACCTGGATTTTCACCAGAGCAGAGGAATTATGCCCTTACACTTAGTTATTAAACACTGTCTTCCTTATTTCTGTAAAGGCAGTTTCTCTAACTTATTTATTATTAAATCCTTCACAATACTGTGGATATCCTTCAATCCACCATACAAAAGATAGCTATCACTATAATTACTTACAAAAGATAGCCATCACCATAATTTCTGCCAAAATGCCTTAATTGCAACTGCTCTGGGTTGTGTGTGTTTGTGTGTGTGCACGCCTAACACTCAGTATTTGCAACGTGCCAGGCCTGTGATCGGGGTAGGTACTTGACGTGGATTCTCTCATGTGAGGTGGCTTCTATCGTATCCCCATTTCACAATGAGGAAATCAGGCTTAGGGATCAAAACTTGCCTGAAGCCTCCCAGTTAGCAACTGGCAAAGCTGGGATTTGAATCCAAGCAGTCTGGCTCTGGAACCTGCACTCTATGCCTGTGTCTCAGCAATGCAGGGGGGTCAGTGAAGAAATAAGGACTTGCAGGGTTTTCAGGAAGAAAAAAAAGTGCAAAAGTTCCTACAAACCTGGAGACATCCTTTATGGTCCTATTCTCACCATCTTTTCTCTACCTCTCTGGATCCTCTGAGCCAGTAGAGCTCAACCAGGAGCAGTGATGTCCTCTGCAAGACATTTAGCCGTATCTGGAGACATTTTTGGTTGTCACAGCTGGAAGGGTGGGTCGGGGGTGCTACTGACATCTAGTGGGTAAAAGCCAGGGATACTACCAAACATCCTACAATGCACCAGGCAGCTCCCCCTGCCCCTCCCAAAAAAAGAATGATCTATCCCAAAGTGTCAATAGTGTTGAGATTGAGAAAATTGGCTCTACATCTATGAGCTTTCTTCCAATTCTTTCCCACAAAAGGGTGTGAGGTCGGGATAAGGAAATCCATGCACTTGTTTTTCTTATGCTACTATCTGGAATAAAGATTTAAGGTCAATGCCAAAGCAACCCAACTTACACAATGTTGTCTATTGCAGGTTAGGATCATTCCAGGGCAATATATATTAAAATTTTATTAGGGCTGGGCATGGTGGCTCATGCCTGTAATCCCAGCACTTTGGGAGGCCAAGGTAGGTGGATCATGAGGTCAGGAGATTGAGACCATCCTGGCTAACACAGTGAAACTCCGTCTCTACTAAAAATATAAAAAAGTTAGCCAGGCATGGTGGCGGGCACCTGTAGTCCCAGTTACTCAGGAGGCTGAGGCAGGAGAATGGTGTGAACCTGGGAGGCAGAGCTTGCAGTGAGCCAAGATCACGGCACTGCACTCCAGCCTGGGCGACAGAGCAAGACTCCATCTCAATAACAACAAGAAAAACATTTAGAGAAAGGTTCTCAAGTGTTTAAAAATTAGAAAAATAAGAATGACAATATTTGAGGTGAAATTTATAATAAGCACAACTTAACATTTTAGGGACTTTTAAAATCATTTGGGAACTACTGTCACTAGTGTCAAATGACAAATTATTAAATGCAAGTAAAGGTTTATTTTATTCATTTATTTTTAATAATTTCAACTTTTATTTTAGATTCGGGGGCACACATGCAGGTTTGTTACATGAGTATATTGTGTGATGCTGAGGTTTGGGGTATGAATGATCCCATCATCCAAGTAGTGAACATAGTAACCAATAGGTAGCTTTTCAGTCCTTGTCTACCTCCCTTTCTCCTCCTCCACTAGTCCCCAGTGTCTATTGTTCCCATCTTTATGTCCACATATACCTAGTGCTTAGCTCCCACTTGTAAGTGAGAACATGCAGTATCTGGTTTTCTATTCCTGCATTAATTTGCTTAGGAGAATGGCCTCCAGCTATAACCATGTTGCTGCAGAGGACTTGATTTCATTCTTTTTATGGCTGCATAGTATTCCATAGTATAAATGTACCACATTTTCTTTATATAGTCCACTGTTAATGGACATCTAGGCTGATTCCTTGTCTTTGCTATTAAGAATAGTGCTGTGATAAACATACAAGTACATGTGTCTTTTTGGTAAAATGATTTATTTGGGTATATACCCAAAAGAAAATAAATCAAACCCGTTAATGGGATTGCTGGGTCGAATGGCAGTTCTAAGTTTTTTGAGAAATCTCCAAACTGCTTTTCACAGTGGCTAAACTAATTTACATCCTCACCAACAGCATATAAGCATTCCCTTTTACTCTGCAACCTCACCAGAATCTGTTTTTTTTTTATTTTTATAATAGCCATTCTGACTGGTATAAGACGGTATCTCGCTGTGGTTTTGATTACCATTTCTCTGATGATTACTGATGTGGAACATTTTTTCAGATATTTGATGGCCACTTGTATGTCTTGTTTTGAAAAGTGTCTGTTCATGTCTTTTGCCCACTTTTTAATGTGGTTATTTGTTTTTTGCCTGTTGAATTGTTTGAGTTCCTTACAGTTTCTGAATATCAGATCTTTGTCAGATTCATAGTTTTTGAATATTTTCTCCCATTCTGTAGATGGTCTGTTTACTCTGTTGATAGTTTCTTTTGCTGTGCAAAAGTTTTTAGTTTAATTAGGTCCTCAAGCAAAGATTCAAGTGCAAAAAAAGATTTGTACCAGCAGCTTAGAAAAGATTGCTAATTGTATTTTGATACAAATTTTGATGTAATGTGTCACTGAGCAGTGAAACTGTGTGATTTAAAAAGGGAGGAAGATGGGAGGAAACCAAGTGAAGGGTATACAGGATCTCTGTGTCTGTGTTATTTCTTACAACTGCATGTGATTCAACAATGGTTTCTAAATTCTATTTTATTTAATTTTATTTATTTATTTATTTTGAGACAGAGTTATTTTTTATTTATTTATTTATTTATTTATTTATTTATTTATTTATTTATTTTGAGATGCAGTCTTGCTCTGTTGCCCAGGCCAGAGTGCAGTGGCGCAATCCTGGCTCACTGCAACCTCCACCTTCCGGGTTCAAGCAATTCTCCTGCCTCACCCTCCCGAGTAGCTGGGATTACAGGCGTCCACCATCACGACCGGCGAATTTTTGTATTTCTAGTAGAGATGGAGTTTCACCATGTTGGCCAGGCTGGTCTTGAACTCCTGACCTCATGTGATCTGCCTGCCTCGGCCTCCTAAAGTGCTGGGATTATAGGCGTGAGCCACTGCACCCGGCCTTGGTCTCAAAATTTTAAAAGCTTGATTTCAATAACGGAAGGGAGGAAGGATAAAGGAAAGGAAAGAAAGAAAAAACATGACATTTGTCTTTCGCTTTTTAAAATTAATTTCTATTTGTAGCAAATTACTACCAGTCACATTTGTTTTCAGTACTTATTTTCAAGATGAAGTTATGATGTGTACTAAGCCTTTGGGAGGAACGTGGACATTAACACGGGTCAATTCCTCTGGGCTGGACAGGGCCAATTTACCCATCAGGCACGGTAGGTACAGGCTCTAGGGCTAACAGAAATGTTTTCATCTTACTTTCTCTTAAAAATAAAAAAAAATAAATCTAATAATCAAAAATAATATTACAAATATTATGTTTTGATATATTCTTGAATATGAATGGTAGTCATTTTAATGAATATACAGTCATGAATTCAGCCTAGAATATATTAGTCTTTGTACCAACGAAGTCATTAAAAAGTATTAAAGTCATTAAAATATCATTTAAAAAATTTTTTCAATGGAGGAAGAGACCCATGAAATGGTCTCTTGACACAGTGTCTCTCTTTGATACTGAAATGGGTACTAAGAGAATTTTTATAAATAGTCGTTGCTGTCCTTAATTGCACCAGGATGGTTCTTGGCACAGATATGTTTATATATGTATGCACCTATGTATATAAGGAAATGATTTGAGGTCACTGGGGAAAGTGTTTGTGAAATTATGCTGACCACGTGCCAAAGGCTGTAGTAACACCTTGTGGCTGTAAAACCAACTTTGTAATGTGCATGTTGTTCTAGCGCCAGTGCATGACACTTGGATGAGTTTTGCAGGTTCCCACTGCAGCGTTAGCCATGTTCCTGATAATAGCAGCTAATCACAAACACTGCAGCACTTATATCCCTCCCCTGTTGATGTTTCTTTTATTAGCACTGAGGGCTTCCAGGTGTGAGCAAGTAGAAACACTCTATGGCATTACAGAAGTCCAAGGACACTTCCTGAGTGGACAAGGTGGGTGGGTGATCCGGTTGTCCACTCAGAAAGTGCCCTTGGGCTTCTGAGTTGGTTGGGTGATCTGCCTGCCATATGTGGCTTCCCATGGGACTCTGCAAAGGTAGCACCAGGTCACCAAGAAGTGTGAATGCAAGGAGCAGTTCACTGCCACTCACTGTCTTGCTGTGGTTTTCTTGAAATGTGGCATCCATATCCATCCCTAAATTCAGTTCCAGAAGCTGCTGATAAAGCATAGTCAGAAGCTGATTACATTTAGAAATATGTTTCCTGGTGTGTAGACAAAAATATGTTTCCTAGTGTTTAAGTGCGTGGGGCATCTTTCAGCATGCCTTGTGCTTTGCGCATTGCTGCAGCAGCCAGGGGCTTACAGGTGTGTCCTGGCTCACTGGCCTCAGCAGAGTGGCCTTTCTCTTGCTCACCGCCCTGAACTCTGTCACTGCTCACTGGGAGACCTGCAGAGACCATCCAGCCACCCTGCCATATTTATGGGCCTAGAACTGGGACAGGACAGAATCAACACCTTTGGGACAATCCTTGAGCAAGGAAAGTTGAGCCTGGGAATAAATACTCCTCCTTCTCTTGTGAATAATCTTCAAATACATTTGAGAAGGTTTCTCAGAGGATCTGCAGTGGGCTAGGTCCCTAACTGACAATGAGAGAAACCAGCTCAATTGCACTCTGTTGAGTTGGCTTCCCTTCCCCATGTCGCTCTCCCAAGCACCCCCTCCCCTACTGCTGCTCCTTGGGTGCATTTTTCTAAGTGCACTGGCTGCACCAGGCCCTAGTCTCAGGCCGTGCTTTTCAAGCTAAGACAGTAGGCATGACTGTGAAAGCAGTACGGTGTATAAGAGGTCCATGGCCCGGAGCCAAAGCCATAGCCACATTACCACACAGAGCACCCAAAGAGGGAAATTGATTTCAATACTGTATATTTTGCTAATATGTGCCTGCTACTTACAGTATCAGCCACAACTGAATGTCCACAAATTGCAGGCTTGCAAAATTCAAGTGAGTTTGGCAAAAGGAGGAAAGCACTTAAAAGTGTTCCAAAATGGGTAAGAGGAAAATTACCATGATTAGGAAAGAGATTTAGCATATCCCTCTTTTAATTGAGTTTAATGGAGTTTCTCCTTCTAAACTCAAATGTTATTTTAAAATGTGTTGGTGCCCTTAAGAAGGAATCCTCAGTTTAATTCCCTGAATTTCATTTCTCAGTGGAAAACTGCCCATGTTTCACACAAAGACATCTGCAAACATTCACACAAATGTGTTTGTAGGAACATTCTGAGACCAACAAGGAACCAGTCTTGTTCTGGTCTTAACATGTCTGCATTTAATGTCATCAGAAAAAAAAGCTCTCTCACAATGAAAAGGAATATCAGAAGAACATCTGGGAAAAAACGATATTCCTAAGTGATATATTTGAGTTCCAATTTTTGTTTTTAATTGTTTTGAGGGTTGGCCCACAATTTAAAAAAAAATAAAAGAGAGATGATAAAAGACTCTGTCAAAAACCTATTTTAAATACTTTTAAGTGTTGATCCAAGGAGAAAAGAAATGAACGAACCAGAGATGAGAAGGCAATAAAGATGCTGATATAATGACAGAAAAAGTGCTAGAAAACATGAATAGGTCCACAAACTAAAACAAAGGGGGGCCGGGAAGGAGGTGGAGAGAGGGAGAGGAGACTTTAGGTCTAATTTCCTAACTTCCTAGTTCCTAGGACTGTTATTGGAAAGGAGTCCCAATCCACACCCTAAGAGAGGGTTCTTGGACTTCACAGAAGAAAGAATTCAGGGTGAGTCCATACAGCAAAGTGAAAGCAAGTTTATTAGGAAAGTAAAGGAATAAAAGAATGACCACTCCACAGGTAGAGCCGTGGCATGGGCTGCTCAACCGAGTACACTTACGGTTATTTCTTGACTTATGCTAAGCAAGGGGTGGATTTTGCATGAGCTTTCTGGGAAAGGGGCTGCGATTTCCTAGAACTGAGAGTTTCTCCCTGCTTTAAACCATTTAGGGTAACTTCCACATGTTGCCATGGCATTTGTAAACTGTCAAGGCACTGGTGGGAATGTCTTTTAGCATGCTAATGCATTATAATTAACGTGTAATGAGCAGAGAGGACGCCCAGAGATCACTTTTGTCGCCATCTTGGATTTGGTGGGTTTGGCAGACTTCTTTATCACATCCTGTTTTATCAGCAAGGTTGTTGTGACCTGTATCTTGTGTCGACTTCCTATCTCATCCTGTGATGAAGAACGTCTAACCTCCTGGGAATGCAGCCCAGTAGGTCTCCGCCTCATTTTACCCAGCCCTGATTAAAGATGGAGTCACTCTGGTTCAAACGTCTCTGGCGGGACTAGGAAGGCAAAATAAGCTGCTGCTTTCTGTGGTATAAAATAATAAATTCTAAAAATCCAATCTATTCTAGAATGTCTTTTATTTTAACGCATTATAAAAAAAAAAAGAAAGAAAAGAAAAAAACACAGCACCTCCAGATCCAGATAAGCTGTTTTCTGTATTAAGGAAATAAATACAGGAATTATATTAATTCCTCTGTGTGTGTGTGTGTATATATATGTATATGTGTGTGCATGTATATATATAAATAATATATATTTATATAATTATAAATAAATTAGTTGTCACCTACAGAAACTCCAAGAGAATGGGACACAAGGCGTGTAAATTTTGATCATTTTGATTATCACCTAGAAGGCAAGAGCACAGACCTGGGAAAAGAAATTTAGCAGTTCAGTAGAGAATCCTGGTGAATCAAAAGGTGGCGTGATATCATAAGTGACTGATAGAGAGCTCACATATGGAAATTTAGTATATGAAAGATGTGACATTTCAAATAAATGGGGAAAAGATAAATTATTCAATACATGGTATTAGAACAAAGAAGTAGCCACCTGGAAAACATTAAAATAAACCCACATCACATTCCTTGAACCAAAATAAATTTCAGAGAGAAAACATATTTCAGTGTAAATAATAACCATAAAGTATTAAAAGAAAACAAAAAAATTTGAATAGTTATGGAGTGGGCAAAGATCTTTCTATGACTCAGAACACAGAAATATAACAGATAAATTTAAGTGTATAAAAATAATAAATTGGGCACAACAAAGAAAAAACATTAAAAATGAAAAC
Source organism: Rhinopithecus bieti (assembly GCF_001698545.2). Classification (NCBI taxonomy): domain Eukaryota; kingdom Metazoa; phylum Chordata; class Mammalia; order Primates; family Cercopithecidae; genus Rhinopithecus; species Rhinopithecus bieti. The sequence goes on along the minus strand of NW_016805935.1, from coordinate 1,533,495 downwards.
AATCAACAAAAGTATTTGCAACTCATATCACAGAAATTAAGGTAATCTCCTAAATATATAAAGACTTACAAATGGTTCTCAGATACATAAAAAGATGCTCAACCTCTCTCATACTAAAAGAAACACAAAATAAAATACTTTCATACTAAAAGACACACAAAATAAAACCATTAAAAGAAATAGCTTGGCAGCTAAGGATAAAGCAATTACAGGACTTCTCAAACCACCTGGAGATATTATTAACAGTCAGATTCTGAAGGAGGTCAGGGTGGGGCCTGAGAATTATATTTCTAACAAGTTCCCTGCTGATGCTTATGCTTAGGGCCCACCAACACTTTGTGGAGCGTGCATTGCTGGAGGGCATATAAATTTGGACGATCTGTTTGGAGGGCAATTTGATAATATCTTTCAAAATAAAAAGTATACATCTTTGTCAGCAATTCCACTTTAGTAATTATACTATGATAGATTCACATATGCAAAATTATATGCAAAAAAGAAAATTTACTGCAGCATTTATTAATAATAGCAAAAAATTAGAATCAATATAAATATCCTTTGACAGGGGAGCGTTTAAATACATCATCTATTGAGAAAAGAAAAGAACTTTTATCTGAGGAATGCAAGTCTTTTTAATTATCAGGCCCAGAGAGACATTAAAATAAAACCAAAATCATGCTCTGATACGGTTTGGCTCTGTGTCCCCACTCAAGTCTCATCTCAAACTGTAATCTCCACACATGTCGAGGGAGGGAAGTGACTGGATCATGGGGGTGCTTTCTCCCATGCTGTTCTTGTAATAGTGAGTGAGTTCTCATAAGATCTGATGGTTTTATAAGTATTTGGAAGTTCCTCCTTCACTCTCTTCTCTCTCCTGCTGCCTTGTGAAGAAAGTGCCTGCTTCCCCCTCCACCATGATTGTAAGTTTCCTGAGGCCTCCCCACCCATGTGGAACTGTGAGTTAATTAAAACTTTCCTTTATAAATTACCCAGTCTCAGGGAAGTTCTTTACAACAGTGTGAAAATGGACTAATACACACCCTATTCCTTCCTTTGAACTGCGTATTCATCTTTTGAAATGGCTTGCTATTGCCACAAGTAGCTATAAATTACCCTAACAATGCCACACTGGACACTATAACCCTTACTCTATAGTAGGGGTGTCCAAACTTTTGGATTCCCTGGGCCACGCTGGAAGAAGAAGAATTGTCTTGGGCCACACAAAAAATACACAAACGCTAATGATAGCTGATGAGCAAAAAAAGAAAAAAGAAAAAAATTCACACAAAAAAAATCTGATAACGTTTTAAGAAAGTATGAATTTGTATTAGGCCTCATTCAAAACCATCCTGGGCTGCATGTGGCCCATGGGCCACGAGTTGGACAAGCTTGCTCTATAGCTTAGCAATGTATAGCCAATCATTAGCCAATGTTATTTGTGTAAACCAATGAGAATTCCTGACAAACAACTTTGTATCAGCCTACTCTCTGCACCTCCTTTTTGCCTTTAAAAATCCATATGTGGCCGGGCGCAGTGTCTCATGCCTGTAATCCCAGCACTTTGGGAGGCCAAGGCTGGTGGATCACCTGCTGTCAGGAGTTCAAGACTACCCTGGCCAACATGGTAAAACCCCGTTTCTACTAATAATACAAAAATTAGCTGGTCGTGGTGGCGCATGCCTGTAATCCCAGCTATTCAGGAGGCTGAGGCAGGAGAAGAGCTTGAACCTGGGAGGCAGAGGTTGCAGTGAGCTGAGACCATGCCACTGCACTCCAGCCTGGGCGACAAGAGCCAAACTCCGTCTCAAACAAAAAAAAATCCACATGTAACTGCTGCTGATCGGAATGTACATTCAGGGCAGCTTGAATTTATGCTCCCAGGTTGCAAACTTCAAGCTTGGCCTCAGTCAACTGTCTACTTACATTAATTTTGCCTCAACTTCCTTCTTTCAGGTTAACACCATACAATTGGATATGCAGATGGGAGAAACAATAAGGCTAATGCTGATGTGGAAAAATCTCCATGATAGTTTACTTATGTAGAAAAGATTCAAAATAGGTATGTAAAGAAAACCTACATTTGTGTTGTGTGTGTGTGTGTCTGTTTCGTTGAATGGGCTTCATGAAGACAACTCTGTCTCCCCATTACCTATTTAAACTTGCTGTATGATCTTATCCTTTCCCTGCTCATAGACAAAATCTCAGACAGATTCCACAACTTTTCCAGACATACATCCATATGTGCACACACGAACACACACTGAAGTGCTGTTTGCCTCAACTTCTTCATTTCAGGTGGCATCACACAATTAAACCTGCAGATGGGAGAAATAATGAGGCTAATGCTGATGCAGAAAAATTGCCCTCTTCCTGCCATTGCAGGAAGATCCCACAGCTTCTTGTCCCTCGACCGCTTACACACCAACCCTCAGGCATCATCCACTTGTCCCTCAAACTCCAGGAGACACATCAAGCTCTCCAAGTACACTGTTTGAAGCTCCTCTCAGGTAAGGCAGAAACTTTTATCTCATTTACGCTACTACTTCTAGAGTCTCTGCTACTTGCTTCATTGCAACAGATGTAGGCCTAGATCCTGTAACCATAACAGGTCTGTTGCCTAACGTGTGCAGCAACTCAACACACCGAGACACTGCATTACAGCAGAGAAAGAGGTCTAATTCTAGGGCTGCCAAATGAGGACATCGGAGGAAACCACAAATCCGTCTCCCTGTGGAGTTTGGGGCCAGCATTTTTAAGGGTTTCGGAATGGGCTGAATCATGGAGACTGTTGATTGATCAAAGCGTGTAGGGTGAAGTCATGGGACAGGGCGATGAAGATACCGTTGTATTAATCCATTTTCATGCTGCTTATAAAGACATACCCGAGACTGGGCAATTTACAAAAGAAAGAGGTTTAATTGGACTTGCAGTTCCACACGGCTGGGGAAGCCTCACAATCATGGTCGAAGGTAAGGAGGAGCAAGTCATGGCTTTTTTTGTTTGTTTGTTTGTTTGTTTGTTTGTTTGTTTGTTTGTTTTGAGACAGAGTCTTGCTCTGTCACCCAGGCTGAAGTGCAGTGGTGTGATCTTGGCTCACTGCAAGCTCACCTTCCGGGTTCACGCCATTCTCCTGCCTCAGCCTCCCCAGTAGCTGGGACTACAGGCGCCTGCCACCTCGCCCGGCTAATTTTTTGTATTTTTAGTAGAAACGGGGTTTCACCGTGTTAGCCAGGATGGTCTCGATCTCCTGACCTTGTGATCCGCCCACCTTGGCCTCCCAAAGTGCTGGGATTACAGGCATGAGCCACTGCGCCCAGCCAAGTCACAACTTACGTAGATAGCAGCAGGCAAAGAGAGAAGAGTTTGTGCAGGGAAACTCCTCTTTTTAAAACCATCAGTTCTTGTGAGACTTATTCACTACCATGAGAACAGCACAGGAAAACTTGCTACCGATTGCCTCCCACCGGGTCCCTCTCACAACACGTGGGAATTCAAGATGAGATTTGGGTGGGTACACAGCCAAACAATATCAACCATATTCTTATGCTGATCCCATTCCTCTGTGGGGTCTTCAAGCTGGCTGGTGTCAGCCTGTCAGCCATTTCATTGGAATTCAAGATCTGAAAAACATCTTAGGTAATTCTTGAACAAAAGCCTTATGATTCTGCCAGAAATCCTACCTGTAGGAATAATGGGGACGCAAATAGTCAATGTCTAGAGCTACCTGACTTTTGGTTACAAGGAAGTGGGTCAAAGTGCAGCCTGAATTTTTTTTTAAGAGACAGGTTCTCACTATGTTGTCCAGGCTGGAGTGCAGCAGCTATTCACAGACACAATCCCAGTATTGATCAGCATGGGAGTTTTGACCTGCTCCAAAAGTGCAGTCTGATTAATGCATAATTCGAATTATATTTCTGTCCAGAATTTTTGTTAACCCTGTAAGGATGGCTTCAACCCTATGGACATAGACCATAATATTTGACAGTACAGATATTTTGTTTCACCCTCAAAGTATTGGTCAATAGTCCCAAACTTGAAGCTTTACATAAATCTCCAGATTTCCAAAAATCTAAAAGATCTGCCAATACAGGCCCTTTGAGATATTTGGCTGGAGCTGAGACATGGTTGCCCTTTTAGTGGAAGCCTCCTGATTCCAATGTCCTCAGCATTCCCCATTGTCCTGGGTCCATTTATTTTATCAGTACTGTAGATTTTCTTCTACCCTCGTATTTCTTTCACTGGTGTCCATTTGAGTTTATGAGTTTGCCCTGGTCATAGACAGCATTAACAATGAAGCAGGGCAAACAGGTAAAGCTTCGGGCTATCTTACTACTTCTTTCAAAAGTTTTCCTCTGATTTTAACTCCTCTCCCTTCCCTTCAAATCCAGAAAGTTAGTGTTTTCTTACTGTCCCAAGTTTTCTTTGCCTGAAAGAAAGAAATGTGGTCATCCTATTCACACTAAATTGTTAGTGATTTAATATGTCCTTTTGGGGAAAAAATAGCCAGGACTTGACTAACCTTTCCAAATGGTAAAATTCCAGCTATTTTGGCATTTGGATGAGTGACACATTTTGGGATGGGGCACTTCTCTATGACCCTTCAAACCACAATTTGTGGACAATTACTCCTTCTCCATTTTATGTCAGCCAGCAAAAATCTTTGCCAAAATGATCAGAACAGCTGTTCATTTTTGCTTGTCAGGGTAGTGGCTTGCCAGGGAATCCCTGTCCCAGTTGGGTTTTTCCTGGGAGAAATATTTATATAATTTGTTCCTATTCTGGGATGGGGTGCCCTGTGTGTTTTAGCCTACCAGAAATTTACTGTGCTAATGGTGTGGTGTGGCGATAAAAAAAAAAGGGGGAGGGTTGGGGAAAGAAAAGAAAACTTGAACACAAACTTAGCCAAATCCATAGACATAAACTTAGCCAAATCCATAGATAGAAAAAGCACAGGAAGTTGTTTCACTGCGCTCTGAAATCTTAACCCACATCTGGGGATTTGTACAGATTATTCGAGGCATCCACATTTAGAGAAGAATGCTGACAAGTCAGGGGCATCCTGAGAGGGGAGAGGTGAAAACAAAACCAACGGTAAGAGAAGACTAAAGAAGCACTCGGTGGCTGCTTGCAAAAGTTGGAAAGGCTGTCACCAAGAGGAGGAACCACATGGATTAGTTCTTTGTTGTGCCAAAGAACAAACTAAGACCAATGGATACGAGTTAAGGGATGAGAGTGGGAGGAGATTTTGGCTCGGGAAATAAATCTAACAGCTACTAGATAGAGATTGGAGGAAAATGACTTTCCCTTTCACTAAAAATATCCTGAGAGAGGCTGTTTGGCCATCTGTTTGGAATGCTATAGAAAGAATCCTTTCCCTGGTTGGTGGCCTGATTTGATTTTTGTTGGGACTCTTCAGAGCAAATTCTACGTTTGTATGAATTCTGCTTGCATATCCTAGAGAATATGTAAATCCAAAATGCACAATAATGTCTCTACCTACTCCATTTGAACTTCAGTATCATCACTTAGGTGCAATTACATCAATGTTCTCTTTCAGACCTAGTATCTGTATTACTGAAGTTACTGATTTCTGCAGTTTTCTCTTCATGCCCCTTGGGTGAGCATACTTTGTATTCTTTGTTGTCAGTAAGCATGTGAAATAGATTTTCACTCAGCGGGGTTTTTCCTAATTGCTCTTGCAAAGAAAATGATGTGGCCAATTGCTTATTCCATTGATAGCCTTTTTCTGTCCCCAGAATGTGGCCAACATATGTATGACTCACATTCACAGGACAGAAGGATTGTTCTGGCTTGTGCTTTTACTTCTTTTGGCCAATTGGAGAGTTATTTATAAACATTTATTGATTTGGATTCATAAACCAAAGTGAAAAAAAAAAAAAATCTTGCAGCGCTGGTTGCTATGGTAACTAGCATTTCACACATGTATTCGCCAGCAGCTATGGCTCAGAACAGAAACCCAAAGCCTACCTGTAGCTTTTAACTGCATTTTCACTCCTATCGCATTTTTAACTGAAAATCGGCGACTTCCTCCCTCAGTGTCAAATGGGAGCATGGTATGGAGGCAGGAAAACAACAGCTTTTTTCATTTATTCTTGAGGTGATTTCTGTAGTTTTCTTGGAGTTATTTTCTACACAGATGTGACTTCTAATCAATGTTGATTGTCAAAAATTAAAGAGATTCCATCACAAGTTCAGCTCTCTGCCATGTGTTGAGGGTGATATGGAAGAAACCTCGGTTCCATTCTTTTTTTTTTTTTTTTTTTTTTTTTTGAGACGGAGTCTTGCTCTGTCGCCCGTGCTGGAGTGCAGTGGCCGGATCTTAGCTCACTGCAAGCTCCGCCTCCCGGGTTTATGCCATTCTTCTGCCTCAGCCTCCCCAGTAGCCAGGACTACAGGCGCCCGCCACCTCGCCCGGCTAGTTTTTTTGTATTTTTAGTAGAGACAGGGTTTCACCGTGTTAGCCAGGATAGTCTCGATCTCCTGACCTCGTGATCCGCCCGTCTTGGCCTCCCAAAGTGCTGGGATTACAGGCTTGAGCCACCGCGCCCGGCCCTCGGTTCCATTCTTTATCTTCAAGGGAAATTATATTATAGCTAGAATCCAGGAGCAGAAATATAAAGCCGCAGGCAGGCTACACAAGAAAAAAAATGTAGTTCAGTGCTAAAATACACAACATACATGATAATAGACACAAAGCATGCTGGGAGGAGCACAGGTTGCAGAAAGAGACAGATCTACTTTGAACAGTGTGGCCTCCTGTAAATTACATCATTTTCTTGTAAATTTTTACATTTTTTTGTATAACTATTGAAATGAGAACCATATCGGCTCCTAGGGTAGTCCTGTTTTGTTTTGTTTTGTTTTTTGAGATGGAGTTTTGCTCTTATTGCTCAGGCTGGAGTGCAATGGCGTCATCTCGGCTCACTGCAACCTCTGCCTTCCAGGTTCAAGTGATTCTCCTGCCTCAGCCTCCCGAGTAGCTGGGATTACAGGCATGTGCCACCACATCCAGCTAATTTTGCATTTTTAGTAGAAATGGGGTTTCTCCACGTTCATCAGGCTGGTCTCAAACTACTGACTTCAGGTGATCCGCCTGCCTCGGCCTCCCAAAGTGCTGGGATTACAGGCGTGAGCCTCTAGGGTCCTTAGGGTAATTTTAAGGATTAAATAAGATGATTATATAAAGTACCTAGAATAATATCAGACCCATAGCAAGTATTCAATTAATGGAAATTATTATGTGTGTTGGGACAATTTTTTGAGATAATAAATATCTTGTCTTTGCCAGAAGAAGACCCTGATTGTATGGGGGGAACTAAAGCTTATACAATTTTTGGCCTCTATTTTAAAAATGCAATAAAAACATAAATAGGCCAGACACAGTGGCTCATGCCTGTAATCCCAGCACCTTGGGAGAATTAGGTAGGAAGACTGTTTGAGACCAGGAGTTCAAGGCTAGCCTTGCCAACGTAGCAAGATCCAGTGTCTACAAAAAATTATTTCAAAAAAATTAGCCGGGTGTGGTATCTTGCTCCTGTAGTCCCAGCTATATGAGAGGCTGAGGTGAGAGAATTGCTTCAGCCCAGGTGTGTGAGGTTGCAGTGAGCTATGATCACACACTGCACTCCAGCCTGGACGACAGAGTAAGACCCTGTCTCTAAAAAAAAATAAAACCAAACACAAAAATGTATGAATATAAAACCAACATAAAGAAACACTAAAATTCAAAAGTTAAAAAGTTGACAACACCTAAAAATATAACACTATCTTATTATTTAATTGCATAACACATCTCTCTGATATTTCTTCCTACACATTCTGACTGTATAGTCTTTGACCGCCTCTTCATAGGTAGAAAGAAAATTCAGTCATTCTTCCAGCATAGTTCATTGAAGTTTGCTTTTCATTATTGATAGTGGGGATGTATAAGACATGTGACTTCACTTACAGATATACTTGCTATTTATAGTACTCTTCAGGTTTATGACTTACAAACAGGGAATTCTGATAAATTCTATTTCATGTGATTGCCATAAAGTAGGAAAAATATATAGTGCATGTATAATTTTATACACTGCATCATAGAGTGTATTCCAGAGAGAATTGTTTTGACTAGGCACCCATAAGAATCAAATACTTGGCTTACATTTTTCTACATTTGGTGATTGGAAGAATTTTCCACAAGAAACCTTCCGGCTCCATGCATTTCAAACCTGGTTTCGCTTCCACCACCCATGTATTTCTGGTTCCAGGAAGGAGACATGCATACCTTAACTGACCCCGACCCTGCCCAAAGTGTCAGCAGAGCAGAAAAAAGGAGAAAAAAGGAGGATTCCTAACCCCGAATGGAAAGCAATAACCTAGCAATAAACAGAAGTGACGGCCTACCACATAAATATAGTCTACCAAATTTAAGCTAAATGTTTTCCCAATGTAACTTCCCCTAACCTGGATCTCCAAAATTCCCATGGTCACCCATCACCACCCAACACTAAAAGAAACAGTTTTCTTGTTAGTTGTGGTTAGAATATCTTATTTTTGCTAATTTTGCACCGACCACATGAATACATTGCTAGGGCCCTTTCCGGGGCCTTGGGAAGGGCCAATGCATGTGAAGGCCCTAAAGATTAAGCTTTGTTACCTTCATGGAAATGCTTTCTTTCTGCTTTTTAGGCAAAACACGTGTTCCACATGTGAGAGAGAACACGAGCAAGGGCTCTGAAGAGGTGTAGATATATAGAGAACTGATGGGATCCTTGTCTGTGAGGCTCCTAAAGATCTGACTCTGGAGGATGTTGGAAAGCAGGCAGGGAAAGGGCAAGGGCTGAGAGCTTTGGCCAGGAGAGAGTCAAAATGAAAGTAGTTCAGGCCAGGCATGGTGGCTTGTGGCCGTAATCCCAGCACTTTGGGAGGCTGAGGCAAGAGGATCGCTTGGGCCCAGGAGTTTGAGACCAGCCTGGGCAACATGGCGGAACCCCATCTCTACAAAAAATACAAAATATTAGCCAGCTGTGGTGGTGCATGCCTGTAGTCCCAGCTGCTCGAGAGGCTGAGGTGGGAGGATTGCTTGAGCCCAGGAGGTTGAGGCTGCAGTGAGCTGTGATCATGCCACTGTACTCCAGCCTGGGTGACTGAGTGAGACCCTATCTCCAAAGAAAAAAATAAAAGTAGTTTAAAATATGAGTTTCAGTGAATGCCTACTGAGCCTTATGTATTTGCAAAGGCCTAAAGAAAAACATATATGTTTCAGTAAGAGGCAGAACTCAACATGGCAAAAGAACCATAATAGGTATTAGTTATTTATTACGATAATTATCTAGATAATAAGACTAGGGAAGTTCTATCTTCTGAAAATGTGCTGTTTAGGGTGGACTATGGATCTAAACTAAAGACCATTCTATGAAATACCCTGGCAGTGTTCCACTAGAGAACAATCTATGGCCACCCAAATACAGGAGTGATATGAGAAAAATAATTGTAACTAGTGGTCCTGTCAGGACACCAACTCCGCTGGAATTTTAAATCAACATCTTGATTTGTCCTCCGAAGTCAAGATGTGAATGACAGAGGCCAGAGAGAAATCCTACTCTCATAGCCAGTTCAGTTCGCATTCATTGATGTCTCCCAACCATCGTCAAGAATATTCCAGCTAGGGCCGGGCACGGTGGCTCACGCCTGTAATCCCAGCACTTTGGGATGCCAAGGCAGGCAAATGACAAGGTCAGGAGTTCGAGATCAGCCTGACCAACATGATGGTGAAACCCTGTCTCTACTGAAAATACAAAAATTAACTGGGCATGGTGGTGTATGCCTGTAATCCCACCTACTCGGGAGGCTGAAGCAGGAGAATCGCTTGAACCCAGAAGGTGGAGGTTGCAGTGAGCCAATATTGTGCCACTGCACTCCAGCCTGGGAGATAGAGCGAGACTCCGTCTCAAAAACAAAAAACAAAAAACAACATAAAAAGAATATCCCAGCTTGAAAAGAGCTAATGCATGTTGGGCTTAATACCTAAGTGATGGGTTAACAGATGCTGCAAACCATAATGGCACACGTTTACCTATGTAACAAACCTGCACATCCTGCACATGTACCCCAAAACTTAAAAAATGAAATAAAATAAAATTTAAAAAAAAGAATATTCAGCTTTTCTGATGGACCATTGCATTGTTTCCTGAGGGTTATTAGACAGCGACCAAAGGAGAAACAGTGTTAGCCACAGAGTGCTTAGTTACAACAGGCAAAGGGGAGAGAAATAAGAAATTATCCACAAAAAAAAGGAAAGAATTAACCAGAATAGTTGGTTGTAAAGATCTTCTAATGAGAAGAAGAGAGCAGCAAGGGCCTAGATTCATGTTGCTTTGAAAATTGAAAGAGAGATGGGCATATTTTGTGTCCTAAGTCAGTGAGGCAAAATATATTAATTTTACGTGTTGGCCAATATGCTTGGATTTTAAATTGCTTACTTATTTATTCAGTAGCTATTGACTGAGTATCTATGTGTGCATATCTATAAGCACTATTGTCGGTGAGGGAGAAAGCAATGTTTAAGACAGACAAGGTTCCTTTTCCCATAGAGCTCACATTTCCGTCAGAAAAAGAGGGGAAATAAAAAATTTTAAAGCATAATAATTTCAAATGCTAAGTTGCTATAAAACTATAAAAGGGGGCCGGGTGCAGCGGTTCACACCTGTAACCCCAGCACTTTGGGAGGCCGAGGCAGACAGTGGATCACCTGAAGTCAGGAGGTGGAGACCAGCCTGGCCAACATGGTGAAACCCCGTCTCTACTAAATATACAAAAATTAGCCAGGGATGGTGGCACACCCCTGTAATCCCAGCTACTTGGGAGGCTAAGGCAGGAGAGTCGCTGGAACCTGGGAGGCAGAGGCTGTAGTGAGCCGAGATCGTGCCACGATACTCCAGCCTGGGCAATAGAGCCATCTCAAAAAATAAATTAATTTAATTTAATTAAACTATAAAAGGGGTAATCAAATAGAGTTTGTGCCACAAGAGGAAACGGCTCAGCTATTTCTCTTTGGATGACCAGAAAAGCTCTGCATGAGAATAGGATGAATGAGCTGAAAGATAGGAAGGAGTCAGCCATCGAAACATTTGAAGCAAAGCATGTTTGACAGGGAGAGCAGCAAGGACAAGGGCCGTGAAGCTGGAGGATCAGAAAGAACAGAGGGGCCAAGTAGAGTGTAGAGTGTGCAAGGGAAGGCGTGCTCATGGGATGAGGGTGCAGAGGGTAGGCAGGGGCCATCAGGTGATTTACAATCTGGTAGCCATGGAAAAGAGTTTGGGTTTCCCACTTTTCATATGGGGACTTAAAAAAAATCTGGATTTTAGTCTAAGTGCAATGGGGAACCACTGCACGTTCTGAGCAAGGGAGTCACATGGTCTGATTGACATTTTCTTTTTCTTTCTTTCTTTTTTTTTTTTTTTTTTTTGAGGCAGAGTCTCATTGTTGCCCAGGCTGGAGTGCAGTGGCACCATCTCGGCTCACTGCAAGCTCCGCCTCCCAGGTTCACGCCATTCGCCATTCTCCTGCCTCAGTCTCCCGGGTAACTGGGACTACAGGCACTCGCAACCATGCCTGGATAATTTTTTGTATTTTTTAGTAGAGACGGGGTTTCACCATGTTAGCCAGGATGGTCTCGATCTCCTGACCTAGTGATCTGCCTGCCTCAGCCTCCCAAAGTGCCAGGATTACAGACGTGAGGCACTGTACCCGGCCTTTTTTTTTTTTTTTTTTTTTGAGATGGAATTGTGCTCTCTTGCCAGATTGGAGTGCAGTAGTGTGATCTCGCCTCACTGCAACTTCTGTCTCCCAGGTTCAAGCAATTCCCCTGCCTCGGCCTCCCAAGTAGCTGGGATTACAAGCGCACACTACCACGCCTGGCTAATTTTTTGTATTTTAGTAGAGACGGGTTTCACCATGTGGGACGGCCTCGATCTCCTGACCTTGTGATCCGCCTGCCTCGGCCTCCCAAAGTGCTGAGATTACAGATGTGAGATCTCATCTTTACAAAAAAAAAAAAAATTACCCAGGTACGGTGGTGCATGCCTGTGGTTCCAGCCACTTGGGAGGCTGAGGTAGGAGGATTGCTTGAACCTGGGAGGTTGAGGCTACAGTGAACCAAGATTGCATCACTGCACTCCAGCCTTGGTGACACAACAAGACCCTGTGAAGAACAAGAAGAAGGAGAGGAGAAGGAGAAGGAGAAGGAGAAGAAGCGGAAGAAGAAGAGGAAGAAGAAGAGGAAGAAGAAGAACTAGCAAGCAATACACAAAGAAAAAATAAAACAAAAACCAAAAAGTGATTCTGACTATTGGGAATGGACTATAGAGGTCAAGAGTGGACACAGGGCAACAGTAATATAGTGGAAGCTACTGGAGTCATCCAGTCAAGACATGATAGTGTTGTGGCCTAGGGTGGTGTAGTAGGGTGGTTGCATGAATGGCCCCAATTAATGGGCTTCTGGTATCCAAGCCCTTTGGTCTATAATTTATGATTCCCTTCCATTCTGACTCTGGGCTTTGAGCAATGTAATACAAGCGGGGATGTGCAAAGGGTCTGTGCATTGGGGATCAATCTCTTGCATAATGACTCCGGCTTGCTTTGGAGTTTGGCTATGCCATGAGAACAGGCCCAGGCTAGCTGCCTGCTGGAGGAGGAGAGACCACAAACAGCAGAGCTGAGTCATCCCAGCTGGGGCATCCTAGACCAGCCAGCCTCTAAGCAGCTCTCTAGGTGAGTGTGGATGCATGAGCAAGCCCAGCCAAGACCAACGCAGAGTGCCTGTTACTCGGCTTTAGACAACTGATACAAATTACAGAAAAGGCATGAAGAAAAACTTCGGGTCTGGAATATATTTTGGAATTAGAGAAGGAGAAACTGCTGACAATTAGGATAGTTATCCATCCTCTGGCACAAGTAATTCAACATATCAAAATGATTTGAATCTAGCAAAAACAAACATATATTCTGTAATCTTGATAAGCAACCCTTTTTTTCCTTTTTTTTTTTTTTTTTTTTGAGACAGGTTCTCACTCTGTCACTCAGGCTGGAGTGCAGTGGCGCAATCATAGCTCACTGCAGCCTCAACCTCCTAGGCTCAAGTGATCTTCCTGAGTAAATAAGACTACGGGCATGTGCCCCTATGCCTAGCTATGTTTTAAAATTTATTTTTTATAGTGATCAAGTTTCACTATGTTTCCCAGGCTGGCCTCAAACTCCTAGGCTCAAGCAATCCTCCTGCCTCAGCCTCCCAAAGCACTGGGATTACAGGCATAAGCCACCACACCCAACCAGCACATTTTTAATCACTAGTATTTCCATCCATTTTGGAAATCCAGATCAAAGTAAAATTGAGAGTTCCATTTAATTCTGTGATGCTCAAGTGTGGTAGTGCAGAGACTTGGAGCAAGCTAAAACTTTGATAATGGGGTAAATCTTTGGGGACTTAAGAGGGCAGGAACTAAAAAGGGGAGGATTATAGAGGAGGACACAGCTTCTCTAAATGAGAGAACATCATTGTGATGTTCTCACAATGATGTTCTCTCAAAACCACCTGAATCCCCAAAACTATTGAAATTTTTTTTTTTTTTTTTTGAGACAGAGTCTTGCTCTGTCGCCCAGGCTAGAGTGCAATGGCGCGATCTCGGCTCACTGCAACCTCCACCTCCCAGGTTCACGCCGTTCTCCTGCCTCAGCCTCCCGAGTAGCTGGGACTACAGGTGCCCGTCAACCACGCCCGGCTAAGTTCTTTGTATTTTTAATCGAGACGAGGTTTCACCATGTTAGCCAGGATGGTCTCGATCTCCTGACCTCGTGATCTGCCAGCCTCGGCCTCCCAAAGTGCTGGGATTACAGGAGTGAGCAACCGCGCCTGGCCAAAATAAATTTTTTTTAAAAAGAAACAACTCCCTTGGGGAAGGAAAGAAAGCCAGATTGGGCAGTGGAGAAATTGCACTTGCTGTGAAGTTGTAACAAAGCCTTCAGTCAATCTCAGGGAAAGNGGCTAAGTTCTTTGTATTTTAATCGAGACGAGGTTTCACCATGTTAGCCAGGATGGTCTCGATCTCCTGACCTCGTGATCTGCCAGCCTCGGCCTCCCAAAGTGCTGGGATTACAGGAGTGAGCAACCGCGCCTGGCCAAAATAAATTTTTTTTAAAAGAAACAACTCCCTTGGGGAAGGAAAGAAAGCCAGATTGGGCAGTGGAGAAATTGCACTTGCTGTGAAGTTGTAACAAAGCCTTCAGTCAATCTCAGGGAAAGGCTTGAAGCTTGGATGGTCCTTCTAAGATGCCCTCACTGAGGCAAGGGGTCTTAGACTCACTCCAAAACAAGGCAGCAGATACAGGCTGACTTTGGAGAGGAGAGTAACCTTGGTGAGATGGCTCCCTTCTGCCAAGAGCAATAACAGAGGAAACACTCAGGTATCATTCCTTAGCAGGCAACACTCCCAGCAGCTGGAGAACACGTGCTTTGATCCTGGAGGGCAAATCTAGGAGCTAACAACAGTGTCCACTATAATTCATCAAGCAAGGACACTCATGTTTCATCCCACCTCACTTAGAGGGAAGATAGAGAAATTCACTCAGGCAGGACCATTAACAATGCCTTTCCATGACCTTGATGAGGTCAATGTCATGTCACAATGAGTTGAGAAACTGGGAAAAGAAGAAGCAAAGGCAGAAAATATGAGCTTAGTTATGGGGGAGTGGGGATGAGAGGAGAAAAGCTGGTAGTGACTGAAGAAGAAAGAAGAGATGCAGAGAAAATTTTTATGGTTATTTTTTGAATGTTGGAGAGATTTGCTCATGTTAATGGAGGGAGGGAAGAGTTAAATAAAGGTACTGGAAATACAAAAGAAAAAATAATTGAGAAAAATAAGTGTCAAAAAAACAGACTATTTAGAATGGGGCATTCATGGAGAGATGAGCTTTCTGAGAGGAAAAAGGAAAGATGGCTACAGAGACACTGGAGAGAGAAAAGGTGAAGGAATTCAGGGTGGCCAGGTAGTAGGCTTTATTATTCTCATGGAAGCAGGGGTCTAAGTCTTCTGCTAAAAGTGACAGGCTTAGGGTAGATTCAGGATTTGAGGTGAGGAATGATATTCTGAAGTTGTCGCCTTGGGAAATGGGTTTGTTGGACAAGAATGAGAAAATCAGAGAGGCTAGAAATTATATGACGATCATGGAGACAGTCCTGACTCAGTTTTTGGCTTAGGTTTTGCTTTTGATTGGGGGTTTTTCCCTGCTGTGGCATATTTCATCTCAGGGACAGGAATGCAAGACATGAACGGTTGTGCCAATGCTGGATTGGCTGATGTGGTAGCATCACAGGGAAGAGAAAACTATGGGTGGTGACGAGCACTTGCTTGAAACAACTGAAGACAACTAAGAAGGAAAACCCAGCCAGGAGTGGGGCTCATCAACTTGGATAACTGGCTGAGACCAGGATAAGCAGAGGTTTAGTGGAAGTAAAAGACAGCACGTTGGGGCCAGGCGCAGTGGCTCACCCCTGTAATGCCAGCACTTTGGGAGGCTGAGGCAGGTGGATCACCTGAGGTCAGGAGTTTGAGACTAGCCTGACCAACATGATGAAACCCCATCGCTACTAAATACGAAAAATTAGCCGGGCATGGTGGCACATGCCTGTAATCCCAGCTACTTCGGAGGCTGAGGCAAGAGAATTGCTTGAACCCGGGAAGTTAGAGGTTGCAGTGAGTTGAGATCGCGCCATTGCACTCCAGCCTGGGCAACAACAGCAAAACTCCATCTCAAAAAAAAAAAAAAGGAGACAGCACTTTGGCATGATGGACAGATAGAGGGGCTGCTGAAGTGAAGTGAACGTACCCCACACCTCACCCATCAGGAATTTTATCTCCAGCCTCGTCAACCAGCAATGATCTTGGGGTTTAAATCTTTCTGGTGTTGCTGCCTAAGAAGCCAGTAGCCACCTGGCTCATCAGGCCTGTACCTGAGAGTCACATCTCTATTACCCTCTGACTCTCAGATCTCAGTGATCCTTTGATCTCTCCTTCATGTTGCACCCCAACAGTCTCTGTTGTCAGAACCATGAGAAGATGACCTATCATACCTTTGTAGATCATGATGGAAAAGCATGGCCTCCTAGTAACGTGCCACTGGGAAGACTAGCCTTTCCTCTGCAGGATTTTCTTCCATCTCCTCTCAAAACCAGAACCTTTCTCCCCAGTTATAGGACAAGGAAAAAATGCTCAATGGCAGAATTGATTTTATACCAACACAAAAGTTGTGTGTGCTGAATAAGTGCTCTCCATATGGAAAGTGCCCACATGCAACAACAATGAGTTTGTGTTTAAATAAACTCGGAGACACAGATATACAATAACAAGACATATGTTTCATACTGCATATAGGCATATACATAAATACCCTATTAAGAATTCATTTGAGGTGGTGAAATACTTCTGTTCTATGGGATTGCATCAGACTCAAAGTAATCTTTATTTAAATGACATGAAACAAGGTAACACAAGAACTGCTGTGGTTTTTTTGGACACAACAGTAGAAACCAGAGATGGACAAGGTCGTTTAGGTCATTCGACACCGTAAGTTTCTTGGCAGAGAGGTTCTGCCCAGTGCCCTGTGCTCACTTACACCTTCCCCAGGTGGGTTTTAACAGACACAAGAAATCAGGCTGCCGACACCTCCTCACTGTTAGTTAGATTTAAAATGCCTCCAAGAAAAGAGAAAGAGGGAGCACACTTCCTTGTAACGAAGTTTTGGACTAAATGACCTTGACAACCAGCTCACCATTGACCTAAAAACCACAAGCCGTCATGAAGGCCTCCTCACTTGCCTTAAAGACCAATAAAGAGAGCATCCCAGGCCTCATAAAAGAGTAGGTAGTTCAACAAGGAGATGCCATAAATAAGTAATTCACTCCCAGATCCAATTTCTTTTGTTCAGTTTAAGTGTTCAAATACCACCTTGTTTTATTAATGCGGGTGTCCCATTTCTATTCTCAGTTTCAAACCCAATGGAATAAAAAAAAAAAACACAAAAAAACTGCATCTGCTAATAGGCCAAAGCCCTTCAGTTTCCCCAATCTCCCCAAAAGTTTATTAATTCAAAATATTAAAGAAAAAGGTTCTCCGGCCGGGCGCGGGGGCTCACGCTTGTAATCCCAGCACTTTGGTAGGTCAAGGCGGGCAGATCATGATGTCAGGAGATTGAGACCATCCCGGCCAACATGGTGAAACCCTGTCTCTACTAAAAATACAAAAATTAGCTGGGTGTGGTGGTGGGCACCTGTAATCCCAGTTACTTGGGAGGCTGAGGCAGGAGAATGACTTGAACCCACGAGGTGGAGGTTGCAGTGAGCAGTGATAGCGCCACTGCACTCCAGCCTGGTGACAGCCCAAGACTCTGTCTCAAAAAAAAAAAAAAAAAAAAAAAAGAAAAGAAAAGAAAAAGGAAAAGGTTCTCTTGGTATTCTCTCTAATTTGGTTATTTAGGATACACACCTTCCCAGCCTATCTTATTGTTGCTGCTTTGCATTGTCTTATTATGAGAAACCGTACCTGGTTTTATGTAAAGTGGACTCTACCAATCTACGTGATCCACTTGTAAGGGAAAATTGACTCTCATCCTTAAGGATGGATCATTCAAATGAGCCCCAGATATGCCTGATTGACAGTAGAGGGGCTCAAGGAGAATGCCTGTTCAAAAGTGAATACCAAGGTTGAATTTAGTTAGCAAATACCAAGGTTGAACTTAGTTAGCTGGAAGAGAGTCGTGGGGTCTCAAACTGGAAGGAATCTTAGAGGTGGTCTAGTCCAATCTCCTGCTTCCAGCACCAGCATAAACTAGTGGCAAAGACAAGAATAAAACCTAGTCCCCCTGGCAAAAGCCCCCAACCCTAGTGGATATACATTTATGTGCCAGAAAACACTCCAAGCTGTAGCAGAAATATGCCACTTTTTCCTAAATCTTGCATATAACCTTAAGGTGAGGATGTAAACAAATGCTTTATTAAAAAATAGGCATGTTAGACCAGACTCAGGGACTCACGCCTTTAATCCCAGCACTTTGGGAGGCTGAAGTGGGAGGATTACTTGGGGCCAGGAGTTTGAGACCAGTCTGGGCAACAAAGCAAGGCCCCTTCTCTTCAAAGTAATAAAAAATAAAGCTAGCTGGGCCTTTAGTTCTAGCTACTTGGGAGCCTGTGGTAGGAGGATTACTTTAGCCTAGGAGTTTGAGGCTGCAGTGACCTATAATCTTGCCACTGCAGTCCAGTCTGGGTGACAGAGCAAGGAAGGAAGGAAAGAAGAAAGAAAGAAAGAAAGAGAGAGAGAGAGAGAGAGAGAGAGAGAGAGAGAGAGAAAGAAAAGAAAGAAAGAAAGAAAGAAAGAAAGAAAGAAAGAAAGAAAGAAAGAAAGAAAGAAAGAAAGAAAGAAAGAAAGAAAAGAAAGAAAAGAAGAAAGAAAAGAAAGAAAGGAAGGAGAGGAGGGGGAGGAGGAGGAGCAGGAAGAAATAAAAATGCATTTATTATTCATTATTGCAGGAGAAAACCAAATTCACACGACTTTTTAAAGAGAACACAAATCTCGCTGGAAGTTTATGCTTGGGATAGCCAGCTTAGATGGTCCAGGGATATGTGCTGCTGCATGTTCACTTCGCTGCTAAGGGCACATCATGGACCAGTTTGAAAAGCACAGCTTTACCCCACACTGCCTCCAACGCCCAAGAAATCCCTTTGAGGATCACTTTGGCTAATTTCTTTTTGTCCTGACTCTTTTCTCTTGCCTATCCCTACGTAAGTAAGTACAAGTGATTCAAACCCGTATGTACTAGAATGTACTTTGCTTCCTTCTTCTTGCACAGAGTGGGGAAATGGCCTCAATGTCTTAACACATGAAATCTGAATCACATTTATGCATTTTCTGCCCTATTCTTTTTGGTCAATAGGCTCATTATAGCGATACTAATTTTTTTAAAGAGTTTTGTTCTTGTTGCCCAGGCTGGAGTGCAACTGCGCAATCTCAACTCACTGCAACCTCTGCCTCCCGGGTTCAAGTGATTCTCCTGTCTCAGCCTCCGGAGTAGGTGGAACTACAGGCGCACACCACCACGCCTGTCTAAATTTTTGTATTTTTAGTAGAGACAGGGTTTCACCGTGTTAACCAGGCTGGTCTTGAACTCCTGACCTCAAGTGATCGGCCTCTCAAAGTACAGGGATGATAGGCACGAGCCCGGCCTACAGTGCTTTTAATTTTTTTTTTTTTAACTTTCCTTTTCTTTTGAGATGGAGTCTTGCCCTGTCGCCCAGGCTGGAATACAGTGGCACAATCTTGGCTCACTGCAACCTCCGCCTGCCGGGGTCAAGCCAATCTCCTGCTTTAGCCTCCTGAGTAGCTAGGACTACAGGCATGTGCCACTATGCCTGGCTAATTTTTGTATTTTTACTGGAGACAGGGTTTCCCCATGTTAGCCAGACTGGTTTCAAACTCCTGACCTCGGATGATCCACGCATTTGGGTCACCCAGTCTGGAGTGCAGTGGTGCAATAACAGTTCATTGCAGCCTCAAACACTCCTCCTGCCCCAGCCTCCCAAGTAGTTGGACATACAGGTGTGCACCACACCTGGCTACATAGTGCTTTTTGTTAGTTTGCATAACAAAGATGTTACCACATTTCATATTTACAATCTCAATTTACTATCACTCCCATATTTTAAAGAGGAAATACAGCCCCCCACAGCCCTTAATTTACCCCTGTCCTGCAAAAGTGATGCTCTTAGAGTTTAGTGAAAGCACCTGTGGTATGAGGCATGTGCTTCTGAAAGTATAAACCAAGTGTTTAAACCCAAATCTCTTTAGATTTTGTCAGAACAGCTAGAATTATTTAGATAATTCTGATTGCATTTCTGTCCAGAGAAACAGGCCACCAAAAATTGATCTGTAGAGTTCCTTTTCTCTAGTTACTTTGTGATGCACTGCACTGGTGGCTCCAATTCTTCATCTTTCTTCTTACCATGCATTTATCTATATGACTTCACAGCCCTTCTTGTCAAATGGCAGAACATACTTCCTTATCCTTTGATTAGGAATTTAGTCATGTGACTTGCTTTGGCCAATGAGATCTTAACAGATGTGGCATGAGCCGAGGCTTAAAAGGTGCTTGCATCTATTTGCTTGCTCTCCTGTGTGTCTGCCATTACCGTGAGAAGAATATGCTCAAGCTAGCCTGCTGGACCTAGGAGCAGGATGAGAGACTGATGGAGCAGAGCTACCCCTAGTCAGCCCAAGATAAGGTTTATGAGTTAGTGGAGAGCTTTTCTCAGATAATTAGCTGCCTCTTCTGAAATCAACAGCTATTTCCAAAAGAAAGCAGCCACAAATACGGAGCCCAGCTCTCAGAGTTCCCTCTTTCTTCTGTATTTTAGCCCTACAATCACTCAGTGCCTCGGTAGCTATCTTATGTCATCAAACAGGATTCTCCCCCCATGTTCTCTGCTTGTCCTCTGTGGGAAAGAAAAAGAAAAGTCATCTCAGAAAGAATGAAATGCATCAGAAATGTTGGAAACTAAAAGACAGTGGAACGACACTTTTCAAATAATAAAAGAAAATAACTGCTAACCTAGTTTTTTACATCTGGCACCAAAAAATGTCAAAAGAAAAGGTAAAATTAACATACTTTTAAATAAACACAAATGGAAATAATTTGCCACAAGTAAACCCATAATAAAAGATATATGAAATGAATTTCTTCAAGTGGAAGGAAAATGATCACATATATGTAATCTACATAAATGCAGGAAGAAATGAAAAGCAACAGGAAAGGGAAAATGTGGATAAAGCTATATAAAAATTGACTGTATAAAACGAATAACATTTTATAACGCTCATATATGAGAGAGAATTAAAATTCATGACAGTAATAGCACAAAAGGGATGCGGGGACAGGTGGAGTTAAAGTGTTCTGAAGTGTTTTTTTCTTGTTTGCTTGTTTGTTTGTTTTCCTGAGATGGAGTTTCGCTCTTGTTGCCCAGGCTGGAGTGCAGTGGCGTGATCTTGGCTCACTGCAACTTTTGTCTCTTGGGTTCAAGCGATTCTCCTGCCTCAGCCTCCTGAGTAGCTGGGATTACAAGTGCATGCCACCACATCTGGTTAATTTTTGTATTTTTAGTAGAGACGAGGTTTCACCATGTTGGTCAGGCTGGTCTCAAACTCCTGACCTCAGGTGATCCACCTGCCTTGGCCTCCCAAAGTGCTGGGATTACAGGTGTGAGCCACCATGCCTGGCCCTGAAGTTTTATCATTTTCTATGAAGAGGTAAAAATACGATTCTATATTAGACTTAAATGAGTCAAGGGTACATTCTGTAATCTCAAGGATAACCCCTAGTAAAAGAAAACAGAGCTAACATACCTATGGGTGGTGGAGGTGGTGGTGGCAAAGAGTACAAAGAAAAAAGAAATATTTGATGAGCACAAATGAATGAAAGAAAGGAGACTGAGGAACATAGAACAGATGTAGCAGAAATAGAAATCAATAATAAAATGGCAAATATAGCCCAAAGGTATCCATATCTAGAATCACATTAAATGTAAACAGACTAAATACTCAACTAAAAAAATTTCAAATTGAAATAAAAAA
>NW_016805935.1:1497033-1511051 GCF_001698545.2 Rhinopithecus bieti | reverse complement strand
CAATATATTTTTAATTTATTATTGAATAAAATATAACTTTAAAACCCAAATATTTGGAAAGTAAACAATAAATTTCTATTTCAGGAATACAAGGTTTCAAAAAAAGCCCAGGACCAGATGGAGTCACAGCTGAATTCTACTAGATGTACAAAGAAGAGCTGGTACCATTACTGCTGAAACTATTCCAAAAAACTGAGGAGGAGGAACTCCTCCTTAACTCATTCCACGAGGCTAGTATCATCTTGATATCAAAACCAGACAGAGACACAACAAAAAAAGAAAACTTCAGGTCAATATCCTTGATGAACATCACTGCAAAAATCTTCAACAAAATACTGGCAAACTGAATCCAGCAGCACATCAAAAACTTATCTACCAAGATCAAGTAGGCTTTATCCCTGGAATGCAAGGTTGGTTCAACACATGCAAATCAATAAATGTTATTAATCACATAAACAGAACTAAAGACAAAAAACACGTGATTATCTCAATAGATGCAGAAAAGGCTTTTGATAAAATTCAGCATGGTTTTATGTTAAAAATTCTCAATAAACTAGGTACTGAAGGAACATACCTCAAAATAATAAAAGCCATCTATGACAAATCCACAACCAACATCGTAATGAATGGGCAAAAGCTGGAAGCATTCCCCTTGAAAACTAGCACAAGACAAAGATGCCCTATCTCACCACTCCTATTCAACATAGTATTGGAAATCCTGGCAAGAGCAATTAAGCAAGAGAAAGAAATAAGGGGCGTCCAAATAGGAAGACAAGAAGTCAAACTGTCCCTGTTTGCAGTCAACATGATCCTATATATAGAAAACTCCATAGATTCAGCCCAAGAGCTTCTTAAGTTGATAAACAACTTCAGCAAATTCTCAGGATACAAAATCAATGTACAAAAATCACTAGCATTCCTGTACACCAACAACAGTCAAGCCAAGGGTCAAATCAGGAATGCAATCCCATTCACAATCGACACACACACACACACACACACACACGCAAACTAAGAATACAGCTAACCAGAGAGGTTAAAAGTCTCTACAAGAAGAACTACAAAACACTGCTCAAAGAAATCAGAGATGACACGAACAAATGAAAAAATATTCCATGCCCATGGATAGGAAGAATCAATTTTGTTAAAATGGCCATACTGCCCAAAGCAATGTATAGATTCAATGCTATTCCTAATAAACTACCAATTACATTCTTCACTGAACTAGAAAAAAACTATTTTAAATAAAACTCATATGGAACCAAAAAAAGAGCCCGAATAGCCAAGGTAATCCTAAGCAAAAAGAACAAAGCTGGAGGCATCACATTACTTGACTTCAAACTATACTACAAGGCTACGGTAACCAAAACAACATGGTACTGGTCCAAAAGCAGACACATAGACCAATGGAACAGAATAGAGAACCCAGAAATAATGCTGCACACCTTCAACTATCTGATCTTCTACAAAGCTGACAAAAAAAAGTAATGGGGAAAGGATTCCCCATGCTGGGATAACTGGCTAGCCATATGCAGAAGATTGAAACTGGACTCCTTCCTTACAACATATATAAAAATTAACTCAAGCCTTAAATGTAAAACCCAAAACTATAAAAACCCTGGAAGACAACCATTTTGGAATGGAAGGCAATACCATTTAGGACACAGGAATGGGCAAAGATTTCATGATGAAGGCACCAACAGCAATTGTGACAAAAGCAAAAATTGACAAATGGAATCTAATTAAACTAAAGAGCTTCTGCACAGAAGAAAAAAAAAAAAAAAGAACCTGTTAACACAATGAACAGACAACCCAAAGAATGGGAGAAAAATTTTGCTAATTGTGCATCTGACAAAAGTCTAATATCCAGCATCTTTAAGGAACTTAAACAAATTTACACACACAAAAAAACAAACAACCCCATTAAAAAGTGGGCAAATGGCTGGGCATGGTGGCTCACACCTGTAATCCCAGCACTTAGAGAGGCCAAAGTGAGTGCATCATCTGAGGTCAGGAGTTTGAGACCAGCCTGGCCAACATGGTGAAACTTAATCTCTACTAAGATACAAAAACTATCCAGGCATGGTGGCATGCACCTGTAATCCCAGCTACTCAGGAGGCTGAGGCAGAAGAATCACTTGGACCCGGGAGGTGGAGATTGCAGTGACAAGGATTGTGCCACTGCACTCCAGCCTGGGCAACAGAGTGAAACTCCACCTCAAGAAAAAAAAGTGGGCAAAGGACATGAACAAACACTTTTCAAAAGAAGACATACATGTGGTCAAACAATCATAAAAAAATGCTCAATATCACTGATTATCAGAAAAATGCAAACCAAAACCACAATGAGATACCATCTTATACCAGTCAGAATGACCATCATTTAAAAAGTTAAAAAAAAAAAAAATAACAGATGCTGGCGAGGTTGTAGAGAAAAAGAAATGCTTTTACATTGTTAGTGGGAGTGTAAATTAGTTCAACCATTGTGGAAGACAGTGTGGGCGTTCCTCAAAGACCTAAAGACCATTCAATCCAGCAATTCTATTACTGGGTATATACCCAAAGGAGTATAAATCATTCTACCCTAAAGAAACATGCATGTGTATGTTCACTGTAGCACTATTCATAATAGCAAAGACATGGAATCAATCTAAATGCCCATCAATGGGAGACTGGATAAAGAAAGTGTGGTACATATACACCATGGAATACTATGCAGTCATAAGAAAGAACAAGATCATGTCCTTTGCAGGAACATGGATGGAGCTGGAGGCCATTATCCTTAGCAACCTAACACAGGAACAGAAAACCAAATACTGCTTGTTCTCATTTATAAGTGGGAGCTAAACGATGAGAACACATGTACACACAGAGAGAAACAACACACACTGGGGCCAACTTCAGGGTGAAGGGTGAGAGGAAGGAGAGGATCAAGAAAAATAACTAATGGGTACCAGGCTTAACACCTGGGTGACAAAATAATCTGTACAGCAAACCCCCATGACACAAGTTTACCTATATAACAAACCTGCACATGTACCCCATGCACTTAAAATAAAAGTTAAACTAAACAAATAAATAAATAAAATACAAAGTTGGTTTAAAATTTGAAAATCCACCAATATAATTCATCACATTAATAAAAATAAAAGAGAAAAATTACACAGTTATGTTGATAGATACAGAAAGAAGACCTCTGAAAAAAATTGGTGTTGTCAAGATTTCTGGACGTGGGCTATTTTAATAAGTAGTTAGTGGCATCTCATTATTACTTTAACTTGCATTTTCCTGGTACGATGTGAAACATCTTTTCATACGCTTCATATTCTTGTCTGCCATCGCTCTCTCTTCTTCAGTAAGGTATCTGTTAAGGTCTTTGGGTCTTTGGCCCTTTTTTTTTTTTTTGAGATAGAGTCTCACTCTGTCACCCAGGATGAAGTGCAGTGGTGTGATCACGGCTCAGTGCAGCCCCAACTTCCTAGTCTCAGGCAATTCTCCCTTCTCAGCCTCCTGAGTAGCTGGGAGTACTGGCGTGAGCCACCATGCCCAGCTGATTTTTGTATTTTATGTAGAGATGGGCTTTCACTGTGTTGCCCAGACTGGCCTTAAACTCCTGTGCTCAAGCAATACACCCACCTTGACCTCCCAAAGCGCTCCGATTACAGCCGTGAGCCACTATGCCCAGCTGGCCTGTTTTCTAATTGGGTTGTTTGCTTTCTGAGTTTTAAGAGTTATTTTTATATTTTATCTAACAGTCCTTTATGAAATGTGTCTTTTGCAAGTATATTCTCTTGGTCTATGGCTTGTTCTTATTCTCTTGACACTGTCTTTCATGTAGAAGTTTTAAATTTTAATAAAGTCCAGCTTATCAATTATTTCTTTCATGGATCATGCCTTTGCTGTTATATCTAAAAAGTCATCACCATTCCCAAAGTCATCTAGGTTTTCTCCTATATTCTAAGAATTTTATAGTTTTACATTTTTACATTTAGCTCTATGATCTATTTTAATTTTACAAAGGGTATAAGGCCTGTGTCTTCTACATTCTTCTTCTTCTTTTTTTTTTTTTTTTTGAAGACAGGATCTCACTTTGTCACCCAGGCTGGAGTGCAGTGGTGCAATCATGGCTCATTGCAGCCTTGACCTCCCAGGTTCAAGTAATCCTTCCACCTCAGTCCCCCAAATAATTGGGACTACAGGTGCACACCACCATGCCAGGCTAATTTTTATATATATATATTTTTTTTGTAGAGACTGGGGCTTACCATGTTGCCCAGGCTGGTTCTTGAACTCCTAAAGTCAAGCAATCCTCCTGCCTCAGCCTCCCAAAGTCCTGGGATTATAGGTGTGAGCCACTGCACCTGGCTTAGATTCTTTTTTTTTTTTTCTTTATTTAATGTATGGATATCTAGTAGTTCCAGCACCATTTGTTGAAAATACTATCTTTGCTCCATTGCATTGTCTTTGCTTCATCAAAGATCAGTTGACTATATTTATGTGGTTCTATTTCCGTTTGTTTGTTTGTTTGTGATGGAGTCTCGCACGGTCGCCTGGGCTGAAGGGCAGTGGTACCATCTTGGCTCACTGCAACCTCCGCCTACCCAGTTCAAGCAATTCTCCTCCCTCAGCCCCCCGAGTAGCTGGGATTACAGGCACCCACCACCACACCCAGCCAATTTTTTGTGTTTTTAGTAGAGACGGGGTTTCACTATGTTGGCCAGGCTGGTCTCAAACTCCTGATCTCATGATCTGTCTTTGTTGGCCTCCCAAAGTGCTGGGATTACAGGTGTGAGCCACCATGCCTGGCCTATGTGGTTCTATTTCTAAGATCTCTACTCTGTCCCATCAATCTATTTATCTATTCTTTCACCAATACCTTATTGTCACGATTGCTGTAGTTTCATAGTAAGTCAAAGTCAGGTAATGTCAGCCTTCCAATTTTTTTCTTCTTCTTCAATATTGTGTTGGTTATTCTGGGTCTTTGGCCTGTTCATGTAATTTTAGAGTCAGTTTGTGGACTGACATCCACTAAATAGTTTGCTGGAATTTCTGATGAGATTACAATTGCTTTGAGTCTATAGATCAAGTTGGGAAGAACTGATACCCTGACAATATTGAGTCTTCCTATCCATGAAGATGGAATATCTCTCCATTTATTTAATTCTTTGATATCTTTAATCAGAATTTTGTAGTTTTCCTCATATTCCTCATACATTTTGTTAGATTTATACCTAAGTAGTTCATTTGGGGAAGAACTATTGTAAATGGTATTGTTTTTAATTTCAAATTTCACTTGTTCATCACTTGGATATAGAAAAGTGACTGACTTTTGTGTATTAACCTTGTATCATGCAGTCTTGCTACAATCTAATTTTAGTTCCAAGAGGGTTTTTTGTCAATTCTTTCATTTTTTCTAAATAGACAGTCATCTGTGGAGAAAGTTTAATTTTTCCTTCCCAAACTGTATACCTTATATTTTCTTCTCTTGTTTTATTGCATTAGCTGGGACTTCAGTATGATGTTGAAAAGCTATGTGGTTATTTTTAATTAATAAAATAGAAAGTCTTATTTTGGTTAATGAAACGTTCTTCCTTGTGTGCTAGTAAACTATTGAAAATTTATTTAAAGTTAAAGGCCTTCAATCAGGGCCTGCTTTACACTAGAAGCTTGCAGAGGGAAAGGGGAGGGTTGACTTTTTCTCTATTTTCTCTCCTTATTCTTCTCTAATACTTACCCCCTGCTCCTTAACTAAGTTGATTTCTAGATCCTCAAAGTGGAGTGGGGTATCCTGGTGCCAGTTTTCTGGGAAAGGAGAAACGTCTGGCAGAAGATGTCTTGGTTTACTGATCATGTCATGATCTGTTTTGCATGATTTCTGGGATTTGCGTATGTTGGTACTGGTTCTTTTGCTTGGGAGCAGTTTGGGTTTTTGAGTCCCCAATGAGACCCCACATTGCAGTTTTAACAGAGGCAACGCTCATGCAACCTGCCCTCACCTGCTGTCCCTAGCAGTTTATCATGTAATCTTTTATTACGTGGTTCCCCTCACATTGGCAGGCCTCCATCTTGGGCAGGCCCCTTCAAGATGACCCCAGTTCATGAGTCCACAGCGCCTATTTAGCCCTTAGAAAACAACATATATTTTCCAAGCCAAATGGAGAAGTATTCCAACTACCACTCTTCTTTCTTGCCTTGCTGGGCACCTGCAAATATTTATAGCCAAAGCCTTTTACCTTCACGAAGCCTTCTTGAAACTGAGTAAAAAACTAGTCCCGGTCGGGCGCGGTGGCTCACGCCTGTAATCCCAGCACTTGGGAAGGCGGAGGCGGGCGGATCACGAGGTCAGGAGATCAAGGCCATCCTGGCTATACGGTGAAACCCCGTCTCTACTAAAAATACAAAAAAATTAGCCGGGCGTGGTGGTGTGCACCTGTAGTCCCAGCTGCTGGGGAGGCTGAGGCAGGAGAATGGCGTGAACCCGGGAGACGGGGCTTGCAGTGAGCCGAGATGG
Organism: Rhinopithecus bieti; assembly: GCF_001698545.2. Classification (NCBI taxonomy): domain Eukaryota; kingdom Metazoa; phylum Chordata; class Mammalia; order Primates; family Cercopithecidae; genus Rhinopithecus; species Rhinopithecus bieti. Next base: position 1,504,540 of record NW_016805935.1, on the reverse strand, counting down.
CGCCACCACACTCCAGCCTGGGCGACAGAGCAAGACTCCGTCTCAAAAACAAACAAACACAAACTAGTGCCTGTGTTTCCCCAAATTCGATGGGACAATCTGAGATTCTCCAAGTGATCTTCTCAAAGCCCCTTTTAGTAGACTTAAGATAAGCGGACTCTTCCCCCCTCCAACACACACACAAATGTGAAAAGATGGAAAATACCCCAGCCTTTAACTAATTTTTCTGAGAAATGCTGTCCTGGCTTCTTCAGCTCAAACCTTTGAACCCTTAAAGTAGGTTTGGGCTAGGCTGTCCATGGTTTTTAGCACTTCCTTCGCACATACCGCATAGGTAGTTTTGTGCCTTTCTTTGTAATGAGAGAGTACTTGCCCCCTAATATTTTGTTATTGGCCTATAAGACAGACATAATAGATAAGAAATTAAGACAAAGTTCCATTATAACATTCAATTACATATATTTTCTTTCTGTTTTTGAGAAAGCCTATTTTTCTCAGGTGCGCTGTAGTACCACTCCAATGTGTTTAGGTGTGGATTCATTGTTACTCTATTCATAACTTGGTGTGTATCTGCATGTCTGTCTTTGATCTGGGAAATATTCACCCATTATCTCCTCAAATACTGCTTCTCTTTAAATGATGTTCCTTGTATCCAGAACTCCTATTAGACATATGCTGGGCCTTATGATTCAGTCCCCTATTTTTATTTTTGTTTATTTATTTATTTATTTTTTTGAGATGGAGTCTCACTCTGTCATCCAGGCTGGAGAGCAGTGGCATGATCTCGGTTCACTGTGAGCTCCGCCTCCTGGGTTCACACCATTCTCCTGCCTCAGTCTCCCGAGTAGCTGGGACTACAGGTGCCCGCCGCCACACCCGGCTAATTTTGTTTTTGTATTTTTAGTAGAGATGGGGTTTCACCATGTTAGCCAGGATGGTCTTGATCCCCTGACTTTGTGATCCGCCTGCCTCGGCCTCCCAAAGTGCTGGGATTACAGGCGTGAGCCACCGCGCCCAGCCTCAGTCCCCTATGTTTCTTAACTGTTCTCATTTTCCATCTTTTAATCTTTGGGCATAATTTCCCCCATGTATTGTTCCCTCCTGATGAGTGCCTCAGCACTAGCTTATATCACACAATTTCTCCCTTCATCTGTATCACATCTCCTGTTTACTTACCTATTGCATTTTTTATTATTTTTCATTTCCTAAGGTTCTTTTTGACTCTTTTTAAAATCCGCATTTTAACTCACAGTATCCCATCTATCAATACAATCTTTGCGTTATCTTTTGTCTCTGTAATAATTCTAAACATACTTACAGCATTTTTCCAATTATCTCTTATTTCCAGTGTATGTGCTCATAGGAATACTACTTGTTTTGTCTGCTGACTCATCCTCACAATGTTTCATTTCTTTGTGTAACCTGTACCCTTTTTACTGGTAGCTCATGCTCAGTTTCCCTCCCTCCCCAAGGGAAACCCAATATCTCTAAGTGACGGAACTGTCCCTACACAGTCTTTTTTGGCGTCTTCTTCTGTCAAGGCCTCAGAGTTTTCAGTGACTACACATTAATTTTCATGTTTATTTCTATGCTTCAGGTTCCTTTACACTGTGGGCAATAAGAATGTGGACCTTATACCTGCACATGACACAGGTTTGAAAATTCATTTTTTCCCCTTATTTAGATTTTCTCACACATTTACCTCATTCTTGCGTACCATTGCTCCAAGAAAACAACAAACTTCCTTTTTGCTTTCTGAGTTGTTGGGCAAAGTGTTTTCTGGTCCTTTTAACATGCAAGGCAAACCTTCAATATTCCCAGCTTTAAGAAGGAGCCTCATTCCAAGCTCCCCTTCTCGCACAGGTTCAAGTTCATGTATCCCATTCCTATGTGAACATTAAAATCCTGCTCAGATAGTAGTCTGCATTTGGGTCTGACTTCTCTTTGGGGTTTTACTTCTTCAGTTTCTTCTTATGACTCCAACTTTGAGTTTTTTCTCTGTTCCTGGCATCTAGGCATTTCCACTTCTATCAAGCTAGGTGACTCATTATAGTTTATCATCGATATTTCATGTTATTTAGTATCACATAGAAGTTGAAGTGTTGGAATCAGACTTGTCTAGATTCAAATCTCAGCTCTGCCACTTACTGGATATATGACCATGACCAAGTTATCTTCTTTAAATATCAGTTTCCTTGTTTGTAAAATGGGAGTGATAACACCCAGCTCACATGATTGCTATAAGGATTAAGAGATTTAATACACATGGAGGACATGGAGCAGTATATGGCACATTTTAAAAGTCCAATAGTTATTAGGTCTTATTGTTGTTGTCATTATTTTTATTTTCTTATGATCATCATCATCATCCTATGCATTGCTGTGTGTTTATAAAAAACAGCTCTCGGCCAGGCACAGAGGCTCACACCTGTAATCCCAGCACTTTGGGAGGCCGACGCGGGCGGATCACGAGGTCAGGAGATCGAGACCATCCTGGCTAATACAGTGAAACCCCATCTCTACTAAAAATACAAAAAAATAGTCAGGTGTGGTGGTGGGCGCCTGTAGTCTCTGCTACTCGGGAGGCTGAGGCAGGAGAACGGCGTGAATCCAGGAGGCGGAGCTTACAGTCAGCCCAGATCGCACCACTGCACTCCAGCTTGGGTGACAGAGTGAGACTCTGTCTCAAAAACAAACAAACAAACAAACAAAAAACAGCTGTCACCTTTTTTTATACCAGAAATGCTGCAATATATATATATTTTTTTAATTCCAAAACACTATCACTGCCATCTGTGACACCAAATAAGCCTCTCTCCCCGCCAGATCATATAAACTTAAAAGATACAAATCAACTTTACATTCAGTCTGTGTAAACTGTAATTAGGAAGAATGAAATGTTTCAAGGTCAGTTTATATATTTCTGAACTAATTATAAATAATTTGTATTGCCTTCGCTTTTTTTTTTTTTTTTAATTATTTGAATCATAGTGTCCCTACATCAGGGCAAATGACTGAGAGAAGCCAGTTGCATATTAGTGATAGCAGCAATGGCTCGACTATGAAGACAGGCTATTTGAGTTGAATACTCTGTTTGTGAATCCCCTGGAGAAAGAGGTCCTCAGAAGTGAGGCCTTAGCAAGAATGAACGAAGTGGAGCATAATGAGGGAGGCTTTGTAGTAGAGTCTAAAGAATGACTCCTTGACATTCTCTCATCTCTGACATGACAGGCATATGGTGTTTATCAATAAATAAAAGGAATATAATTACGCTGAGGCTGAAGCATTCAGGGATTGGTAACATTTGGTAAGCTGGCAAGCTGTCTGTCCCACTCTTTATCCTAACAGGTGGAATAAAATAAAACGTCTCCATAAAAATCTATTTATAGTATATGATAGTCTTTGGTTGTCTTTAGTTTCCCCAAAGAAGGAGTAGGTCATGCTCTAATTTGCATCCATGGATGCATGTTAGTGTATTATCTAAATGACACTTCAAGGTAATCACAAACAGCTCTTAGAACTTTCAATGCACAGATTCTTTTTTAAAATTTCAACTCTTATTTTAGATTCAGGGGATGCATATGCAGGTGCGTCATATGGGAACATAATATAACACTAAGGTTTGGGGCACGGATGATCCCATCACCCAGGCAGTGAGCATAGTACCCAATAGGCAACCCCTCAACCTTCACCCCATTCTTTCCCACCCCCCTCCAGCAGTCGCCAGTGTCCATCGTTCCCATCTTTATGTCCACGTATACTTAATGTTTAGCTCCCACTTAGAAGTGAGAACATGCAGTATTTGGTTTTCTGTTCCTGCATTCATTCACTTAGGATAATGTCCTCCAGCTGCATCCATGTTGCTGCAAAGGATGTAATTTCATTCGTTTTTATGGCTGCATAGTATTCCATGGTGTATACATACCACATTTCCTTTATCCAGTCCACTGTTGATGGGCACCTAGGTTGATTTCATGTCTTTGCTACTGCAATTACACAGCTTCTTTAAAATATCCCCAGCTGGAAGGTTGACTCATTTCATAAGACTAATAATTACCTGGTGTCTGACAAAACTAGTACATTATTTTTGGTTTTGTGTACTCTACAAAAATATTAATAACAGGCACAGCTTTGTGCTCTTCAACCTGTGGCAAAAGGTGAGAGATACATTGACAAGGAAACTCCAGTGGGAAAGGTAGACAGGACAGGCTTTCTGTCTGCCTCTTTTCTACATGTAGGCTGCATTTATATAACAGCAAACATTCTGTTAGAAAACAAATGGTTCAACTCAATCAATCACACCAAATGAACCTTTAACTTATTTGTAATCCATAAATTTGCCACAACTTCTTAGAAAGAAGCCATTACAATGGTGCCATGCATAAAGCACTTGCTTGGATAGAATCCTTGATATCACCCTTAAATCCTTTCTTTCTCTCACACTCCATTTTCAACTTTTAGGAAATCCTATTGGTTCAAGCTCCAATATACTCCCAAATCTCACCACTCCACATGACTTCTACTGCCACTACCATAGTCTGAGCCCCATCACCTCTCCCTTTGAGAGCTGTGAAAACTTTCTAACGGTCTCTCTGGTTCTATACTTTTATGTATTCTACACAGCAGGTAGAGAGATTCTTTTTAAAAAGACAGCTCAGGTGAGGTCACACCTCTGCTCAAAATCCTGCAATGGCTCCAAAGTCCTGACAATGGCTCTCCAGGCCCTTGGATCTAGCTTCCCATGTTCTCTCCTCCCACTCTCCCCTTCTTATTCTCCCTCACTTTTCTCAAGCCAACTGATCCCCCTGCTATTCTTCAAATATTCTAGACATTGTCCCTTACCCTTAGAATTCCACTGTTCAGTGGAATTCTTCCACTGAATTCTGGAGGGATGTGTCGTGTGTGTGTGTGTGTGTGTGTGTGTGTGTGTGTGTGTGTGTATGTGTGTGTGTCTGTGTGTGTTCTAATGTCACCTTCCAATGAGATTTATGTCTCCACTTACCCTATTTAAAATGAGAACTTATCCCCCACAAATGCACACACCCAGATTAAGGGTTCCTACTTTTTTCTTTTGCCCTAAAACATTTATCTTCTAACACACTATATAGTGTACTTATTAACTATGTTTATTGTCTTGTCCAACTCTCTCCCGTAAAACACAAGCTCTGTAAGAGCATGAAACTTCTATTCAGTGAAGTATCCTAAGTACCTAGGTTAGGGTTGACAGATAAAATAAAGTGCACCCAGCAAAATCTGAATTTCAGATTAAACAATGAATACTTCCTTTTAGAATAAGAATGGTCTATACCATCACTGGTTTAGTTATTGTTATCTGAAATTCAAATTTACCTGGGAATACTATTTTTTTTTTTTCTAAATCTGGCAACTCTAATCTAGAATAACACCTGGCATCATCATCACAAGATACATTATATGTGGTCTACTTTTTAAATTAAAACAAATTGGTTTTGTTTTAAAAAAAAAAAAAAAAAAGAAACTCTAGAATATATTTAACCAATGAGGTGAACGATCTCTACAAGGAAAACTACAAAACACTGATGAAAGAAATTGTAGATGACACAAACAAATGGAAAAACATCCTATGCTCGTGGATCAAAAGAACTAATATTAAAATGACCATATTGTCCAAAGCAATTTATAGATTCAATGTAATTCCTATCAAAACTTCACATCATTTTTCACATAATTAGGGGGAAAATCCTAAAATTCATGTAGAACCAAAAAAGAGTCAAAATAGTTAAAGCAAGCCTAAGCAAAAAGAACAAAGCTGAAGGTATCACATTACCTGACTTCAAATTATACTACAAGGCTACAGTAACCAAAACAGCCTGATACTGATATAAAAATAGACACATAGATCGATGGAACAGAATAGAGAACCCAGAAATAAAGCCACATATTTATAGCCAACTGGTATTTGACAAAGTCAACAAGAACATACACTGGGGAAAGGACACCCTATTGAATAAAGGGTCCCAGGAAAATTGAATTTGTTACATGCAGAGGAACAACACTGAACCCCACTTCTCACCACATATAAAAATAAACTCGAGATAGATTAAATACTTAAATGTAAGACCTGAAGCTATAAAAATACTAGAAGACAATTTAGGGAAAACTCTTCTGGACATTGGTCTAGGCAAATAATGCATGACTCAAACCTGAAGAGTACAAGCCACAAAAACAAAAATTGAACAAATAGGACTTAATTAAACTAATAAACTTCTGCACAGCAAAAGAAATAATGAATGGAGTGAACAGATAACCTGAATGAGAGAAAATATTTGCAAACTATGTGTCTGACAAGAGACTGACATCCAGCATTTGCAAAGAATTCAAACAACTCAACAACAAAATACCCCACAAATAATCTCATTAAAAAGTGGGCAATGTATATGAATAGACTCAAAAGAAGAGAAACGAATGGTCAATGCTCAGCATCACTAATTGGCCGGGTGCATTGGCTCATGTCTGTAATCCTAGCACTTTGGGAGGCCAAGGCAGGGGGATACTTGAGGCCAAGAGCTCAAGACCAGCCTGCATAACATAGCAAGACCCCATATCTACAAAAAATAAAAATAAAAATTAGCCAGGTGTGGTGGCACACACCTGTCGTCCCAGCTCCTTGAGATGCTGAGATGAGGGGATTGTTTGAGCCCAGGGGTTCAAGGCTGCAATGAGCCATGATTACACCACTGCACTCCACTCTGGGCAACAGAGTGCTACTCTGTCTCAAAAAAAAAAAAATCACTAATCATCAGATAAATGCAAATCAAAACCTCAATGAAATATCATCTTACCCAGTCAGAATGTCTATTATTAAAACAAGAAAAAAAATAACAGATGTTGGCAAGGATGCAGAGAAAAGGGAATGCTTATATACTGTGAGTGAGAATGTAAAATAATACAACCTCTAAGGAAAACAACATGGGGATTTCTCAAAGAACTAAAAATAGAACCACCATTCAAACCAGTAATCCCACTACCAGGTATCTATCCAAAAGAAAAGAAATCAATATATCTAAAAGACACCTGTACTTGTATGTTTATCACAGCACTATTCACAATGGTAAGGATATGGAATCAACCTAACAAATAATTGTCCATCAACGAATGGACATAGTCTATATATACAATGGAATACTGTTCAGCCATTAAAAAAGAATGAAGCATTTCAACATGGAATGAAATGGAGGCCATTATCTTAAGTGAAACAACTCAGACACAGAAAGACAAATACCACATGGTCTCATTTATAAGTGGAAACTAAATAATGTGCACACATGGACACAGAGTATAGAATGATAGCAGAGAATTGGAAGGGGGTGGGGGATGGTGAAAAATTGTTTATGGGAACAATGTTTTGGGTGATGAATACTCTAAAAGTGCTGACTTCACAACTATGCAATCTATCCATGTAACAAACTTACACTTGTACCCCATAAATTTAAACTAATAAAAAATAAAATAAAATAATTTGTTTTTG
>NW_016805935.1:1479141-1496784 GCF_001698545.2 Rhinopithecus bieti | reverse complement strand
TCTTTTTTTGAGACAGAGTGTCGCTCTTTTTGCCCAGGCTGGAGTGCAATGGCGTGATCTTGGCTCACCACAACCTCCACCTCCCGGGTTCAAGCGATTCTCCTGCCTCAGCCTCCCGAGTAGCTGGGATTACAGGCATGCGCCACCATACCTGGCTCATTTTGTATTTTTAGTAGAGACGGGATTTCTCCATGTTGGTCAGGCTGGTCTTGAACTCCCGACCTCAGGTGATCCACCCACCTCTGCCTCCCAAAGTGCTGGGATTACAGGCGTGAGCCACCGCGCCCAGCCTACTTTTGAAATTTTAATGGTATTTTGAGCTAACTGAAGATACCCTGGACTGTTGCAAGAAAAGTTTTATATCATTGTAGTAAATAACTTTAGGAAAAGTTTACGGCCAAAAACAAAAACAATCAAACGAAAAAAGCTAAGTACACCATCTGCAATGCAATAGCACAAATATATATTAACCAATATTAAGCATTATGCCTTACAATATTGGGCAAAAGGAAAATAGAATGTTCCAAAACCGAAAGTTGAAAAATACGTTGGAGAAATGTTATTGCAGTGGAAAGCTAGAGACTGAGTTGAAGTCTAGTCTAATGTCTTATTGAAGAATACACGGATACTGAGAGTGAGACTCAGATTACTCCATACCCAACCTGTAGTTGTCCTTTCCAATTAACTGTTGCCACTCACTACTTATGTGATCTTGGGAGAGTCAAAGTCAAATAACTCACTTTCATAATCAGTGAGTTATCATTTTAGGTAAAAAGTCAGATAACTCACTTTTGTAATAAAATTTGTAACATCCATTCCATCCCTAAAAATCTGGATTCCGTATAAAAGTATGACCAGAAGGCCGGGCGCGGTGGCTCAAGCCTGTAATCCCAGCACTTTGGGAGGCCGAGACGGGCGGATCACGAGGTCAGGAGATCGAGACCATCCTGGCTAACACGGTGAAACCCCGTCTCTACTAAAAAATACAAAAAACTAGCCAGGCGTGGTGGCGGATGCCTGTAGTCCCAGCTACTCGGGAGGCTGAGGCAGGAGAATGGCGTGAACCCAGGAGGCGGAGCTTGCAGTGAGCTGAGATCCGGCCACTGCACTCCAGCCTGGGCAACAGAGCAAGACTCCGTCTCAAAAAAAAAAAAAAAAAAAGTATGACCAGAAAGTGAAGAGTCTACTTTTACGAACCTACTAGGAGTTATATATGATAATAAATATTATCAGAGTAGTTACTATAATAAGCTGTTCACTTATTCCAAAGGTGATGCCAATGCTCAAAACATTTTTGGCACGTCTATTTTGTATTTTCCTTTTAAGAAATGCTAACAAATGTTTTTATCCCAGCCAGTAAGAGGCAGAGCTAGGATCCGAACCATGCATTGTGGCAGCACCGTCTGTGATCTTAACATCTATTGCTTTGCCCATTTCACCACGTGAAGACACAGCAAAAACACAGCCATTTGTGAACTGGTAAGCAGGCCTTCACCAGATGCTGAATCTGCTGGTGTCTTGAGCCTGGATTCCAGACAGAACTGTGAGAACTGTGAGAAATAAATTTCTGTTATTTATAAGTCACTAGTCTACAGTTATTTTTGTTATAGCAACATGAACAGACTAAGACACCACCTCAGGCAGCTACAGCATTAAACAATTACCACTGAAAGTTTTTGACAAGTGCCCCAGGAAAAAGGCTGGCTGCATCAAGTTCTGCATGAGGTCAAATAAAGACAAGTTCTGTAAAAGGAGGTTTTCAGGGAGCTGCCGGAGAGATAAATAATAAAAAAAACTCTGCAAATCGTGCTTTCTTGGGATGCTCCAACACCATTTCACCCCCTCCAGTTACTGTTGGGCTGTTTTTTTCATACTACCATGGCTGCAAAACTTTTCAAGGCTACTGTGGAACTGGGTAGAAGATGAAAATAGGGTAAGATAAAATATCACAAAGTATACTCTTGTTATCAAGATTCACTTATTTTTCTTTTTTAATTTTTTTGTTTATATTTTTATTTATTTACTTATTTTTGAGACAGGGTCTCACTCTGTCACCTAGGCTGGAGTGCAGTGGTGCGATCACAGCTCACTGCAGCCTTGACCTCCTGGGCTCAAGCAATTCTCCCACCTCAGCCTCTTGAGTAGCTGGAACTACAGGCATGCATCACCACATTCAGCAAATTTTTGTATTTTTTATAGAGATGGGGTTTTGCCGTGTTGCCCAGACTAGTCTCAAACTCCTGGGCTCAAGCAATCTACCCACCTTGGCCTCCAAAAGTGCTAGGATTACAGGTAGTGTGAGCCACTGCGCCTGGCAGTGTTTTTATTCAATAAACACTCCTCAAATTGTGGCAAGCCTTTGATTAATTTCCAGAGTTCTAAAGAAGTTTATTTTGACAATTTTTGCCAACGTTCTTCTTGCTTTTATGGAAGAACAGATTTTTCAAAGGTCCTTACTCTGCCATTCCTGAAGTGCTTCTCCCCTTACAGTATGTTTTCAAACTGGGCAATTTAGACTCTTTGATTCTTCTTGACAAAGACAGACCATGTTATGAAACTTTTTTTTTTTTTTTTTTTTTTTGAGATGGAGTCTCGCTCTATCACCCAGGCTGGAGTGCAGTGGCGCGATCTCGGCTCGCTGCACGCTCCGCCTCCCGGGTTCAGGCCATTCTCCTGCCTCAGCCTCCCGAGTACCTGGGACTACAGGCTCCTGGAACAACGCCCGGCTAATTTTTTTGTATTTTTAGTAGAGACGGGGTTTCACCGTGTTAGCCAGGACGGTCTCGATCTCCTGACCTCATGATCTGCCCGCCTCGGCCTCCTAAAGTGCTGGGATTACAGGCGTGAGCCACTGCGCCCGGCCTGTGTTTTGAAACTATTATCCACTCCTTTGATGATGATGATGATGATGATGATTATTATTATTATTATTATTGAGACAGAGTCTCACTCCCTCACCTAGACTGGAGATGGAGTCTCGCAATGTCCATCCCCCCACTCCCCCGCCGAGATAGAGTCTGGCAATGTCCCCTGGGCTGCAGTGCAGTGGCGCGATTTTGGCTCACCGCAACCTCCGCCTCCCAGGTTCAAGCGATTCTCCTGCTTCAGCCTCCTGGGTACAGGTGCCCGCTACCACACCCTGCTAATTTTGTATTTTTAGTAGAGACGGGTTTTCATTATGTTGGCCAGGCTGGTCTTCAACAAATTCTTGGGCCTCAGCCTCCCGAGTAGCTGGGACTACAGGTGTGAGCCACCACACCCAGTTAATTTTTGTATTTTTAGTAGAGATAGGGTTTCACCATGTTGGCAAGGGTGGTCTCAAACTCCTGACCTCAAGTGATCCTCCAGACTCACACTCCTTTTAATACACATTTTACATTATCACAGACAACTTCTCCAAATAGAATCCTTTTCCGTTGAGACCCACCCTTTGGTTTTGACATGTGCAAATGAATAATACTAAACAGCTCATTGATTTCCATGTGAGAAGAAAAATCAGTCCTTTCTTCCTACATTTTAGCAGCTATTTATAGTTTAACATGTATTTCTCACATAGTTCTTCTGAAATCTTCATATTCTACCCCGTTCTTCCTGAGCTGAGCTTTCGCTGAGCTAAAATATAAAAGAGCACAAGGATAGCCACCTAATATTAGTAAAAGTGTAGCAGAGAATTCAGGATACATCACAGACACTAATCACTTCAGAAAAGTTCTTCTCTGCCTTAAAACAGTAAGACATAAAGTAAGGTCAAGCAATCTCTCTTTTTAAACCCATCTTGTCTATGGGTGAATACGATTAGAAGATAATGCAAACCTTAACCAATGTACTTTGGCATTTAGAAAGGAGTATTTTTACACATGCAGGATGGTTCCAGGAAAATAAAGAGGTAGATTCAAGTTTCTAACATTTCAAAAGTTCTTCAAACCTGTGATATTTTACTAGTCAGAAGTATTTTATTCTTCCCAAACTTACCTTGGGAATTTAGCTGAGATGATGACATCTCAGTGTTGATAGGTTAAAAAAATACATAGGTCGTAGATATAAAAGATATACTCTCTTCTTACCAAGATTCACCTATTTTTCTTCAATAAACACTCCTCAAATTATTGTAAGATTTTAATTAATTTCCAGAGTTCTGAAAAAGTTTATTTTGACAATTTTTGCCAATGTTCTCCTTGCTTTTATGGGAGAATACATTTTCAAAGATCCTTACTCTGCCATTCCTGAAGTGTTTCTCCCCTTACAATATGTGTGTGCATATATACACATATGTATATGTATAATATTAACATATATGTTCATATATGTGTATATATACTTAAATCAGTGTATATTTATAATCAACAGGTTAAAAACAGATTCTCAGAAGTGTAAATATTTAATTCTCATAAATGTATATATTTGGGCCTAGGCTAATTTATTTTGCTATATAGAATTATGATATTTCTTGCAAAGTATAAGGCAGCCTAAGAAAATATTTATTTGCTTTTTCTATGTGAAATTACTTGTTGGTCTTTATTTGGTAAAAAATAAAATATAAAATGATAGTTTCTCACCCATTAAGTGTGCAAGACAAAGGAAAAGAAAGGATGAAATTAGAATTAAAATTAGAATAAAATCGTTTTCAAGCTGTGAGGGAAAATATCTCAGTAAACATCTCCCAAAGAGTAGAAAAATATCCAACTGTGCAGTTAGTTACTTAGCTTAAATAACTTTTATACCACTGATTCATCACTTGAATTGTCCTTTTAAGTTAGAAGAAACACTGCTTTAATTAACATATCCTATACTGAGATGAGTTCTCAGTGCAAGCTGAAAACGACACGGTTCCATATACAAAGGGGGCCAAGTATTTTCATGCAGTGTAGTATAAATAGAAACAGAACAGATAAACCACAATAATTTCCATAACATGTTTGGATTATTTCACTATGTTTTGTGAGAATAATCAGATGAATTACTTTACTTTGTAAACAGAAGGAAATGGATATTAGATCTTAATCCTAAGTATACATACATACATGTGTATAACATTGCTTTCACTGTTTAGCCGATTTGAAACATAGTACAGAAAGACTCCTTGCTTTGCACAAGACCCCCTCGGAATCACTGCAAGAGTATGACAGAAAACCTGATTGTGTTTTGACTCTTCGGTATGCTTTTTAGTTAATTTATTGGCACTTGTGTCTTTGGCAGAGCCTGCTGAATTGCTTTCTAAATGGAGTACTTGAAGTATATAGATAGACTGCCTGCTTTCCTTAATTGACACTCCTGCACTTCATCAACTGGTCGCTACGCTGTCTCTTCTGTTTCTCCCTTCTAGGTTCCATTCCAGATTTCTGGCATGCCTCTCACAACAAGCATATATACCTGTAGTTATGCAGGAATATTGCTGGGTGAGGAAACAGAAATATTCAAATGTCAGAGAAAAAACATCTGGAACATTTTCAAGGCCTAGAAAGTTTCATGTGGAAAGAGCAAGAAGCCATGCCAAGGTAAAGCACTGTGGGGTATTCTGACAAAGCTACCCATCTAGAAACTGATATACTCCCATTTTCAGGCCCCATCTCTATCCAGTCTTGGTGCAGACAGAGCGAGAGGATGTGCATGGCCTTACGAAACACTTTTGGTTCCTCTTTCCCATCTGTCCTTAAAAAATTCACATATGTCCACCAAGGCAATAGTTGCAAATGCATAAAATCACTTGCAAGGTAGGTGGGGCACCGTGGCTCACGCCTGTAATCCCAGCACTTTGGGAGGCCGAGACGGGCGGATCACGAGGTCAACAGATCGAGACCATCCTGGCTAACACGGTGAAACCCCGTCTCTACTAAAAATACAGAAATTAGCCGGGCGTGGTGGAGGGCGCCTGTAGTTCCAGCTACTCGGCAGGCTGAGGCAGGAGAATGGCGTGAACCCGGGAGGCGAAGCTTGCAGTGAGCAGAGATCGCGCCACTGCACTCCAGCCTGGGCGACAGAGCGAGACTCCGTCTCAAAAAAAAAAAAGTCACTTGCAAGGCTTATTAACAAGCCTAAAATTTCCATGCTTGCAGCCCAAAAACTGCATTTGCAGAGAACAAACCTACACATCTTTTATGAAGGGAAAAAGAATTCGGAGGCAGTGAAGATTTGTACATTGAGCCTACAGATCTCCTGAGAGATACAGTTGCATTATAATTTGGCCCCTAATGTTGACTTTAGCTCATTTAAACTGTTCCTGAGCATTGTGATTAATACAAATATACTGTCAGCTAAAACTGTGAGATATTACAATCGACTTTATACAAACTTTCCCAGAAACTGATAGGTAAGGGAGTAGATGTGGAAGCTGACTTCAAGGAGTCCATGATTTTTTAACTGCCTCTGTATTTCAGATTCTCATTAAAACTGACAGTTTCTTCATCTTTTGGCCTTAACAAAAATTTAGTGTGAAGAAGATATTTATTTATTCTGATACGTTTTTTCTGCGTAAATATGTAACTTACAAACAGAGAGATATCACCTGCATTTTTGGCAAAAGTTTACTGAAAATCCAACATAATAAGTAGGCTAATTGCTACATTGCAGGCCTCAAGACATGTTTGTTTGATTAAAAACAGACTAATATTTATTTATTTATTTATTTATTTATTTATTTGAGACAGGGTCTCGCTCTGTCACCCAGGCTGGAGGGCAGTGGCGCAATCTCGGCTCACTGCAACCTCCGCCTCCTAAATTCAAGTGATTCTCCTGCCTCACCCTCCCAAGTAGCTGGCATTACAGGTGTACATCACCATGCCCGGGTAATCTTTTGTATTTTTAGTAGAGACAGGGTTTCATCATGTTGGCCAGGATGGTCTCGATTTCCTGGCCTCGTGATCCACCCACCTCAACCTCCCAAAGTGCTCAGATTACAGGCATGAGCCACCGTGCCCAGCCCTACAAACATTACATTTTTAAAAATAAAGGAAAACATAAAATAGATACAATATGAAATATTTTAGTGGAGAATTATAGTTCATAGAAGTGTTACATGAACATTCCAGAACTGCAAAATATAATATCTAAAATTAGAAGTCACTTGATGTGTGTAACAGAACACAACAGAAAGCAGCCTTGGGGAACTTAAAGACAGGTGAACCGAACGACAGAGTGAAACAAGTAAAAAAAGCACAAAGAATAAAAGAGATCGGGGACATAATTAAAACATCCAACATACATGCCATTTGAGAAGAAATGCAGTATTTCCTCTCTATAAAGAAACAATAAAATATAACAAATTTTAAGGAAATAATACATCGTTTTACAAATATAATAAAAGTCATCAATTCCAGAAGTTCAAAAAAATCCAACAGGAGAAACACAAAACCCCAAGTAGGCACTTCATGGTTGAACTGCTGAAAACGAAATATAAATAAACAAAAAGAAAAACCTCAAAAGCAGTTTTAAATCTATATATATATACACACACACATATTACTCTCAAGGAAAAATAAATAAGGGCAGATGATTTATTGATATAAACCATTGAAGTCAGAAGACATCATTAAAGTGCCAAAGGAAAAATTAACTACTAACCTTGAATTCCAGGTTGTATCAAAGAAAATATCCCTAGTAAATGAAAATGATAT
Organism: Rhinopithecus bieti; assembly: GCF_001698545.2. Lineage (NCBI taxonomy): Eukaryota > Metazoa > Chordata > Mammalia > Primates > Cercopithecidae > Rhinopithecus > Rhinopithecus bieti. The sequence goes on along the minus strand of NW_016805935.1, from coordinate 1,489,174 downwards.
AAGACTTTTAAGAAAACAAAGTTTAAGCAATATATCATGGGTAAACTAGTCCTACAAAAAATAATTAAAGTCTTCAAAATAAAATAAAAATAATTGTTACAAATGAGAGCACAGAACTGCAAAAAAAAAAAAAAAAAAAAAGAAAACACAAGAGAGAAAAAAAAAAAAAGGAAAACACCAGAGAGTATAAACATAAAAGACTCACAACCATTTAAAATGATAATAATAAAGTTTTATGTAGTTTGAAGTATATATCTAAGTAAAATATATCTTTTAAAACAGCAAAACATATAGGGGATAAATGTAGTTAAGGATTTCTACAGTTTGCAAGATGTGATATAGTACCAATTTAAGGTAGACTGCAATAAATTATAAATGCATTTTATAATTTCTTTTTTTTTTGAGACAGAGTCTCACTCTGTCGCAGACTGGAGTGCAGTGGCACGATCTCAGCTCACTGCAATCTCCGCCTCCTGGGTTCAAGCGATTCTCCTGCCTCAGCTTCCCAAGTAGCTGAGATTACAGGTGCCTGCCACCACGCCCAGCTAATTTTTGTATTTTTAGTAGAGATGGGTTTCACCATGTTGGTCAGGCTGGTCTGGAACTCCTCACCTCAGGTGATCCACCTGCCTTACCCTCCCAAAGTGCCGGGATTACAGGCTTGAGCTTCCACGCCCAGCCACATTTTATAATTTCTATAGTAACCATCAGAAGAAAAATGTTATAATAAAAAAAAGTTAATAGAGGAAATATAATGGAATAAGAAAAGAAGAAATAAAAGAATAGAAATCAGATACAACAAATAGTTGGTAGATTTAAATCCAACTATATCAATAATACATTTAAATAGACTAAATACTCTACTAACTAAACTAAATACTCCACTACAACACTAAATTAAAGCACTGAACACTAAAGATTAAACACTAAACACTAAATTAAAACACTAAAATGTCAGACTGGATGTAAAAGAGTAAAAGAGATGAAAAGCTATTTGCAAGAAATACATAGTAAGTATAAAGACAGAATCAGAATAAAGAAGTGGGAAAAGATGTTTCATACAAACTAACTTAAAGCCGATGTGGCTCTATTAATGTCATACAAAGTAGATTTTAAGGTAATCATTATTATGAGCAATAGAGACATTTCAAAATAACGAAAAGATCAGTTCAACAGAAAAGAATCATGAATATATATGTACTTAATAATATAGCTTCAGGCTGGACACGGTGTCTCACATCTGTAATCCCAGCACTTTGGGAGGCTGAAGCTTGCAAACTGACTGAGCTCAGGAGTTCAAGACCAGCCTGGGCAATGTGGCAAAACTCTTATCTCTACAAAAAAATACAAAAGTTAGCCAGGCGTGGTGGCACACTCCTGTAGTCCCAGCTACTTGGAGGGCTGATGTGGGAGGGCTGAGGTTGAGGCTGAAGTAAACAGTGTTCACCCCACTGTACTCCAATGGGTGGCAAAGCGAGATCTTGTCTGAAAAAATATATATAAAAGAAAAACTGACAGGAATAAAAGGAGACACAGACAAATCCATAGTAATAATTGGAGATTTTAACAAACCTTTCTTAGTAACTGACAGAATAAGCACACACACACACAAAACAATAAAGCTATAGATGTTTTGGACAATAATTAACAATTTGACCTAATTAACAAATGTAGAACATGCTATAGTAATTGTAAGATATGTACCATTTTCAAGTGCTCATAAAATGTTTATTAAAATGAACATACTCTGGGAAATAGATAAGTTTAAACAAATTTCAGATGGTCAAGGGATTTAAATCATACAATGTATGTATGTCTCTCACCACTGTGTGGAATCAAATAAAACCCAAAATAGAAAGAAAACTAGAAAATTTCCAAATGTTTGAAAATCAAGCAACATACTTCTCAATAAACCATGGGTTAAAAAAAAATCACATGAAAAACAGAAAACATTTAATGATGAACGACAATGAAAATACAACATATCAAAATGTATAAGATGCATAAGTTTGGCAGTTTCCTAAAAAGTTAAAGTACACCTAAAGTACATCTAGGACACAGCCATTCCAGTCCTAGATGTTTATCGAAGAGTAATGAACACATATGTCCATGCTAAGACCTGTACATAAATGTTTCCAGCAGACTTATTTTGAATAGGCCAAACTAGAAACAACCCAAAAGTCCATTGACAGGTGAGTGGATAAATAAATTGTGCTACATGCATGCAAGGGAATACTACTTAGAAATCAAAAGTTATAAACTATTAATATACACAACATAAGTAAATTTCAAAATTATTGTGCTGAAAGGAATCAGATAATAAAAAAGGACACACCCTATTATTTCTTTTACATAAAATTCTAGAAATCAAACTAATAGTGCCAGCAAGCAGATCACTGGTCGCTGGGGATAGGGAGGGACAGAAGCTAGGGATTACTAAGAGGCAGGAGGTAACTTTTGGAGTACTGGAAATATTAATCATCTTGACGGTGGTGGTAACTTCATATGTGTATGTGGGGGTGTGTGTGCACTTACATGCCAAAATGCATCAAACTGTACATTTTAAATGTGTGTGGTTATGATTGGTTATAAATCAACTTTATCACCACAGAGCTCTAAAATTTTTGAAACAAACTTATGGAAATAAACTTACAGAATATAAACTTTTGCTTCTGCTATGGAAAGTTAATCGCAATGGAGTAGCCCTCTCTCTGCAAACAATTATTAACATAGCCCGGGTGCGGTGGCTCAGGCCTGTAATCCCAGCACTTTGGGAGGCCAAGTTGGGCGGATCACTAGGTCATGAGATCGAGACCATCCTGGCTAACAGGGTGGAATCCCGTCTCTACTAAAAATACAAAACATCAGCCCGGCGTGGTGGCGGGCGCCTGTAGTCCCAGCTACTAAGGAGGCTGAGGCAGGAGAATGGCGTGATCCCGGGAGGCGGAGCTTGCAGTGAGCCGAGATTGGGCCACCTCACTCCAACCTGGCAGACAGAGCGGAGACTACGTCTCAAAAAAAAAATTATTGGCCGGGCGCGGTGGCTCACGCCTGTAATCCCAGCGCTTTGGGAGGCCGAGGGGGGCGGATCACGAGGTCAGGAGATCGAGACCATCCTGGCGAACACGGTGAAACCCCGTCTCTACTGAAAAAAAAAAAAAAATTAGCCGGGCGTGGTGGCGGGCACCTGTGGTCCCAGCTTCTGGGGAGGCTGAGGCAGGAGAATGGCGTGAACCCGGGAGGTGGAGCTTGCGGTGAGCGGAGATCGCGCCACTGCGCTCCAGCCTGGACGACAGAGCGAGACTCCGTCTCAAAAAAAAAAAATTATTAATGTAGTACTAGACAAAATATATGAAGTCACTGTGTTCAGGCATTTGGCAATGGACGCACAAGACAAAAATTCCTGAAGGAAGAAAAACTCTGAGCTGACTATTTTGATTGCCCTCGCTTTCTATTTGGGAACTGATTCCTGGCCGTGGCACAGTGAATTGGAGTCTAGGCAGAGCCTGGCGGTCTTGCTGAGATGAGGAGTCAGGAAGTTTGGGGAAGATGAAGTGCCTAAAATGTGTGAGGCAGGGCACCAGGGAGAAGGGATCCTTAAGCGGCAGGAGTTGGGAAGAAATATGTGGGGGTTCCCCTTAGAAGTCCTTGGCTAAGGGATACAGGGCAAGACTACCTGAGACTTGCCAAAGAGTGGCTGTTTTGGAAAAAAGATACAAGAGGACAAACAAGTGCTGCAGAACACTGGAATTTCAGTCCAGCCAATAACTCATCCATACCTCATTAACATGCCAGGATTCAACAGATTAAGTTCTTTTCTAGACCCATCCCAAAAAACCTAAAACCATGTCCAGACAAGATCTTCAGGGGAGAGAGAGTTTGTATGTTTAGTCTTACCAAATTATTGAGGCTTGGAAAATATCTCCATAGTTCTGTCTAAACAAAACGTAAAACCAAACCCTCATACAGCTCAGGTAGTAACTTAACTGCCACACAGCACTAAAGTCAACACTCTTTAGAAAAACAAAACAATGTCCAAATTATCTCTAATGTATAATTGTCAAAGGCCATTTTTGTTTTGTATGTGTTTCTTTTTTTTTTAAGCCGCATATCTCTTAACTTTGTCCAAAGAACATTTTAATTTAAAAAAAAATTACTATACGTGGCAAAAAATAAGTAACTGTAAGCCACAATCAGAGAAGAAAAGCAGTTTATTAGAAACCAACCCTGAGATGGCCCAGATATTGGTTTAGCAGAAAATAACTAAGCAGTCTTATAAATATGGTCAAAAAACACAAGAAAAATATGGTTTTGTTTTTGTTTTGACGGAATCTCACTCTGCCTCCCAGGCTGGCGTGCAGGGGCGTGATCTTTGCTCACTGCAACCTCTGCCTCAGGGGTTCTAGCAATTCTCCTACCTCAGCCTCCCGGGTAGCTGGGATTACAGGCTAAGGAAGCAAGGGATTACTAAGAGGCACGAGGTAAACTTTTGGGGTAGTGGAAATATTAATCATCTTGACGGTGGTGGTAACACACCGCCACGCCCGGCTAATTTTTTTGTATTTTCTAGTAGAGACGGGATTTCACCTTGTTGCCCAGGCTGGGTCTCAAACTCCTGAGCTCAGGCAATCCACCCGCTTCAGCCTCCCAAAGTGCTAGGATTACAAGCGTGAGCCACTGTGCCTGGCCAAATACGGTCTTAATGAGTAAACAGACAGAAAATCTAGGCAGAGAAATTAAAACTTTTAAAGCAGGAAAATTCTATTGTAAAAAACATAATAATTGAAATTTTAAAATTGCTCATTTGGTTTAATAGCAGATTGGAGATGGCAGAATAAATAATTAGTGAACTTTAAGATAGATAAATAAAAAGAGTTAACTTGAAAAACAGAGAAAAAAATTCCAAAGAAAAAAGGAACACAGCCTCTGGGATTTGTGGGATAATATTTAAGATAATGTAACATACATATAATTAAATTCCCAGAAGGGGAATTAAATGAAAATGAGGCCCCCCAAGATTGTTTCTGACAAAGTAATGACCAAAGAGAACATCACATTTATCCAGTATATTGATGACATCATGTTAATTGGACCAGCTGAGGAAGAAGTGGAGACCTTGGTATTACACATGGGCTTCAGAAGGTAGGACATAAAACCTATGAATATTCAGGGACCAGCCACAACAGTAAAATTTTTAAATATTCCCTCCAAAGTAAGGATGAATTATTGCATCTCCCACCTCCTACCACTAAGAAGAAACCATAATGCCTGATGGGCCTCTTTGGGTCATAGAGGCAGATATTCTATGCCTAGGAATATTTCTCCCACCCATTTAACAGGTAAGATGAAAGCAACAAACTTTCAGTGGGGTTGAAAGCAGGAAAGGACACAATATCAAGTCCAGGCTGCGATGCAAACAGTCCTGTCACTTGGATGTCACTTGCCATACACCCTGACAGGCCCTGTGTTATTACATTAGAGATATCAGTGGTGGGAAAAGGTATTATGTGGGGGTTAGGGGAAGTCCTCCTAAGAGGACTAAGAGGATTACAACATACTGTAACCCTAGGGTTCCAGAGCACAGTGATGCCAATTGGGGCAGATATTAACACACCTTTCAGAAAAAGGCTCTTGGCACGCTGTTGGGTTTTGGTAGAGACAGAGTGCCTGGCCACTGGACACTAAATGACCAGGCAACCGTAATTCCACATCATGAGCTGGACTCTGTCAGAGCTACCAAGTTCTAAAGGTGAACAGGCCCAGCAATTCATCACAAAGTGGAAATGTTCCATCCAGAAATGCACAAGCAGAACCAGAGGGCACAAGCAAGCTGTCCACGCAGCTGCTGCAGACTCTATGTCACCCACCACTATGGAACTGGCACTTCTCCCTCAGCACACGGTGTCCAGTGGCTTAATCCTTTAGAACCAGCTGCCAGAAAAGGAAGAAGCCGCAGCCTGGTTCATAGTAGGCCAGCCTATTACATGGGGAAGCAAAAACGGATGGTATCTCTACTACAACCCCATTCGGAGGCAGCCTTGAAAGATAGCAGTGAAGCAAAATCCTCCCATTGTGTACAGCTCAGGCAGTGCACCAGGCTATCTACCTTTGTGCAGAAAAATAAGTGGTGCAAAGTAAGAATATATGTAGATAGGTGGCTGGCATCATTTGGTCATCTGGTCAGAGACTGGGAAGAAGAAAGACTGGAAGATCAGGAACCAGCAAGTCAAGAGAAGACGCATAAGGATAGATATACAACACTGGGCACAAAGTGTGAAGATCTTTGTAGCACATGTTAATGCCAATCAGAATATAACTGCCCCAAAATAGCTTGAATAGTTGATATTGCCAGCTTCTGTCATCAGCCACACCAAAGTTGGCACAAAGGGTACATAAACATGGTCACTGTATTAGTATGTTCTCACAATTGCTATAAACAACGACCTGAGACTGGGTAGTTTACCAAGAAAAGAGGTTTAATTGACTCACAATTCCACAGACTATACAGGAGGCATGACTGGGGAGGCCTCAGGAAACTTACAATTATGGCAGAAAGTGAAGGAGAAGCAAGAACATTTTTACATGGCTGGCAGGAGAGAAAGAGAGAGAAAAGGGGGAGGTCCTACACACTTTCAAATAACCAGATGTCATGAGAACTCTACGACAGGAACAGCAAGGGGGAAGTCCAAACCCATGATTCAGTCACCTCCCACCAGGGAATTCAATAACCTCCAACACTGGGAATTACAATTTGACATGAGATTTGGGTGGAGACACAGAGCCAAACTATATCAGTCACCATGGTAGCAGGGGTGGAGGTTACACACAAGCCTTACAGCTCTGACCAAGGCTGATATGATGACTAACTTGCCGGCAGCAAAGGCCAATGCTGGTTCCACAATCAATCCCCACTCCTTGATCGGACCAGCCAGTCTCTTGGTAGCAAGTTGACTGTATTCTATATTGGGCTCCTTCTACTCAGGAAGGAGCAGAGATTTTGACAAGTATAAATATCTTTTTTGGGGAGAGAGTTTGCCTTTTCTGTCCATAGGGAGCAGTACTGGCAACAGCACAGGACCTCGTATAACACTGCAATAAGCTAAGGGATCCACTTTATAATGAAGGGAGTATGAGATTGAACACATGATCATAGAATCTACTGGTCATACTGTATACCTCACTACACAGAAGCTACTGGCCCGAGGACAGAATCGTCTGTTGAACACACAGCCCCCTTGCTGTTATTGTGGTAAAGCTCTCACGAGATCTGGTTGTTTGAAAATATGTAGCTTCTCCCCCTTCTCTCTCTCTCTCTCTCTCTCCTGGTGCTCTCAAAGGTGATGCCTGGCAAAACTGAGTCATCATCCTACAGAACACGGTGTATACTTTCAGTCAATGACCCTTATGCAGTGATTTATAGCTCCACGTTTTTTTCTGATACCAAATGTGTGATGTCTTTTCCAAAACCAACAAGCAACTCTCCAACTCTGACACCAACTGGGTGTACAATAATTTAATTAAATTCTGACACTAACTACCCACAGTTAGTGCAGACCCCGCAGATTGAGGGCTCAGTGTCACAAGACTGCCCCCACTTCAGACACCAGTCTCAAGCAAGAGCCCCAGGCACCCCACACTGCTGCCCAGTTGACTCCAAATTCAGAGGTTCCCCTTGGATTCAATAATTCACGAGAATGACTCATAGAACTCAGGAAAGTGTTTCATTTATGATTACTAGATTATTATAAAGGATATAACTCAGAGACCAGCAAATGAAACACTTGTATATGAATAGGGCAAAGCATGGAGGGGCCAGGGTGGGGTAGTGAGAACGTCCACGCCCTCTCCATGTGTGCCACCCTCCCAGCACAACAGTGTGTTCACCAACCTGGAAGCTGCCAGAACCTGTCATTTAGGGGTTTTTATGGAGGTTTCATTATGTAAGCATAATTGATTAAATCATTGGCCATTGGTGATTGAATTCAATCTCCAGCCCTTCTCCCCTCCCAGGTTGGAGGGTGGGTCTAAAAGTTCTAACTCTCCCACACTGTGGTTGGTTTTTTGGGTAACCAGCCCCATCCTGAGGCTATCTCATTAGCATACAAAAAACAGTAAATTCCAAGGGTTTTAGGAGCTCCTTGCCACAAACTAAGGACAAAGGTCAAATATTTATTATTTAGTATACCACAGTTCTCAATAGGTGGAAGGCATAGGTCTAAGAACCAATGAGTGAAATTAAGAGTGCCCCTTCTTCCATCACCCCCCAGTGACTCTCTAGCCAGTTTGTGCCTTCAGCACCTGCAATTCTGGGCTCTGTAAGTTTAGAGGTCCTGGTCCCCAAAAGATAATTCTTTTGCCAAGAGACACAGCAAGAGTCAAATGGAACTGTAAGGTACAACTGCCACCTGGGCACTTCAAGCTCCTTATGTCCAGGGACCAGCAGACAAGAGTCACCATCCTGACAGAAGTAATGACCCCAGTCATCAGAAGAACATAGGGCGGCTTTATACTGTGAGGCAGGAATAGATTTGACACTCCCACGATCCACGTGGATGCTTCTTGGTCTTCCCTCGTCCTATTTTGACAATGAATGCAGAAGTGCAGCAGCTCCATCATGAGAAGGGCATGGCAAGCAGGGGTCCATACGTCTCAGGATTTAGGGTCTAGGTTACATCCTGTGATGGTTAATTTTCTGTGTCAACTTGGCTTAGGCCATGGTGCTCATTTGTTTGGTCAAACACCTGTCTAGATGTTGCCCTGAAGGTATTTTGTAGATGTGATTCACATTTACAATCAGTTGACTTTCAGTAAAGGAGCTTATTCTCAATAATAGAGGTGGACATCATCTAATCAGTTGAAGGCCTTGAGAGCAAATCTGAGATTTCCCAGAAAAGAAGAAATTCTGCCTCAATATTACAATGGAGAAATCCTGCCTGAATTTCCTGTTTGCTGGCCTCTCCTATAGATTTCAGACTTGCCAGCTCCTGATTCCATGAGTCAATTCCTTAAAATAAATCAGTCTCCTCCCCAACCCTTCTCTCTGAAGAGGGAAAGAGAGAGAAAGAGATGTCCTATTGGTTCTGTTTCTCGGAAGAATCTTGACTGATACATACACATGACTAAGCAAATCACTGAGACCAGGAGGTATGCTAGCTGAGGATGAGAGGAATTTAGAATGGATTGTGAGGATGAGTACCAGTTGCAGGCCCAAAACCACCTGGAGCAGTAGAGGTTACAGTTTATTCCACTATCCTTCTATTTCTAAGTTCCCTCAAGAAAAGGAGCACAAGAGCCCTGGAAGAGTTGCTCCCATAACTTACATGAATAAGTAAATCCAAGAGGCACAAAGAGTAATGTATGATGGAAACTATGATGCATTGCCCAGGTTCCCCTTTGGGAATGAAGGACTTTTTTCCCAGGTGCTAGAAGAGCTACCAGCAGGAAGCCTTCTGCTGTCAGCCTCATATGGAAAATAAACTGGCTGAAAAGAGCTGCATTGTCCAAGGTCATGCCTCCTTCCTGTGTTGGCCCACTTCAATGACTGATGAATGAGAGCAGGAAAAAGGCATGGCTCTCTCCACTCCCAAGGGTCATCCCAGCTTCAAAACTCTCCATAGGAGCTGGCTGAAGACTCTATTGAGACTGCATTGCAGGTTGACTTTTCCCTGTGCTTAATCTTATTTCCTTCAATTGCTGAGAAAGAGATGCTAACATCTCCCAACTATGATTGTGAGTTGAGCAAAGAAAGACAAACAGAGTAGAGTAAATACTATATTATTTCATTTATGTGGAAGTCAAGAACAGGTAAAAACTAACCTATGATGATGGAAGTCAGAACAGTGTGTGTGTGTGTGTGTGTGTGTGTGTGTGTGTGTGTGTAGGGTGGTTATTCATTGGGAAGGGGCACAGAAGATGTGTGTGTGTGTATGTGTGTGTAGGGTGGTTATTCATTGGGAAGGGGCACAGGTGTGTGTGTGTGTGTGTAGGGTGGTTATTGATTGGGAAGGGGCACAGAAGGTGTGTGTGTGTGTGT
>NW_016805935.1:1468183-1476697 GCF_001698545.2 Rhinopithecus bieti | reverse complement strand
AAAAAAAAAAAAAAAAAAAAAAAAGATGGCAGCTCCATCTTCCCTTCTCTTTGTCAGCCACGTGTACAGTAAGGAGTAGATAAGATGGCTCTGATCAACTAGAAAGTCCATTTGCATAATAAGATTAGGGTGGGAGACCAGCCTTATTACCCATGCACTATGTAAACATCATACCTGATGGAACCAATCTATGAGTCCTATTCAAATCAAACACAACCTCCTCAGACTGGACTATAAAATCTGGCACATTCACCACCAGCTGGTCTTTTCTGCTTGGAGACCCCTTTCTTTATAGAGCGAGCTGTTTCTCCTTCTCTTCTCTTCTGCCTATTAAACCTCCGCCTTGTGTGTGTCCATGTCTGAAATTTTCCTGGCACATGACAATGAACCCCAGGGTATATACTCCAGACAACACAGTCACTTCAAAAGATCTATCTATTCTGTTCCTAGAAAATCTCATAGTCTCTGCCCAAAAGCTCCTAGATGTGATAAACGACCTCAGCAAAGTTTCAAGATATTAATACAACATCAGTGTACAAAAATCAGTAGCATTAAGATGAGAGCCAAATCAAGAATGCAATCCCATTCACAATAGCCACAAAATGAATAAAATACTTAGGAATACAACTAATAAGAAAGGTGAAAGATCTCTACAATGAGATTTACAAAACACTGCTCAAAGAAATCAGACATGACACAAACAAATGGAAAAACATTCCATGCTCATGGATAGGAAGAATCAATATTGTTAAAATGGCCATACGGCCCAAAGTAATGTACAGATTCAATGTTATTCCTATCAAACTACCAATGACATTCTTCACATGCATATGCAACAATCCATATGCAACAAAAAAAAGAGCTCAAATAGCCAAGGCAATGCTAAGCAAAAAGAACAAAGCTGGAGGCATCACATTACTTGACTTCAAACTATACTACGAGGCTACAGTAACCAAAACAACGTGATACTGGTACAAAAACAGACACATAGACCAATGGAATAGAATAGAGAGCCCAGAAAGAATGCCACACACATCCACAACTATCTGATCTTTGACAAAGTTGACAAAAACAATGGGGAAAGGACTTCCTATTCAATAAATGGTGCTGGGATAACTGGCTAGCCATATGCAAAAGGTTGAAACTGGACCCCTTCCTCATAACCATAAAGGAAAATCTATTCAAGATGAATAAACAAGTTCAGCAAAGACTTAAATGTAAAACCTAAAACCTAATACCTAAAAACCCTGGAAGATAACCTAGGAAATACCCTTCTGGACATAAGCCCTGGCAAGGACTTCATGACAAAGATGCCAAAAGCAATTGCGACAAAAACGAAAATTGACAAATGGGATCTAGTCAAACTGAAGAGCTTCTGCACAGCAAAAGACACTATCAATGGAGTAAATAGACAACCTATAGAGTGGGAGAAAAATTTTGCAAACTATACGTCCAACAAAGGTCTAATATCCAAAATCTGTAGGGAACTTAAACACATTAACAAGCAAAAACCAAACAACCCCCCATTAAAAAGTAATCAAAGGGCCAGGCGCAGTGGCTTACACCTGTAGTCCCTGCACTTTGGGAGGCCGAGGTGGGCAGGTCACTTGAAGTCAGGATTACCAGACCAGCCTGGCTAACATGGCAAAACCCCGTCTCTATTAAAAATACAAAAAATTAGCCGGGTGTGGTGGCATGTGCCTGTAATGCCAGCTACTTGGGAGGCTGAGGTGGGAGAATGGCTGGAACCCAGGAGGCAGAAGTTGCAGTGAGCCGAGATCACGCCACTGCACTCCAGTCTGGGTGACAGAGCAAGACTCTGTCTTAAAAAAAAAAGCGATCAAAGGACAGGAAAAGACACTTTTCAAAAGAAGACTTACAGGCAGCCAACAAGCATATGAAAAAAACCACTCAGCATCACTAATAAGAGAAATGCAATTCCAAACCACAACGTGATACCATCTTACAATAGTCAGAATGGCTATGATTAAAAAGTCAAAAAGTTTAACAGATGCTGGCAAGGTTGCAGCGGAAAGGAAACCCCTATACACTGCTGATGGGAATGTAAATTAGTTCAGCCATTGTGGAAGGCAGTCTGGCAATTTCTCAAAGAACTTAAAACAGAACTACCATTTGACCCTGCAATCCCATTATTGGGTACATACCCAAAGGAATAAAAATCATTCTACCATAAAGACACACACACACACACACGTGTTCACTGCAGCAATATTCACAAGAGCAAAGACACGGAATCAACCTAAATGCCCATCAACAGTAGACTGGATAAAGAAAATGTGGTACATATACACCATGGAATACTACACAGCCTTAAAAAAGGAATGAGATCATGTCCTTTGCAGCAACATGGGTGGAGCTGGAGGCCATTATGCCAAAATAATTAACTCAGGAACAGAAAACCAAATACTGCATGTTCTCACTTATAAGTGAGAGCTAAACACTGAGTACACATGGACACAAAGAAGGGAACAATAGACACTGGAGCCAACTTGATGGTGGCGGGAATATAAATTAGTTCAACCACTGTGGATAGCAGTGTGGCAATTTCTCCCTAGGAGGAGGGAGAGGACTGGAAAACTACCTATCACATGCTATGCTTATTACTTGGTGATAATCTGCACACCAGCTCCCCATGACAAGCAATTAACCTCTATAACAAAGCCACACATGTACCCCTGAACCTAACATAAAAGTTTTTTAAAAAATTTATTGGTCAGGTGCAGTGGCTGACGCCTGTAATCCCAGCACTTTTGGAGGTCAAGGCGAGCGGGTCACCTAAGATCAGGAGTTCGAACCAGTCTGGCCAACATGGTGAAACCCCGTCTCTACTAAAAATACAAAAATTAGCTGGGCGTGGTGGCGGGCATCTGTAAACCCTGCTACTAGGGAGGCTGAAGCAGGAGAATCGCTTGAACCCAGGAGGTGGAGGTTGCAGTGAGCTGAGATCACACGATTGCACTCCAGCCTGGGCAACAAGAGCAAAACTCTGTCTTAAAAATTATAATACATAAAGCTATATCGTAGTATAATATATACAACAGCACACACACACGTCTATCATATATAGATCTATATATCTACAAAGCGTATTAATTTCAGCAGCCTTTACAATAGGGAATAGTGGAAATACATAAATATCCCACAAAAGAGACTGCATAAATAAACTTGGTGGGCATGTACATTGCTAAAATGCTATTCAAATTTCAGAAACAATTTAATAACAAGGAAAAATATTCATATACAGTATACTAGTAGTTTTTTTTAAAAAAAGCTAATAAAAGCTGTACTCTTATGTTTGTAACACTTACTGTATATATTTTATGTATAAGAAAAGCCTGGAATCTAGATACTCTGAAAACTGTCACAGTTATTTCTAAGGAGTGGAAAGAATTGTGGGTAATTTTTATTTTCTTCTTTGTATATCCTTTATGATTTCTAATTTCTATCATGAATATGCCTTTCCTTTCTTTATCAGAACAAATATCAATTCTTACAAATGGATCTCAAATTGCTTAATTAAAAAGTTATAAGCAACACCAAGTATTAATATTAAGCCATCTTCGAAATCCGAGGTCACCTCTATAGACATCTTAAATAAAGGGTCAACGGCTACTAGCATCCTCCGTTCTAGGATAAGATCATGATCTTTTCTAACCACATTTGTCCTCTTTAATAAGTAAACCAAACAAGGTTCTTGGGAGCTGGTTAATAACTGCCTGGACTAGACTCTAGGCTCCCTCCCTGTCTTGAGATCCAGGACTTATTTCATCACCCGGTGCCCTCTGCCACAGCCCACAAGCATCAGCATAGACATAGGTATTTGCTCATCCAAGAGATGAGTCATCTCAATACATTTGGAGACGTATCCATAGTTTCCTAAAAAGATACACCTGGCGTCGAGCTCACTGTTTTAAAGACTTAAAACCAAAGGACACCCTGAGTTTAAATGTGAACAAGCACATGCCAGTGGGGGTTTAAAATGTTTGGCATTCTCTTTTCTTGTGCCTTTTGGGTTTACATAATAGAAATTAAAGTGTGCATACACTTAAAGCTACTCTACACAGGCAGCGGTGAATTCGTTGGCACGCTGACGCTGGCAATGAATGGGTTTTGTCGCCTCGACACTGTTGATTTTTGCCCTTGGCTGTCCTGCAAATAATCTATTTGCTCTCGGTTTTTTGCAAATTTTCAGTGGTAAAAGAGCATTATGACTCGAATGACTGAAGAACAGGCACAAATTTCCAATTCCTTATTTACCGGCCAAGCTTCAGCTGTGGTTATGCAGCATGAATAGGATATTCCCCAGAGGTGGGTCTGCACTGCACTAGGTTTTTTTGACTGCCATTCTTCTGCACACTAAATAGCGGCATAACCTATCACATCACATTTGTTCTGTTACCTAAGAGAATGGTCAACCCGCCCAAAAGAACAGAAATACGCTGATGATTCGGGATTCTCAAAGACCCAGAAACTGTGGCTTTTTTACGATCAAAAAGCTTCACACAGATACTCAAAGAAGATAAATGTTTTCAAACAACAAAACAGAAGACTTCACTGACTATATTTTTGTTTAAAAAAAAGTGCCCACGCTAAAAAAAAAAAAAAGGGGGGGGCTCCACTTTATAGGATCATCAGTTCGAATCAAAATGTATTTCTTCTGGCCAGGGCAGTGGCTCACGCTGTAATCCCTAGCACTCTGGGGGCGAGCAGGCGGATCACAGGTCAGGAGATCGAGACATCCTTGGCTAACAAGTGAAAACCCATCTCCACTAAAAATACAAAAATTAGCCGGGTGTCGGGTGGCAGGCACCTGTAGTCCCAGCTACTCAGGAGGCCTGAGGCAGGAGAATGGCGTGCCTGCGAGGCGGAGCTTGCAGTGAGTGGAATCCCTGCCACTGCACTCCAGCCTGGGAGACAGAGCAAGGCTCCGTCTCCAAAAAAAAAAAAAAGTATATATTTCTTCCCATCAAGCTTGAAGGTAAGTATCTTTAAAACATTAATTTTTTCAGTAAATATTTCTTTAGTGCCAACTATACGTAGAACCCTCTGAAGGGTTTTAATGACAGCAGGAGATCCAGTGACACCTAAGAGTGTCACCCGGCTCTCAGGTGGCTTATTGTCCAAAGCAATATTATCTCTGGGGTAGGAGACTCAATAAGCCAGAAAAGTGCTTCTCAATCTTCATGAAACATTACTCTCTTTTTTCAAAGTTATTCTAAAAGGCTGTGAGCCTGAAGTTGATTTCCGTGATTAATGTAAGAGGGAAGGGGAAAAGAGAAGATAGTTATACATGAATGTGAAATTTGTGAGTTTGGTTCTGGCCTTTACAGTCAGATAAAGATTTTGAACAAAGTGGACAATACTTTACTGTAAGTAATAAAATAATATTGATCTTGCCATGGAGTGGGAACCAAAACTTCAGGGCCATCCATATGTACTAATTTGGAGATGACAAGCTTGTGGAACCTATTTATAACTTTTACAGTATTTTATGGTTCTTTCTTTCCAAAGAAGCGCACATTATATTGCACAAGGCCTGTGAATATACAAGTATTCTCTGCCAAAAGCAGCTGAGAAAGCAAAAGGATTATCCAAGCATTGTTTTTCAAACCTGAATTTGTAATGGGTAATTGTACAGAAATATTTGGTACTTAACCTTGAAACTCTGAATTCAGGAAAACTTTATGGCCCCAAGGCTACATGGTTTGATGACTCAGATTCGTAAATCCACCAAAAATGAGGATCTGGCCATTTTAACTGTGTCCACCTTTGTGCAGATGTAAAACAAAACCCACAGTGGGTGAGCAATGATGCCTACCACAGTGCTTGCCTGGGTGAAGGGGAGTGGGGTCTTGATGAAAGTTTGTTGAGATGAACTGGGTATGAATTCTGGCTTCTGTTTAAATAGGTTTGGAAAATAAGGAATCTCCATCCCTCTTAAGCTTTGTTCTCAGTGACTCACGTAATACTACTGTATTAGTAATGTTTTAATTATCTCTGGAATTCAAAATTAGGGACCATCCAGGCAAAGTTTCAGGCAAAGTGATCAAGTATTTACTGTTCCCTTGAAAGAATAAAAACACTGCAGTCAGGGGTTGCACGAGAAGGGAGTGTCTTATTTCCAGAAGCTGAGTCCTAGGACACAAGTATTCCAACCCGGGATCAGAATTTCCTTGTAGATCTCACCACTTTACCTAGTGAACATCCTAGCTGCTGGCTACACTCCCAGACACCCTACCCTCCTTCCCTGATATTATCACAATCCCCTCCAGGGTGGGCTCCCAATCCAGGTAGGAAGAAAGGCGAGATAGCCAAAGGCACCCTTCTAAGGCTTCTCTCTGAGCAGTTTCCCTTCACAAAAGGGTTTTGCCTGAGCCTCATCTAAGTACAGTAATTCTTAAATGACACCACAAGATGGATGTTGAACATTAAAAAACACGCCTCCTCTCTTTCCCCGCCTGCTTTGTTTTATAAATTTTAAAATTATCTTCATCATACCAGCACACAGAGTGCTTTTGAACCTGTGTGCTGGCTCTTTACAATTTCACTTTCTGGCTCTCATCTATTTGTAAAATTCTTTATTTTTTTTAATTGGTTGAAAAAAATGTTTTTAACTTTAATAAGATTTCTGATTTCTCTATATCTCCCACTGAGGGTTCAAACGTAAAGAAACCAATGACCTCAAAAAGTCAACCTCATGAGGAAGTCAGCAAGATGAAAAAGGATATTTAATGTTTTGCACAAGAATATTTGCATTACCATTAGCCTTTGCAAATGCAACATTTCTCACCCTCTTGGGTTGACTGCAAAGGTGCCCTGGAGAGAAACACAGTATGCACCTCTCTAATGGTTAACATACCGAATTGTTTTAATGGAATAAATGGTGCCGCTCAGGGGCGATTAATGTAGGGACTGTAGGGTGGACTCCTGGTAGAAAGGACTTAAAAGGAAATTGTGCACCAACAATGGTGGATGAAACCTTCTGCTCACATTAAATATTTTCATCCAAACCTCAAGTATGACTGAATGGTTTTAAGGCCTAATTGAATGAACTCTCAATTAAAAGAAGTTGCAAAAAGCTGATGTAAAGTCATAATATATATGGGGTGCCCTGTGTTCTACAAATGCTTTCAGGTCTGCTGGTGGAAACCACTGGTTATGCAATAAGTTGATTTCAAAAAGCATACCTTTTACATTTACATCCAGATAAAAACAGATGAGGTCAAGCCACTAAACATTCTAGTAATTCAAATAGAAGGAAACAGATTAATTGTTTAGAAAAAAAAAAAAACAAGGAAGACTTATGCTGAGACATCTGTACCAATCTTCCTGAATAACTAAGTTAGGGAGGAAAGACAAATTTGGTGACTGTGGGGGCTCAAGTACTAATTTATGATCCTCTGAAATAGAAGGCGGTGCCTGATGGACATAGGTATCTCTAGTTACTTGGTTTGGCTGGGCGGTGCGCAATTAAGGCTAATGGTTTTCCCAACTATACCCAAGAGCTAGATCTTTCTTTGCCTTCTGCCTCTACCTCTCTGAGTCTCCCCAGCACCGGCTTTTTGGGGCCAAGGAAAGTTGGGGCCCTCCTTCTCACTCTTCAGACCCCAGGGTGTCCAGCTTGGGTATCATTAGGCCGAGCTCCTTGACCCCCCGCACCCGGGAGGGGATCTTCCTCTCAGCGAATCGCCCCAGGCCTCTGGGGACCCCAGTTCGCCAGTCCAGGTCGCCGGCCCTGTCACCGAGGCCTAGCCCAAAAAGCTAGCGTCGTCCACTTTGGAAAGCAACGCAGCTTCCTCCTTGGGCACAGTCCCCGCACCCTGGGTCCCGGCTGGTGCTGCGCCGGGTCCCTAAGACTTTGGTTAGAGCAGGCGACGCCGAAAGCCAGGCCGCCTACAGGCGTCTCCAGCTCTACCCCAGCGCCGGCTACAGAGCCGGAGCCCCGAGACCCAGCGCAGCGCCGCGCCGGGAGAGAAGCAGCTGTTCCCAACAGCTGGGGGGCGGCGGCGCCCGGCGCCCCAGGTGCTGCCGCGGCCAATCGCAGGCGTCCGGCCCGCCCCCCTCCCCAGCCGGGCGTCGACCCCGGCCCGCGGGGAAGGGAGCAGAGAGGTTGAGAGCCGTCCTCTGTACTCGTCTTCCAGCTCCCGCGGCGGGAGGGACAGACCCGAGCAGAAGCCGCGCGGAGTCCCTCGCCCCTGGCCCTGCCGCCGCGCCCCCCGCCCGCCTCGGCGCTCGGACGCTCTCCCCGCGGACCCTCCCCACACCCCACCCAAGGCACCTGATTCCTAAGGAAGAAAATCTACCTCTAAAGCACCCCTTCTTCGCTTGAGGACTACCCTCTCTTTTCATTTTTGGCCTCCCCGCCGGGTGAGTGGAAACCGCTTGCACATTCTATAGAACCGGATTCTAATCCAGACGATCCGGAGAATTTGTACGGTGACCGGCAGGGGGGGCGGGAAGAGAGAGCGAAGTCAAGTCTCCAGGGCCGCTGGC
>NW_016805935.1:1449660-1467567 GCF_001698545.2 Rhinopithecus bieti | reverse complement strand
CCGCCCCCGGCCTCTCGCTCCCGCCGCGCCGCCGCCCTCGCCCCCTGGCTCGCCCTTGGCCCCTGGCGGCCGCGAAAGGGTGCGGGAGACGCGGAGCCGGAGGAGGAGGCGCAGCCGCTGCCCAAGCCGCAGCCGCAGCCGGAGTCCGAGCCGCGGGGCGGGCGCGAAGATGCACACGACCCAGAAGGACACGACGTACACCAAGATCTTCGTCGGGGGGCTGCCCTACCACACCACCGACGCCAGCCTGCGCAAGTACTTCGAGGTCTTCGGCGAGATCGAGGAGGCGGTGGTCATCACCGACAGGCAGACGGGCAAGTCCCGGGGCTATGGATTTGTAAGTTGCACGGACGGGGGGTGGGGGAGAGGGACGGAGTGGCGCCTGACCCCAGGGATCGGGAGCTTGGAGTGAAGGGCTCGGCGTGACCCGTGAGGAGCCCCGCGGGGAGAGCGGCGCTGCCCCTTCGCTCCGGGGTGAACTGAAACTTTGCTAGGGGAGAGGGCCGGCGCCAGCCTCGCGGGTTTCGGAGAAGACCCAGCGCTGTCGGGGGCCGGGCAAGGCAGGGCAGGGGTGGAAGGAGACAACTGTAATGACCATGGGATTTGGGGTGCGGAGGGTTCCGAGGGAGGGGCCGCAACCCCGAACAATTGCAGCATTCCTGGGCTGCAGGCCGGTTGTTAAGCGCGCTGTTGCTTTGTAAAAATGCGTGTGTTCTGGTGTTGTGGCTGGAGCAGGCAGGGGACACCCCACGAGGTATGGAGCTGTTCCCCTTGTGTCATCCCCCCGCCTTTTAATTGCAAAGGTAGGTTCTTTTAAAGGATCATCCTAGGGCTCTTTGCCGAACTGAAACAGCATATTAAGCTTCCTTCCTAGAGATTTAAGCGTGCAAATTCAGCTGCCGAAGAGCAGGGAGCCCCAGAGTGGGACAATAGCTATTGTCGTTGGGGAGTGTTTTCGGGAGGTTGGGAACGTTGGGCGGATGTGAGGCTGGACTTTCTTTAAAGCAAACGGTGCCTCTGAGGCTGAGTAGGGACCTGGGGGGCGGGGGAGTCGGGGAAGGAGGATCTAGAGTTCCAAGAATTTAGGCTTCCAAATCTCAGCTAGGCCCTACTAGCACCCTTAAGATTTCAGGGGTGGGGCAGGGTTAGAGGGTTTCTTTTTTTTTCCTTCGTCTACCCGCTCCCCCCACCCCGCCCGCCTTTTAAAAATGGGAGATCAAAGAGGAGGGTCCAGCCGAAAGAAGAAAAGAATAGAAAGAAAGTTTGATCTCAGTTTTATCATGAATGAATTCCCCATTGTGATTCTTGATTTTCTTCAGGGGTTAATTTAGAGGTTATGTATGTATGTCTGTGTGTGTCTGTTGCTAAGGTCACCATGGCTGACCGGGCTGCTGCCGAAAGGGCCTGCAAGGACCCCAATCCCATCATTGATGGCAGAAAGGCCAACGTGAACCTGGCATACTTAGGAGCAAAACCAAGGATCATGCAACCAGGTGAGAAATGTCCGTCTCCCCCCCCCCCCCCCCCAAAACCCCCCCCCCCACTTACGGATGGGCTGATTCTCTAATTTAGAAGACGTTGTCTCCTGTAGATGTGTTAGTAAACTTGAACCATGGCTTGTTATTCTACCAAGGCATTAAACATAAAAGAGTTGTAAATACTCCTCTCAGGGCTTGAAATGTACCTGTGTGCAAAAATGGATCTTGGGGGTCTGAACAGTTTGTACAGGAGGAAGAGTTAGTCATGACTCACCTGTTTCCTATATGACATACATTTGTAGTCTGCTCTCAGTTTTCCAATTTTTAGCCACCTGTAGATAATTCACATGTGAATTATATGAGCCAAATTTGTCGACTTCAACTAATATATTTCCCTACTTAGTGGTGTGTCTCCTTGCAGCACCAGTTGCACTGTACTCAGAGCAGGCAATCTGACTTGAACACAGACCCAAGGGAAGCATTAAGGGGTAGGGGTGATGTCCAAATGGTAGAGGTGTTTGTTTGTTTGTTTGTTTGTTTGTTGAGATGGAGTTTCGCTCTTGTTGCCCAGGCTGGAGTGCAATGGTGCGATCTAGGCTCACTGCAACCTCCACCTCCTGGTTCAAGCAGTTCTGCCTCAGCCTCCCAAGTAGCTGGAATTACAGGATTGCATCACCACACCCAGCTAATTTTGTGTTTTTAATAGAGATGGGGTTTCACTGTGTTGGTCAGGCTGGTCTCAAACTCCTGATCTCAGGTGATCCACCCGCCTTGGTCTCCCAAAGTGTGAGCCACCGTGCCGGCCCCAAATGGTAAAACTTTAACATAAAATCACAGAGTATTGGCAGTCAAAGAAAAGAGAAGTTGCGCTTACTCAAAAACCCTATGCTACAGACAAAGAAACTGAGGCTTAGAGATGAGAAATATTTTACTTATGTCAAGTGGCTATTAGTTACCAAAAGGGAGCAGCTTTTTGTCTATGGGAAAACAGTATCTCTTGGATTAATGACAACACTGCCCTTTGCATTAGCACAAATAGTTGAGCGTTGATTTTTAAGCAAATACAATATTTTCCTTGGTCAGGCGTCTTTACTTGTAAAGTTTGATTAAAATCATGTACTCTTCACTTCTAAGCCTTTCCATCTGAAATTTTGGGAAGAGGTTGACACTTCCATCCAAACAGGTTTAAAAGGCAACTAGGTTGTCAAGACAGTGAGTGCTTGTGCACATATTCATGGGCATTAAAAAAATTTGTCTAATACATTGTGGGTATGTAGTATCCAGAAAAAAAGAGTTTGTGTGTGTGTGTGTGTGCGTGTGTGTGAATTCTGAATACTGGAAACTAAAACCTATAGTCTTTCAAAGCATTGTCTGAAGTATCTCAGAACATTCCAGATTACAAAGACTTTTCATAGATTGTGGTTCAAAACTGTAAGAATATTTGAGATGTAACTTCATTGTCAGATCCTGCTGTACTTCATATTATTTCATGAACATTTTCCCAAGGTCTGATTCTGTGTCTGCCAACTAAACTTTGCAGATTTTTTTAAAGTTTCCACTTTTCCCCTATTAAAACATTTATTTTGAATCAACGATAGCATTTATAAAACTGACTTTTAAAAATATACATACATACAGTTTATTTAAAGTGGCAAAAGAATGGTTATCTTTTGTAAGTGGAAGTTGTGATTGCATTTTACTTGTACGAGTAATAAATGCCTTAACCATGCACAAATAAAGAATGTGGTATATTTTGTTGTTAGGTTTTGCCTTTGGTGTTCAACAACTTCATCCAGCCCTTATACAGAGACCTTTTGGGTAAGTTGATTAATCAGACTTTCTTAAGTTTCAGTATGGCTATCATTTGTTAACCTGCCTCTTTGTTATATACAGATAAGATCATGATGTCACAGAATGTTCCTGGTTATATAATTATATATATATATTTGTGCATTTTTAATGCTGATACTATAAATATTTTTAGATGAGTCAAGTTATCTGACCAAGTATGCAGCCTCCAAACGAGACAAAGTTTGAGCTTATGATTAGCAAAACAAAACAAAACAAAAATACCAGGTATGACTTGTGTACAAGACGATTGTGTCCCATCACCATTACTACTGTTCAACTTGACTCAATTTTATTTATCTCTTTCTAACCTGACAGGGCTCGTATACAGTTAAGCTAACTGATCAGAAGGATACCATGATAAGAGGTGGAATAGTTCTGTTTGGAATTAAACTCTGTAACCAGTAGACTCAGACACACAAGCTCAGATGGTGATTAACGATGCATGGATGTTGGTGTTGTTGTTTTTATTTTTCACAATAGTCAATAGCCCTTCGTGTGCTTTATTTTATTTATTACAGTAATGAAGTGGTGTTGATAGCTAAACTGTGTGCTTTTTACTTAATTGAAAAGAGCTGTAGTGAAAGTGTTTTCTTTTCCTTGGGGAAGGGGCTCTTTGCGTTTTGGTTTTGGTGGTGGTGTTGAGGGGTGTTGACTTTTGACTTTGCCATGGGAAGCAAAGGGCCTTTTTTTTTTTTTCTTGCTTTTAAGCTGTAGCCTGTGACTTCTGTTTAACCATATTTTTGTAGTGAGTGCTAAATCGTGTGATTTCTCTTTGTCAGAATACAGATTCATTGCTTGCATGTCCTAAGTTTCTGTTTTATGGGAAATTTTCTGGGAATGGGGTTCTTTCTTTTGCAATGCGTATCTACTTTTAGACCATCTAATTTAAAGGTTCAGCAACTCTCATCAGATTTTATTAACACAAGCCAGTTTTTTTGAGTAGTGTAGCACTAACTTTCACCTTTTGGACCTAACTCAGGTGAACACGTGTTTATATTTGTGTTGTCTTTGGGTCTTGTGATTACCATTTTTCCTGTTCCAAGGTCCCCAGTTCTCTTCCATTCAGAGGTTATATGGGTGGGAGATCCCCCCCCCCCGCCTCAATTTATCCTGTACACTAGATTCTGTTTCGTCTGTATTCTACCTGATCAACATTCCTGTAACTCTTAATGCAGGATACTTAAATTTTCTTTTTAAATGTTCATGTTGTTGAAAGAGTATTTTATCCTCAATAATAATTTCTTCTCTAGCTTAGGACCTAAATATCTACCTGTGTAACCTGGAAGGCTGGAATCTGTCTACATAGATAGTTGTCTACCATATGTGTCTCTAAGAATAGGTTTTAAAAAGGAAGTAACAATAACTTGACTTGGAAGAGTCAGGTTTTATTTCCCATGACCACCTCCTTACAGCTCTAACATATCAGTACCTACTGTTATTGCCAACTACTTTTTTTTTTTTTTTTTTTTTAGCTGTGGAAGACGCTTCTGTCAATATGATCAGAAAGGGCCTTCCTATATCCATAGCTATTTATCAAAGCCCCATCCAAGCCAACCCAGATACTGACAACAAATGGTGGGTTGATGGGTTCAGCTATTTCTGTGGGTAATTCATTTAGACTATTTGTTTAAGGTGGGATTAGGGAGGAGAGCTTGTATCTGAAGGCATGATGTGAGCTTAGTGGTGAGTTCACACTAATAATCTTGAAACAGTTATAAAATGGAATCAATCAACAGGTAGTTGCATGTGTTTATTTTTTCACTGTGCCAGTGGGTGATGCAAAACGAGGGAATTGCACATTAGTTTGGGAAGCAAAAGTCATGCAAAAACCAGTCAAGAATTACTAATTGCTAAATGACTTGCTATTGTTTCAAGTACAAAAGGAATTCAGAGTAGCAAGAAAATAGATGAGGTGGAGGAGTTGAATAAGGCTGTGGTGTGCGTGGCAGGTAGACTGGCACTGGACTTGTACCACTGGGTTTGTCTTAGTCAGGTAAAAGGAAGACTGAATATGTCTGGAGGGTATAGGATGGAGTGAGCCGAAGCAGAGGCATAGAGTAGAAGACTCAGTGCGTGGAGAAACCAGACTGTCTAAGGTGGATCTTGAGAGCTGGGCATAGGAATCTGGACTGGTTTTGGAAGTCGTTGTAGATCAGTCCTTAAGAAAGAAGGTAACACAAGGAAAATTAGAACCACCAGTGTAAGATGTGTCATATGGAAATTTGAAAGCAAGTGTGTTTTGATAGCAACCTTTTGTTTTCCACTTCTTCTAATGTTAACTTGTCTTTATAAAGGATGGTGATTATTACTGTGTGCGTGAATTGTTTGAACTTGAGATTCTTATTAGAAATAGATAGCATTCCAGGTGGACCAAGCGAGCTTTCTTTTTCTTTTTTAAGAGGTTCTCAACACTGCTCTAATTTCAGAGTCTGTACCTAACAAATCACACCTGGTCATCCTAAATTCTGTTTGAATGCTACATGTTCCTGTTTTAGGCCTGGAAAGAAGCTTGAGAATTTCAAATTTGACTTGACTTATTTGAAATTCTAGTAACTGAACTCTTCTTTTGTGGTCCTTAAATGGCCCCCAGGTTGCTTTGGGCCTTTGAAGATAAAACCTTGGCCTAGGGGCCAGGCTCAGTGGCTCACGTCTGTAATCCCAGCACTTTGGGAGGCGAGGTGGGCGGATCACGAGGTCAGGAAATCGAGACCATCCTGGCTAACATAGTGAAACCCCGTTCTCTACTAAAAAATACAAAACATTAGCCGGGCGTGGTGGCGGGCACCTGTAATCCCAGGCTGAGGCAGGAGAGTGGCGTGAACCCGGGAGGCGGAGCTTCCAATGAGCCGAGATCGCACCACTGCACTCCAGCCTGGGCGACACAGTGAGACTCCGTCTTCAAAAAAAAAAAAAAAAAAAAAAAAAAGGCCGGTCGCGGTGGCTTACGCCATGTAATCCAGCACTTTGGGATGCCGAGGCGGGCGGATCACGAGGTCCAGGAGATCGAGACCATCCTGGCATAACAACAGTGAAAACCCACGTCTCTACTAAAAATACACACACCAAAAAAAGTTAGCCAGGGCGTGGTGGCTGGCGCACTGTAGGTCCCATGCTAACTCGGGAGGCTGAGGCAAGGAGAAATGATGTGACCCGGGAAGCGGAGCTTGCAGGAGCCAAGGTCGCGCCACTGCCACTCCAGCCTGGGCGGACAAAAAAAAAAAAAAAAAAAAAAAAAAAAAAATATATTATATATATATATAATATATATACACACACACACCACACACACACACACACCCGGGCCTAAAAGGAATTTCCTATGTAGCACAGTGGGCAGATGTAGAAAAACTTGTAAACTTGCTGAACAATATTTTACAGTTTATGTTTGAAAGAAGCATTTCCTTATTGAAACCTTGAAGAGGGGAGGCTACAGACCTGTGAGTAGAAATTTCTGGGCTAGTTTAGATCAGGTTGAACATAACTTAAACATTGACTCTATGCCTTTTAAGTGCTCAGTTTTATGCTGGGTGTGGTAACACTGTGCTTAGTATTCATAGTGTCCACTAAGGAGGGCAGGAGGGACTGTAACTGACACTAACCAAACATCTGCCATATGGATTGTAATGATAAGGGATTTACATAAATTATATAATTTAATTCTCACAGTAAGTATTTGTTGAAGGCATTGTTAATATCTTTTTCAAAACGAAGACACAGAGAGGTTAATTAACATCCCCCTGATCACAGAACTGCTAAGTGTTAGAGTCTGATTCTAGGTTCAGAATCACGGCCTGCCTGACCTCAGAAGCTGCGTTCTTTCCTCTTTGTCAAGCTGTAGCCCCAAAAGACAAAACTCTATTCTCTCGTAATCCAATAAGAAAGCCAATAAGCACCAAGAAGGGCTGTCCATGTGGCTTCAGATAAGAGAGATGGACATCAGGGCAGTGAATGGGATTCAGAAGTCTTCATGAAGGAAGTAGAAGTTGACCTAGGTTTTAAAGAATGGTGGAGTGTAGGGAACTCTTTTTTTATTGAGTGCCTACTATATTTGTCATTGTAGACTCTCTCCACAGATAATTTTATTTAATGCACAGCAATCCAGGGTTGTGAGATTATTAGTCCATTTCACATATGCAAAATATGAGGCTGTGTTAAGACACGATAGCATGAAAAAAAGAAAAATATGAGACTAAAAAATAAAGCAAATTTCTGAAAGCTCTACACGTAGTGAGTGCTAGAGCTCAGTGAGTGGGATTTGGTTTTCAGCAGGTAGAGACAGCATCGCAGTGAGGGATGAATGACATGAATAAAGGGCAAGGATCTGGGAATGTGAAGCTTGTCCAGGAAACATAAAGGAGCCCAGTTGACCTGGGTTCGAGGAAGGGTGGAAGGAAATACTAGAAAGGTGTTTTGGAGCCAGAGGCAGTCTGGGTATTTTAGCCTAGAATGCCAAGGCTTGAGAAATTTGCACTGAGTTTGGTTTGTTAGGAGCCAAGGATTACTTTGAGCAAATGAATGAGATGGAGACTTTGTCATCAGTTGCTGTGAGATAGATTGGAAGAGGAAACCAGTTAGGAATTTCTTCGGAACCAGTTACGATGTTGCTTCAAAGGTCACATAGAGATGTCAGTGCAACCTGAAGAGATGGGAAGAAAAGGAAAATGCAGTAAATTTTCTTTGAAAATTACCAAAAGTATCTTCTTTGCACTTGTGCTTTTTGTAACTACTAGGCATGCACATTTTATAGTTAGGAAAAGACATTGGTAAATGTCTAATAGGAGGGAGATTCCCAGATCACCTTAACGGGTTTCTCAGACTATTAAAAAAAACTCCTAATTCAGGATTTCATTCCAAAGTGCCACCTGAACCTTTAGTCCAATTCTGCCCTCCTTCCTGACCCAGGATATTTTAGGCTCTCTGAGGTCTTTTGGGTTCTCCTTTTCCCTAAGCCTTAAAATGTTCTAGGTTTTCATTTGCCTTCCAGACGTCTCTTTAACCTTTGCCAAACTTCATGTAGGAGTCTGATAATCCAGTGAACTTTCTTTATATTCTCATTGTTTGACATTGTGAAATCAAAACTATTTCCTAATGCGAAGTAAACATAGAGCTAAAGCCCCCTAAGCAACTTTGCCCCTGTCTTTTAATGCATTCTTCACAACACTTTCTCCTGCCTTTTTGTAGGATAAACATTTTCAGTTAACACCTTTGTTCAGAGATACCAACCTAGCACCCACAGTGTTGTTCTTGGAACTTTGAGAGTGAGTACAAGGGGTTAAGGTTTCGGTGTCAGTGAGATCCGCACTGGCTGGCCTTTGCAGCTGATACATGTTTTACTTTGGCCTTATAAAGACATTTTACCCGCTGGAAACCCTTGTCGCATGACAGGATCAAAAATAGCCCGGCTGCAGCCCCTGCTGTCTATCACCACATGTAAACTGGCATGAGAGTAGGCTTTCTTAGCCGTGTCTACACGTTGTGGAGGTGGCAGCCTCCAGGGACAGTGTTTCATAAAGCCACACCTGTTGCTGCGAGTGAGCCAGTCACCTGACCTGCAGCAGCGTTCTGAGTGTGTGCACGACCACGCGCCTGGTTTCTGACAAGCAGTTAAGAACATCTCTGAGTGTCCTCAGAAACACTTGATGACGTCGTTTCTCCTGGCACTGGGAAAGATCTGCAAGTCTGGTAAAATTGAGTGTATTTTTATCATTGGGGCCAAAGTCCACTACCCTCTGAGATAAATTCATCTTTTCCATGGATGTTCGCTAATGAATGCTTTCAGTAAAACTCTGAAAAGTCAAAGCAAAATCTATGTTTCTGAACAATCTACATGTGCTCTTCTCTGTTTTGAGTTCTTTGAAATTGGAAGATTGTTAACTTGTCCTTGTACTTCTTATAAGTTGGCTTTGCCAACAACCACATAGCATTCTAGTGTCATAATTTTAGATATAAATATAGGGGGCTTTAATGGAGATTATTTTAAAGAAGAAGATAAATCAGATATTCATGGTAGTGTTTCAGATGGGCAGTAATAAATTGCAAGAGTGAGAATGGAGATGCATGGATTTTTTTTAAATACCTCTTGTGATTTATTTTTTTAACCACATTAACTTTTAAGTAAGGTCACTGGAGTCTGTCTTGTATTATCTGTGAATGTATAATTTTAAAAGGTACTTGGTTTTGTTTGACTTTCTTGAACTTTTGCAGGATAACACATGATTATACAATTGATACGATTTGTAGAAAATATCAACGAATAGGGCAGATTTCAAACATGACACTAACGTATTTCTGCTGATTTGGAGGATGAAATGAGAGTTAGTAGATGTGAAAAAAAACTTTTCTTGTTATGTAGACCTTTTAAATTTCTGTTAATTTTAGAAATATTTAGTTGTACTTCCCTGTCCTGCCTTTTCCCTCAACCTCATCATTTCCCCAAAACCCCTTCTGTCTGTCTTGCATAGAGATAAACAAGCTGGCTGACCCTCAGGTGCCTGATAGTCAAACAGGTTTGGTTGACCGTTGTGTCCTTATGAATTTTATGGGGGAAAAAAAAAAGAGAAAGAAAGAAAATAAGTGTGCTGCACATCTCTTTGGGAATCACTGCCATGAATGTTAATAGCATTTTTGTAGCTTCCCACGACAGCCTCTTGTGACAGAGTGAGCTGCACTACAGTTCGTTTGAGAAGTGTGATTCTGCTGTGTTTACCACACTTGTGAACTTTTAAACTCCTTTTTTTTATTTTGTCGCCTGCTTCCTTTTTTAATTATTATTTTTAATAAGGGTGACTGAGGTTGCAGAGAGATTAATGTGTGCTGAGTCTGCATAGCAATTTCAAGTAGGGTTGCCATGATAATAAACATACGGATTTTGTTAATGTTTATGTTAATTTCGATGAACTGGTGATCACCCCACAGAAGTGAATAATTATGGACTACCTGTTGAGTCCTATATTCTTGGCTAAGAATTTTTCTATTTACTTAAACATTTTTATTTTATGAGCTCATTACAAAATTTTCCAAAGTCTTCATCAGTCGAGCACTTGTTAAATATCTCGTGTGTGTAGCCCTCATGAATCCTGATTTATTTTCCAAACTCTTGATAAACTGTATTTAACAGCTCCAAATAATCATACATGACAATTCTAGCAGGGAGGGTGTCATCATATTTTTGGGGTCCAGTTCTTGTGGGGGCACCCTATGACTTTGGCTACTGCCCGAGTATTCTCAGTGGACCACTAGAAAGTAGATATTGTGGCAACCCTATGCTCATAATAACCACTAAATTTGAGTTTGTCTTATCTTTGAACAACATGCTTCAGATAGGAGGTGATGACCGCCTGACTTTGTTTTCCATTTCTCAACAGGATACCTGCCCACTATGTCTATCCGCAGGCTTTTGTGCAGCCAGGAGTGGTCATTCCACATGTCCAGCCGACAGCAGCTGCCGCCTCCACCACCCCTTACATTGATTACACTGGAGCTGCATACGCACAATACTCAGCAGCCGCTGCTGCTGCCGCCGCCGCTGCTGCCTATGACCAGTACCCCTATGCAGCCTCTCCAGCTGCTGCAGGATATGTTACTGCTGGGGGCTATGGCTACGCAGTCCAGCAGCCAATCACCGCAGCGGCACCTGGGACAGCTGCCGCCGCCGCTGCAGCAGCTGCTGCCGCTGCAGCATTTGGCCAGTACCAGCCTCAGCAGCTGCAGACAGACCGAATGCAATAGACCAGCCATCTGATCAAAGTTGAATTGTTTTCTCTTTCCCTCCCAGTTTTCCAAGTTTTAGTAGCTAATAAGAGAGTTAACATTGACTTAACAGCTTTAAAAAAAAAAACAAAAAACAAAAAACAGCCATGCTATTGTGAAGCAGAGTTATTATTTTTTTTATACTCCCGGTAGTGTTCTAGATGAGAAAGAGGTAAGAATGAGAGGAATGGGCACAATTTTGGAAATCAATCCCAAAGAGCCTGAGTACATGAAAGGCCACTATGAAATGACGCCAGGAGTAACAACGGAACTTCACTTTTGTAACGGGATTTTATTTTGCTCTTTTATAGTATCAGGGAAGCAAACTGCCTTTTACAAGTTAGAAAAATGCTGTTTGAATCTAGTTGAACCAGGGAATACAGAGCGAGCAATATGTAGCTTGAATTACATTTAAAAGCAGATTTTTTACAAACAAAATGGCGAAAGCACTGATTGTCATTTTTAGCAGTCATTTAAGGCCTATAGAACTTTTTTCAAGTCGGAAGGTCCTGTTCTTCCTATCTCAAAAATGGGCATCGAACAATCAATCTAGGAGCGTGGCAGTGGGTAAAATGGTGGACAGGCACCAAAGCTATTTTCTCATCTGTCCTGTGGATGAGTGGAACTGTGGAACAAGTGATGTGGAATTAATGGGTGCAACAGCTGTACAGACAATCAATAACACACAGTTCTGGAAAGAACACATCACTTGTGCTTGTTTGATGAGCTTGTCACATTCTAATCCCTCTCCCCATCCTGTTTCAATTTTGGGAAACTTGTATCTGCTGGTGTCAGCAATTCTGATTCTGAAATAGGATCAGGCTTTTACTACAACAGCCTTCTCTTTCTATTTATTGTGTCGACTCGTGGCTTATGAATAAAGGCAGGCAAAGTTTGCAGAACTGTCTTAAGGACATTTATTTTTTTTCCCTTTTTAAGTAATTTTACACTTTTTAGTATCTATTTCAGAGTCATATTTAAAACTATTTATTAGTGACTACAGTACATGAGACAACAAGGTTACTGAGATTACAATTCTTCAAAGGTTAATGATAATGTGGTTTATACTGTGCCTTAATAGTAATGCTATTTAAGATATTTATTTTTAAGTTTTACTATGCTGCACTCTAAAGAAAGGAACTTTAGATGTGACACTGTAAAATTATGTATTCATCTCATGGCATAAATTATTTAGTAGGTCTAGATGTAGCGTATTAAATATTAACCTATTCAACTAAAGATGTTGACTTGGATTTATTTAAATTCATATGTGCACTGTATAAGAGAGTACTCTTACATTAACACATTTTAGTTTAGTTTTTAGATTTTTTTTTAAACAGTATATATTGCTAGTTTCATGCTTCCTCCTCTGATTTTGCCTGTGTAGATCTCATTTATTGGTAATTCATTAGTTTAACACTATTCTTACGTAGTCTTTAAATGCTGCTTTACATTTTCTTCTGAAACTGCAATACTTGCAATTTTATTCTTAAACTAAATTGAATACTATTTTACACTGTATTGGATTTTTATACTTGAACAATTTCATACAAGGGAAGACAGGTTAGCATTTTTATGGACTTTCTCCATTATCACTGGATTTACTTTAAGTATTCCCATACTAGACAGTGTTATGTAATGTAGACATGACTCTCCTGTGCAAATTATTTATTCGTTGTGTATATTGCTTTATAACATTTCAGATCTTCTAATCTATTCACTTGTATTAAATATAATTTTTAAAAACTTCTGTTGCATTGGCTGTTTCTAATTCTGTAGTAAAGGTGAATGATTTCTCTTTTGAACTTGAATTAATAGCCATGATTGATATGTAACATTTTCAGTGAGCATAATCCTCTCCTGGATGTCCTGGTTTTGTGCCTTTAAGTTTCACTAACTCAATTATCTACCTTATACTTAGCAAATGATATAGGTCATCCCCTATCCCACCAGGGGAGACCTAAAGGACTTCATGTCACTGAAAACTGGTTAGCTGAAAGACGCCTTGGAAGGCGTGGGCCAGTAGTAGAGAGGACTACTCAGAAGCAGGACCAGCCCAGTGGTGCTGGGGTCAGGTAAACTGAGATTTGAGCTGGACTCCCACTTTTCAGCAGTGCAAGTGAAGCCAATTGCTCTTTGAAACTCACTTTTTTATTTTTTTGAGACGGAGTCTTGCTCTGTCGCCCAGGCTGAAGTGCAGTTGGTGCAATCTCGGCTCACTGCAACCTCCGCCTCCTGGGTTTACGTCATTCTCCTGCCTCAGCCTCCTGGGTTGCTGGGACTACAGGCACCGGCCACCACACCCGGCTAATTTTTTGTGTTTTTAGTAGAGACGGGGTTTCACCGTGTTAGCCAGGATGGTCTCGATCTCCTGACCTCGTGATCTGCCCGCCTCAGACTCCC
The DNA here is from genome assembly GCF_001698545.2 of Rhinopithecus bieti. Lineage (NCBI taxonomy): Eukaryota > Metazoa > Chordata > Mammalia > Primates > Cercopithecidae > Rhinopithecus > Rhinopithecus bieti. The sequence continues at coordinate 1,454,086 of NW_016805935.1, read as the reverse complement.
AAGGTGCTGGAATTACAGGTGTGAGCCACCGCACCCAGTCTGTAATTCACTTTTTTAAAGCATTCCTCATCTATAATAATGTGATAATACTTGCCTTGCATGGTTATTTAAATATTAAATTTAAAAAGCATACCAACTGCTTGCCACAGAGCCAGATATATATAGTAAGTAAATATGTAATAGTGGCTGGGCGTGGTGGCTCACGCCTGTAATCCCAGCACTTTGGGAGACCAAGATGGGTGGATCATGAGGTCAGGAGATTGAGACCATCCTCACACGGTGAAACCCCATCTCTACTAAAAATACAAAAAATTAGCTGGGTGTGGTGGCATGCGCCTGTAGTCCCAACTACTCGGGAGGCTGGGGCAGGAGAATCGCTTGAACTCAGGAGGCAGAGGTTGTAGTGAGCAGAGATCGTGCCACACTGCACTCCAGCCTGGGTGACAGAGCAAGACTCTGTCTCAAAAAAAAAATATATATATATATATACATATATATATGTATGTATATGTATGTGTATGTATATGTATATGTGTATATATATGTATATGTATATGTAGTAGCAATTGTGAGGCCCAGGAGTAGTAGCTAATCAGAGGAAGTCACCTATTGGGATGTTTTAATTTACATCCACCATGATGTAATACCTGATAAAGTATGTGTTAGAACATCAAATTGAGTGTCATATTGACTGTCTGGAAGTGTATGTTACACTAATTATGGAGTGGATTGGGGTTGGGTTTTTGGGGGGTTTTGTTTTGTTTCGTTTGTTTTAAGACGGAGTCTCGCTGTGTGGCCCCAGCTGGAGTGCAGTGGCATGATCTCGGCTCACTGCAAGCTCTGCCTTCCAGGTTCAAGTGACTCTCATGCCTCAGCCTGTCAAGTAGCTGGTATTACAGGCACCCGCCACCACGCCTGGCTAATTTTTGTGTTTTCAGTAGAGATAGGGTTTCACCATGTTGGCCAGGCTGGTCTCAAACTCCTGACCTCAGGGATATGCCGGCCTCGGCCTCCCAAAGTGTTGGAATTACAGGCGTGAGCCACCGTGCCCGTCCTGGAAAGGATTGTTTATTGATTTCTTGGTCCTGATATTTCCCAAATCCGTGACATGTTTTCTTGAACTCCATTAGTTTTCAATAATTATAAGCAACAGACAGCAGTAATAACAGATTCCGTATCAAAGTTTCCATTCCACATCATAACTGCTAGCCTATTTAGACCTATCAACAACCTTAAACTTTAATTTTCCAAGGAAAAATAGTTACCAGCCTGTCTCCGGGGAGAGATGACTGTACCCCAAGGTATTATCTAGGACCACTAAAATAATTTCTAAGCTACTTACTTCAGTCAATGCATCAATGGTTATTTCATTCCAAAAGATGTGCTTTAATTTTTCAGATTTGTGGAAGGTCACTTTTGTCCTCAATGAGCTGTCTATTGCTGAACTTTAAAATGAAGCAGTTTTGATTTATTGATAAAAAATAGGTCAGGCAGTTCTGGGAAGAGCTTGTCAAAAATAGGCAACTCAGAAAAGCCAAAAGTCCACCTACCCCGGGCTGTACCTTTCTTCCTGATCTGCAGCAGTAGCAATATTAGCAGCTAGAGCAAGATTTTTACTTGATAATGCTAATGCTAAAGCATAAATTTTCTTTATTTTCTTTTTTTCTCTTTTTAAGATGGTCTCGCTTTGTTGCCCAGGCTGGAGTGCAGTGTCATGATCGTGGCTCTCTGCAGCCTCAACATTTCAGGCTCAAGGAATCCTCCTACCTCAGCCTCCCAAGTAGCTGGGAGTACAGGTGTGCACCCACATGCCCAGCTCATTTTTTATTTTACATTATTTATTTGTGTATTTATTTATTTTGAGACGAAGTCTTGCTCTGTCATCCAGGCTGGAATGCAACGGTGAGATCTTGGCTCACTGCAACCTCCACCTCCTGGATTCAAGCAATTCTCCTGCCTCAGCCTCCTGAGAAGCTGGGACTACAGGCACCCGCCACCATGCCTGACTAATTTTTGTATTTCTAGTAGATTCGGGGTTTCACCATGCTGGTCAGGCTGGTTTTGAACTCCTGACCTTGTGATCCACCCACCTTGTCCTCCCAAAGCGCTGGGATTACAGGCATGAGCCACCACACCCGGCCCATTTTTTATTTTTTGTAGAGACAGATTCTCACGACACTGTCCAGGCTGGTCTTGAACTCCTGGATTCAAGCGATCCTCCCACTTTAGAAACCTTCCAAAGTGCTGGGATTATATGCCCAGCCAAGAATACATTTCTAAAAAGAAACAAATAGAATTTTTTAATACCTAATAGGAAGGAGAGAATAGTTGTGACATAATGGTCGGTCAGGCTTGTAGAGTTAAAGAAAGTAATGGACGGCGGTGGCCTCAAGGCCGTAATCACCAGCACTTTTGGGAGGCCGAGGCGGGCGGGTCACAAAGGCAGGGGGGCGAGACCAACCCGGCTAACACAGGGAAAACCCGTCTCCACTTAAAAAATACAAAAAATTAGCCGGGCGAGATGGCAGGCGCCTGTAGTCCCAGCTACTCGGGAGGCTGAGGCAGGAGAATGGCGTGGACCCGGGAGGCGGAGCTTGCAGTGAGCTGAGATCCGGCCATTGCACTCCAGCCTGGGCGACAGAGCGAGACTCCGTCTCAAAAAAAAAAAAAAAAAAAAAAAAAAAAAAAAAAAAAAGAAAGTAATGGAGCTGAGATCCAAAGTGCTGGGTGAGTCCTGGCTTCATTACTTATCATCAGGATGATCTTAAACCCTTCTAAACTGATAAAGTGTGGGTTGATAGTAGTCAGCATAGTTGTTCTGTCTACTTCTCAGGTTATACTCATTGAATAAGGGAGATGAGAGCATTTTAGAAGTTCTAAAGCATTGAGCAAGCATTATTATACCAAGGAAATATGTACAATATTAATTTGGTAACTGATCTCAATTGTCTCATTAAATGACCCTTCCAAAAGAGGACAAAATCATATCTCATGTTATCTTTATTCTATTCCAACCAAGGAACAGCTAAACTGACTGTACAATAAAAGCAGCACAAAAATAACATTGAAAGATGGAGAGATTACCCAGATAAGGGAAAGAGAAGTAGATGAGATTATGGAATACATTTCTCTCACAAGGGAACTATATTTAGTTCTTTCCTCACTCCTGTCAAATATTGTTCTTCTTAATTCCCTCTGAGGCTTGAAAGCGTTCATTAAGATGACAGCTTGAGGTTTGGAGGGGCAGAGGTGAAGAGGAACCAAAAAATAAATAAATGCGTTTTCATGCTTACTTTTGTCCTCTCTTCTACTTCCAGAGTTCCAGGCCGTTTCCATGGAAATTCTAACTTTGTTTTGCTTAAGCACTTGGTACAGAAGAGGTTTCATTTTGAGTATTTGTTCTGAGTTGAATTTTAGAAGTTCAATCATGATTTTAGCTAAATCATTTATATTTCAAGCTTTGAAGTCCCAATTGTAAATCAAACTAAGAAATGAGACAATGCCTATATAAGCCCTTTAGAATTTGTAGGTAGGCGCGGTGGCTCAAGCCTGTAATCCCAGCACTTTGGGAGGCCGAGACGGGCGGATCACGAAGTCAGGAGATCGAGACCATCCTGGCTAACACGGTGAAACCCCGTCTCTACTAAAAAATACAAAAAACTAGCCGGGCAAGGTGGGGTCGCCTGTAGTCCCAGCTACTCGGGAGGCTGAGGCAGGAGAATGGCATAAACCCAGGAGGCGGAGCTTGCAGTGAGCTGAGATCCGGCCACTGCACTCCAGCCCGGGCAACAGAGCGAGACTCCATCTCAAAAAAAAAAAGAATTTGTAGGTAAGAAAAATGATACAGATTTACAGCTTTGATATAAAATAATCCTATCTTATTACACAGTATTTGGTCCTTCTTGACCAACTTCTTCAGAGAGAAAGTCTATGAAGTCCCTGTGTCTTCTGTCATTTGTCCCCTGGAAGACAAATACCATTCCTTTTTTATATCCAAGAGGCTACCACTAAGCTATTAATATATGGTAAGTGAGTTGGAGGGTACACATTGTTTTCCATTCCGCCACTATTAGAGGTAATTCCAATTACATTATAACATGGATTGAGTACAAATCGTTACTTCTTTTCATTTAATACCTCAGATAATGTGTTCATAAAAGGGCAAATATCAAACTGACTTCCAAAATGAGTTCTAAATGCAAAAACATAGTTTTGCCAAGTAGAAAATTACCTTTCAGCTCTATTTTTAAATGATGGTTATCTGACAGTCCCAACCAGGTATGAACTTACTTACTTTTTAAATACTCCTGGCTCTGCCGCCTGTCCTGCAGATGCCTCAAGGTGAGGCAAAAGAGATACAGTGGATGCTGCGTGGAGAGTCTTAGGACAGGCATTTTTCTTTTATTTATTTATTTATTTATTTATT
>NW_016805935.1:1437626-1447364 GCF_001698545.2 Rhinopithecus bieti | reverse complement strand
GCCAGGATGGTCTCGATCTCCTGACCTCGTGATCCGCCCGTCTCGGCCTCCCAAAGTGCTGGGATTACAGGCTTGAGCCACTGCGCCCGGCCAGGACAGGCATTTTTCATTCTGCATTCACTTGCGTTCATTTTGAAATTTGAGGAAAAGGTAGTGTGAAAAGTATGTAGAAGAAAATCATTTAAAAGGGAGAGCAAAATCAAAAGCATCTCCTAAAATAGGCAAAAGAAGGTGAGATGAGAGTAAGAGTCACGTGGGCTGGATCATGTGAGGCCAGGATTTGCCACTGAGGGGATCATGTAGGGAAGAAAGGGGTGGTCATTTGCTGAGTGGCAGGAGACTTCATCTGATGATGGGGGGTGGAGGATCACTCAAAGGACAGTAAATAGATACATTGTTTCCTTCTGTTTTCTAATAAAATAGGAAGGTAACAACTGAGTTCTTTTTTTAATTTTATTTTTAATTGACAAATAATAATTGCATATATTTATGGGGTATGATGTGATGTTTCTATACATGTATACATTGTGGTATGATCAAATCAGGCTAATGAACATAGCTCTCACCTCACATACTTATCATTTCTTTGTGGTGAGAGCATTTCATTTATTTTATCTTTTTATTTTATTTTTGAGACAGGGCCTTGGTCTGTCACCCAGGCTGGACTGCCGTGGCGCCATTATGGCTCACTGCAGCCTCAACTTCCTGGGTTCAAGCAATCTTCTCACCTTAGCCTTCAGACTAGCTGGGACTACCGGCACACAGCACCATGCCCAGATAATTTTTTTTCTTTTTGTATTTTTTGTAGAGACAGGGTTTCACCATGTTGCCCAGGCTGGTCTTGAACTCCTGGGCTCAAGTAATCCACCTGTCTTGGCCTCCCAAAGTGCTAGGATTACAGGTGGCGTTCACCACCATGGCCGGCCAGATGAGAACATTAAAAATCCACCCTTAGCAATTTAGAAATATACAACACATTACTATTAATCGTAACCATGTTGCTATGCAATAGATCACCAGAACATATTCCTTCTGTTCAACTGCAACTTTGTACTCTTTAACCAGCATTTTCTATTTTTCCAGCCAACCCCCTCCCACCCTACTCCGCAGCAGCTGGTAACCACTATTCTACTTTCTACTTCTATAAGTTAAACTGTTTTAGATTCCAAGTATAGGTAAGATCATGTGATATTTGTCTTTCTGTACCTGGCTTATTTTACTGAGCATAATATCCTCTATATTCATCCATGTTGCTGCAAAAGACAGAATTTCCCCTTTGTAAAGGGTGAATAGTATTCGTGTGTGTGTGTGTGTGGACACACACACTATTTTTTAAATCCACTCATCCATTGATGGGTACTTAGGCTGTTTCCATGTCCTGGCTGTTGTGAATAATGCAATGAATGTGAAGTCACAGATATCTTTTCAACATTTCAATGCCTTTGACTATATATCCAAAAGCGGGATTGCTGGATCACATGGTAGTTCTATTTTTAGTTACCAGTTGAGTTCTTGAACCATGCTTATAAAGGTTTAGGCTTTTTTTTAATGGAGTGTATTCTTTGTAACTGAAAACTTTTAGAAACCGTTATGGCACCTCTAGTAGGTTAAGCTAGAGCTCAATAATGGACATTGGGCCTCCAGGGACAGGCAACATTGGCATTCTTTTATCTCTTGTCACTTCCCATTTCAAGAGGCAAGTGAGTGGAAAGAGAGGGGAAAGACTAAAGAAAAGGTGTGCACCTTGCTCTCCAGTATACTTTGAATCAATGTATTAAAGGCATTTGTGGCTGGGAAACTGAAGCCCTTCACATCTGTATTTGCCCTGCTGTGCTGCCTCTGACTTGACACTGGCCTACTCCTGTCAGTGGGCTTTGGGAGAAATGGAAAGTGCAATGGGATGTGAAAAAACCTACCTTGTGCCAGGTACTTGTATTTAATCCTCACAACAGTGATTGGTAGGTAATAGTATCCCCCATTTTTCAAAGAAAAAAAGCCTGCCCACAGTCACGGTGTCAGTATGGTGCAGAACCTGGATTTCAAGATGGTGTGCTGTTAGTCCTTTTGTGTGGTTATAAAGGGATACCTGAGACTGAGTAATTTATAAAGAAAATAGGTTTATGGCCGGGCACGGTGGCTCATGCCTGTAATCCCAGCACTTTGGGAGGCTGAGGCAGGCGGATCACGACGTCAGGAGATCGAGACCATCCTGGCTAACACAGTGAAACCCCGTCTCTACTAAAAATACAAAAGCAAAATTACCCAGGCATGGTGGCAGGTGCCCATAGTCCCAGCTACTCAGGAGGCTGAGGCAGGAGAATAGCTTGAACCTGAGAGGTGGAGCTTGCAGTGAGCTGAGATCACACCACTGCACTCCAGCCTGGGCAACAAAGCGAGACTCTGTCTCAAAAAAAAAAAAAAAGAAGTTTATTTGGTTCATGGTTCTGCAAGCAGTGCAGATATCTGCTTCCAGTGAGGGCATCAGGAAGCTTCCAATTGTGGTGGAAGACATAGGGGGAGCCAGTGCATCCCATGGCGAGAGTGGGTGTAAGAGGAGTGTGGGGAGGTGCCAGGCCCTTATAAACAACTAGATCTCGCGTGAGCTCATAGAGTGAGAACTCACTCATTACCATGAGGACAGCACCACCATTCATGAAGGACCAGCCCCTATGATATAATCACCTCCCACTAGGCCCACCAACATTGGAGGTCATATTTCAACATGAGATTTGGAGGGGACAAGCACTCCCACTAGGCCCACCAACATTGGAGGTCATATTTCAACATGAGATTGGGAGGGGACAAGCATCCAAACCATATCAGGTGACCTGAAACCAAATCCCACGTGCACACCACCTCACTGCACTGCTTTTGACCACTCCTTTTTCTAGTGAATTCTATGAGTTTCCATTCCTGTTCCTTAAGTAGAGCCATTGGTTCTCTGTCTTCAGCCTCCTGTTACACATGAGCAGGCAATGCTGACTTAGTGGAGAGAAAATGCCTACTTCTAGGTTTGAATTTTGTGAGAGGATGGAGACAGAAGATTCCAGGGGAGCTGAAGCAGCCTTCAGAATTGCCCTAAACACATTTGATTTATTCTCGATCACAGTTGAAGCTATCCTTTTGACCTTCAGCCTAACTTCTAACTACTTTTGTGCCCACTTATCACTGGGCAATTATATTAAAAAAAGCATTCTTCCAATGCAAATTTTCCACACCATGTCTTCTTCGTCAATAGTATTTTCTTTCTTTCTTTTTTTCTTTTTTTTTTCTTTTTGAGACAGAGTCTTGCTATGTCTCCCAGGCTGGAGTGCAGTGGCACGTTCTTGGCTCACTGCAAGCTCCGCCTCCCAGGTTCACGCCATTCTCCTGCCTCAGCCTCCCGAGTAGCTGGGACTACAGGCACCCAACACCATGCCTGGCTAATTTTGGTATTTTAGTAGAGACAGGGTTTCACCGTGTTAGTCAGGATGGTCTTGATCTCCTGACCTCGTGATCCACCCGCCTCGGCCTCCCAAAGTTCTGGGATTACAGGCGTGAGCCACCACGCCCGGTCTCAAATTTGCATTTTTTTTAGAGACAGGGTCTCACTATGTTGCCCAGGCTGGTCTCAAACTCCTGGGCTCATGCTATCTTCCTCCCTTGGCCTCCCAAAATCCTGGGATTACAGGTGGAAGTCACCACACCCAGCCTTGCTTTCATTTTGAAAGAGTCATTCTGTGTTATAGATCAGTATTTGAGAAGGAATATTGGTTGTAATAACATCAGTTGAACACCCTTCTCTCTCTCTCTCTTTTTTTTTTTTTTAACCATTGTTACTCCTTTACTTTAAATATCCTGACTTTTGGCTACCATTTACTGAGCACCCATTTGTGCCAGACGCCGAATGCACTGGCTTACATCCCCTCACAACCTCACAGCAGGCCTGGAATTGTCGTCTTCATTTTACAGAGTTAATGTAATTTGCCCAAAGTCACAACTCAAGACGGTAGAACTGTGAGTTGAAATGGGGATCTGTCCAATGGCAAAGAGTAACTGCCCCTGGATTATTTTAGTGTCTTTTTCTGCGTCACTAGGAATTGTCTTAGAAATACTAAGGAAAGCTAAATAAACATGCCTTCAATTCTGGGGTCAAGACCAAATCTAAGGACTCTGTGGCGAATTGTAGACATGATCAAAACCGTCAATAAGGATCACAGAACATAAACATCTCCATGCTTGTTTTCTCTCATTTCTGTTGGCAACATTTGATCAGTGATAATACTGAGGATCATTATGAGTAGTCATCTTGGCCTCAATCCACTTGTGCCTTTGTCGGGAAAATATACTAATACTGTGATTTACTATGACGAACTCCTATAAAATTAAATAAGAGTATATCAGTTTATGTCAAAGAATATCAAGTAATCATAAACTTTTAATAAACATCGACTATTTTAATAATAACAACTTTGGATTTAAATAGACAATATAGTTACTAAAGATGTATGGTTCAAGTCATCTACCATTAATTGCTTGCTTGACTCCTTTAAAACTCAGAGGAAGAGAACACGTACATACACACAATGAAATGCTGTTCAGGCTGGGTGCTGAGGCTCATGTCTGAAATCAGCACTCTGGGAGGCCGAGGCGGGCAGATCATGAGGTCAAGAGATTGAGACCATCTTAAAAATTAGCTGGGCATGGTGGCACATGCCTGTTGTAGTCCCAGCTACTTGGGAGGCTGAGGCAGGAGAATTGTTTGAACCTGGGAGGCGGAGGTTGCAGTGAGCAGAGATTGCATCACTGTACTCCAGCCTGGGTGACAGAGTGAGACTCTGTGTAAAAAAAAAAAAAAAAAAAATTAGCTGGGAGTGGTGCCATGTGCCTGGAGTCCCAGTTACTTGGGAGGCTGAGGTGAGAGGATCACTTGAGCCCTGGAGGCAAAGGTTGCAGTGAGCCAAGATCATGCCACTGAACTCCAGCCTGGGCAGCAGAGCCAGATCCCATCTCAAAAAGGGAAATAAAAGGACAGAAAAGGAGAGAGGAGGGGAGGAGAGGAGGGGACAGAGCGGGGACGGGGAGGGAGGAGGTAGCGAGGGGAGGGCAGGGGAGAAAGGAGAAGGTAAGGAGAAAGTAAAGGAAAGGAGAAAGGGAAGGGGAAAGGAAAAAGGGAAAGAAAAGGGAAAAGGGAAGGTGAAGGGAAAAGGGAGGGAAAGGAATGCTATTCAGCCATAACAAAAATGAAATCCTGTTATTTGCTGCAACATGGATGGAACTGGAGATCTCTATGTTAAGTGAAATAAGCCAAGCAAGGAAAGACAAATATCGCATGTTCTCATTCATATCTGGGAGCTTAAAAAAGTTGATTTCATGGAGGTGGAGCATAAAATGGTAGTTATCAGAGGCTGGAAAGGGTGTAGGGGGATGAAAAGAAGTTGATTAATGGGTACAAACATATAGTTAGATAGAAGGAATAAGTCCCAGCATTCCATAGCACAGTAGGGTGACTATCATTAACAATTTATTGTATATTTCAAAAAAGCTAGAAAAGAAGATGTGAAATGTTCCCAATACAAAGAAATGATTAATGTTCCAGGTGATAAATATGCTGAGAAGGCACCGTAGAAAAATACCCTGATTTGATCATTACACATTGTATGCAGGTATCAAAGTATAACATGTACCCCATAAATAGGTACAATTATTATAGAGCAATAAAAAAAATTTAGTCTGGGCACAGTGGTTCACCCTTATAATCCCAGCACTTTAGGAGGCCAAGGTGGGAGGATTGTTTGAGCCCAGGAGTTAGAGACCAGTCTGGGCCACATAGAAGGTCTTGTTTACAAAACATTTTAAAAATTAGCCAGGCATAGTTACGCCCACTTATAGTCCCAGTTACTCAGGAGGCTGAGACGAGAGGTTCGCTTCAGCTTGGGAAATCGAGGCTGCAGTGAACTGTGATCGTGCCACTGCACTCCAGCCTGGGCGACGCAGCAAGACCTTTCCTCAAAATTAAATTTAAAACAAATTTTTAAGATTTTTTTTTTTTTTTTTTTTTGAGATGTAGTCTTACTCTATCACCAGGCTGGAGTGCAGTGGCATGATCTCGGCTTACTGCAACCTCCGCCTCTCGGGTTCAAGCAATTCCCTTGCCTCAGCCTCCGTAGTAGCTGGGACTACAGGCACACGCCCCCACACCCAGCTAATTTTTTGTATTTTACTAGAGACGGGGTTTCACCATGTTGTCCAGGATGGTCTCGATCTCCTGACCTTGTGATTCGCCTGCCTTAGCCTCCCAAAGTGCTGGGATCACAGGTGTGAGCCACTGCACCTGGTCAGAAATTGTTTTTAAACCGAGAGAAGATGAAGGATAAAAGGAGATTTGAATTCGTAATGGCAGAAGCAAGACCCATCGCGGCTTAGGAATGACCAAGTGAGAGCCTGGCACAGTATCCTAGCTCCTAAGAGAGTTTGAGGAGTAAAACTGCCTGGTAAAAGGAGTCCTTTTTTACCAGGACTTGTCCTTTAAGTGCACATGTTGAACGTCTATGCCCGGGGCATACCGAGAATCTTGATCATTCACACTTTCGTAACAGCTGCATTTCTTATCATCTTTGGCATAGTTCTTCAGCGTGCACAAAGCCTCTTATCTCGCCCACAGTCCGTCTCTAGACCACTGTCTCTTTCAGCTGCTTAGAGGCCACGTCCCTTAAATCTCCCAGCTGTCTTTCTTACCTCTTAGCCCTTGCTTCCTTTATCTGTATTTTTTTAAAAATCTTTCCCAGCTGCCACTTTTGGCACAGTGGTGGTCTCTCAGTTCTCTCAGAATGAGACATTTCAGCAAGATGATGTGGGGAAGAAACATAACCATTATAACAATGCATTTCAAAACATTAAGCCCTGAAGTTCTACAAAAACCTTCGGCTCGCGGCCGGCGCCCGTGGCTCGAACGCCTGTAATCCCAGCACTTGTGGGAGGCCCCGACGACGGGCGCATCACCGAGGCTTCAGGAGGAGTCGAGACCATCCTGCGGCCTAACCACGGCGCTGCGAAAAAAAAAAAAAAAAAAGGGCGTGAAACCCCTGTCTCTACTAAAAAATACAAAAACTAGCCGGAGCGAGTGGCGGGGCGCCTAATGATCCCCAGCTACTCGGGAGGCTGAGGGCAGGAGAATGGCGTACAAACCAGGGAGGGCGGAGCTTGCAGTGAGCTGAGATTCTGTGGCCACTGCACTCCAGTCCGGGGCAGAGCGACGACCTCCGCCTCAAAAAACAAAAAAAAAAAAAAAGAAAAAAATGTCATCCCAGCTTTCTTACAACCTGTGCATGAATCAACCTCATGCATTTCTGAAAGGATGAGACATCCCGGAGGCTTGTGCACAGAAATGCAAGCAAGAACCACAAGGCACTTAATTGTCCAAAATAAGAGATTTTTCTCCTTAGAAATTCAGATTCTCTGTGGCTACAGCCTCACTGAGTTTCTGTAACGCTCTCAGTTGGATCCAATGCTAACCAGCATCCCCACTGTGCACAGATATGTAAATGCTAGAAGCTGGAGAAAAAAGTCATTCTATTGGAAACTATTTGGCTTCACTTGGCTACTGCCAATACCTCTAGTTGATTCCAAGCTTCTGTACTAAATGTGATTGTCACTGCACAGGGTAATTGTTTGTCTGTTTGTTTTGAGACAGAGTGTCGCCCTGGTGCCCAGGTTGGAGTGCAATGGTGCAATCTTGGCTCACTGCAACCTCCACCTCCTGGATTCAAGCAATTCTCCTGCCTCAGACTCCCGAGTAGCTGGATTACAGGTGTGCACTAGCATGCCCAGCTAATTTTTGTATTTTTAGTAGAGATGGGGTTTCACCCTGTTGGCCAGGCTGGTCTTGAACTCCTGACCTAAGGTGATCTGCCCGCCTCGGCCTCCCAAAGTGCTGGGATTACAGGTGTGTGCCACCACACCCAGACTAGATTTTCTTAATGTGATGAGTTCTGAGTGAGTAAGAGATATAGTATATCAGTATTTGAGGATTTTTATAACTATGCAATAAGTCTTGAGGATCTCTGCAAAGCAGAGAGGGGGAATTTGGAATGGCACATTGCCAGGCACTGCAAAGAGTTTTTGGCTTGGTAATTGTCACTCTTTCATTCCCATTCAAGAAAATGCTCAAAAAAATACAAGTGTCTTGGGTAATATACTTGCTCCCTTTGGGGTTGACCAATCTTGCGCTTTCCATATTAATCCAGGAAATTTGAACAAATGTGTTGAAATATCTTTGTGTTGCCAGTATACCATTAAGACAAATTATTCTCCCAAGGAATGATATCAACCAATGTTAAAGGTAAATCTCTTAATTGTACAGAAATACATAGCCACCATGCTATAAAGTAAGTTGAAACTTTTTTTTTTTTTGAGACAGAGTTTCGCTCTTGTTGCCCAGGCTAACATGCAATGGCTCGATCTCTGCTCACTACAACCTCTGCCTTCCAGGTTCAAGCAATTATCCTGTCTCAGCCTCCCAAGCAGCTGGGACTACAGGCGCCGGCCACCATGCCCGTCTAATTTTTCTATTTTTAGTAGCGATGGGGTTTCATCGTGTTGGCCAGGCTGGTCCTGAACTCATGACCTCAGGTAATCCATCCGCCTTGGCCTCCCAAAGTGCTGGGATTACAGGTGTGAACCACCACACCTGGCAGAAACTTTTTATATATTCAATGAAGTCCAGGTTCCTGGGGTAAAGGGAAAATCAGCAGCTAAGATCTGTCTAAGCTGTGTTTACTCGTTGGGAGCATCTTCTCAAGCAAAATCAATCACCGCATCTGAAGTTACTCCGAAGAAATCTGCATTGATTGTAGTCTACCTAAGGGAGCAGCTGAACTGACACACAGCATATGCGTCTCCAAGTTGCAACGGGAAAATTCAAATCTTAGTACTGCTAATTAGATAACGGTTCAGCTGCTGATAGAAATAGCTTGTATTAAAAGCCTAGAAGTTCTGTAACTGTAAAAAATAAACTGGTGTTGGGCTGGGCATGGTGGCTCACGCCTGTAATCCCAACACTTCGGGAGGCCAAGGCGGGCGGATCACCTGAGGTTGGCAGTTGAGAACAGCCTGACCAACATGGAGAAACCCAGTCTCTACTAAAAATACAAAATTAGCTGGGCGTGGTGGTGCGTGCCTGTAATCCCAGCTATTCCTGAGGCTGAGGCAGGAGAATCGCTTGAATCCGGGAGGCAGAGGTTGCAGTGAGCCGAGATCGTGCCCTCGCACTCCAGCCTGGGCAACAAGAGCGAAACTCTGTCTCAAGAAAACAAAAAAAGATAAACTGGTGTCATATTTGAGATCCTCTGATTCCAGAAGTTTGTAATCTAACTGAGTTGGCTCAGACCTTCATAGCCCTGGGGCAGACAAATGATACAGTGAGTACAGTCTACAAATTAAAATTTTAAAATGAAAATTGCTATAATTTTTCGTTTCTAGAATCATGCTTTGTCTTTTTGTTGTAATAGTGTTCTCCCTTCCTGTTCTAATACAAAGATATCAATACTAAAATCTAACCTTTACTGGGCACTGCCGGGCATTTCCTCTGTATAAAAAGCACAGTACACATTGCTGGGATTTTGCTTCTGTGGAATAGCCAGTCTGCGACTTCTAACATGTCGTTGACGTTCTTAATTTTTACTAGGTCTTTGAATAACTGACTTTTTCAAATCTCTGTTAGAATAAAGTAGGAGTAACTAAAATGGTGGAAGCTGGTTT
>NW_016805935.1:1431741-1435922 GCF_001698545.2 Rhinopithecus bieti | reverse complement strand
AAAAAAAAACCCGTTTTTTTTTTTTTTTTTTTTTTTTTTTTTTCATTTGAGATGGAATTTCACCCTTGTTGCCCAGGCTAGAGTGCAATGGTGTGATCTTGGCTCACTGCAGCTTCCACCTCTTGAGTTCAAATTATTCTCCTGCCTCAGCCTCCCGAGTAGCTGGAATTACAGGTGCGCACCGCTACACCCAGCTAATTTTTGTGTTTTTAGTAGAGACAGGGTTTCACCATGTTGGCCAGGCTGGTCTCGAACTCCTGACCTCAGGTAATCCGCCTGCCTCGGCCTCCCAAAGTGCTGGGATTACAGGCATAAGCCACTACACCCAGCTTTCTTTCTTTTTTCTTCTCTTCTCTTCTCTTTTGATGAGGTCTCACTGTGATGCCCAGGCTGGAGGGTAGTGGTGTGATCTCAGCTCACTACAACCTCCGCCTCCCAGGTTCAAGCGATTCTCGTGCCTCAGCCTCTCCAGTAGCTGGGAATATAGGCCTGTGCCACCAGAGCTGGCTAATTTTTTTTTTGTATTTTTAGTAGAGACCATGTTGGCCAGGCTGGTCTCGAACTCCTGACCTCAGATGATCTACCCACCTCAGCCTCCCAAACTGCTGGGATTCCAGGCAGGAGCCACCGCGCCTGGCCAGAAACAGCAGTTTTCTTCTGCTTGCTGCCTATGGATCAGAACTTCAGAAAGGGCATAGTGGGGACATATCTTCTCTGCTCTTTAGTGTTTACTCTGCAATCAGTGGGATGATTAGAATGGGTGAGAGGACTCAAATGCCTGGTGGCCTGAACTGCTGGGACTAGAAGATCACTTCCACAATAGCATCTCAACATCATGGCCCCAGGGTTGTTAGACAACTTCTCACAGGACAGTCCAGAACTCCAAGAGCAAATGTTTCCCATCAGCAAGGTGGAAACTGCACATCCTCTCCCGGCCTGGCCTGAGAAGTTACATAGCATCGCTTCTGCCACATTCTATCAATTCCAAGTGAAACCCAACCCAAACTCAATGGCAGGGACTTTGACCCCACCTTTGGGTAAAAAGAATAAGAGGTATTTGATGTCATCTTAAAACCACCGTATTAACAAAGTTTTTTCCCCCCCCCCAATATAAATTCATTTATCTTTAATGCTTTTTTCATCCCAATGTCTAATTTATTTTATTTTATTTTATTTTATTTTATTTATTTATTTTTTTGAGACGGAGTCTCGCTCTGTCGCCCAGGCTGGAGTGCAGTGGCCGGATCTCAGCTCACTGCAAGCTCCGCCTCCCGGGTTCACGCCATTCTCCTGCCTCAGCCTCCCGAGCAGCTGGGACTACAGGCGCCCGCCACCTCGCCTGGCTAGTTTTTTGTATTTTTTAGTAGAGACGGGGTTTCACCGTGTTAGCCAGGATGGTCTTGATCTCCTGACCTCGTGATCCACCCGTCTCGGCCTCCCAAAGTGCTGGGATTACAGGCTTGAGCCACCGCGCCCGGCCCCAATGTCTAATTTATAAAATATAAGTTCTCTTCCTCTTTCTGTGGCTGTTGCTTATTTGTGAATAATAGGAATTGATGTGTTAAGTTATGAGTGACAGAGCCCCTGGATGTATCTGTGCAAGAGGTTACTTCTTAGTATCAGATGTATTATAGATTCCTTTTTTTTTTTTTTTTTTTTTGAGATGGAGTCTTGCTCTGTTGCCCAGGCTGGAGTGCAGTGGCGTGATCCTGGCTCACTGCAATCTTTGCCTCCCAAATGCAAGCGATTCTTCTGCCTCAGCCTTCCGAGTAGCTGGGATTACAGGTGCCCGCCACCATGCCCAGATAATTTTTGTATTTTTAGTAGAGATAGGGTTTCACCATCTTGGCCAGGCTGGTTTTGAACTCCTGACCTCAGGTGATCTGCCCACCTCGGCCTCCCAAAATGCTGGGATTACAGGCATGAGCCACTGCGCTTGGCCTACTGATTAGCTTTAATAATAAAACAGAAATGCAAATGTTAGTAGGATATGTTAAATAGTTATTATATGTAACTCATCACCCAGCTTTTTAGGAGACTGACACTTTTTCTAAACCTGATAATTAACTTGCCAGATGCTAGGATGGGAGTCCAAATTCCTAGAGTTGTGATATACACCAGAAGAAAAATAGCCAGATCTAAGGAGCACAGAGGAAATCCTGACAATACAGGGTAGGAGCCCGGGCTCAGAGGAAGCCAGCAGGCTGTATGATTAGAGGAGCACGGGACTGGGAAGCTAGAGGCTCCAAGTTCAATTCATGCTCCACCAGTATTCACCATTCTGTGCTGGGGCAATTCTATTTCTTTGTCTTAAGTTTCTTCAAAGAGTTTGGGCTCGGTAACCTCAGGAGTCCCTTCCTTCAGTTATAATAACACTACAATTTTAGTTCAAGTCCCTCCTACTACACTCCTATCAGGGGAGCTTTTAAAGCATGTATGAAAAGAAGATAGGAAAAATAATTAAACAAGCATCCCTTTGGTAACCTACTTTATCTTACAATAGACCTGGTGCTTTGTACATTTCAGTGCGTTCTTGCGTGTAATAAAATGCCTAAATGAAGAAAGACATGAGAAAGAGCTTGAAGAGAAGGTATTTTAATGCAATCAGCTTACAATCAGGATTTGGGGTCCAGCGAGAGCTTCCCAGCCAACCTGAGGGACATCCAGCAATGATGTCTGTCTAGAACAATGAAAATAATTGCCAGTGTCCCTCCCCTCCCTTTTCAAGCTCACCTGATACCTCTGCTATTCACTCAGCCTGAGAAAAGGCGCTCTGCCTTTGAGCAGCAGCTTGAACGACAGCCACCCTCACATTGCCTTGGGCGGGCACGCACGTGGGCTGCTATACGGAGACATCTGTGCCCGCTGAAGTGAGGCTGAAGAGCTATGTTGTGTTTGTCTAGGATGACAGGAGGCCTTGCCTAACAGTGAGCTCCATCAATAATCTATGGCCCTGTGGAGAAAGAACCCTATTAATAAGACATGTTGCTGTTTGGAGAAGACAGAGCCAATGAGGCCCTCGTATCAGGGAAACAGAATACACTCAGCGTGACGCAGCACTCCCTGAACTTTCCAGTTACATCACCCGATAGCTGAGATCAGAAGCAATTTTAGAAGATACATTCAACATACTAATGCCCTTTCGGCCAGCCTAGTTCAGTAAGGTCAAAGTCTGGTCAAAAACACACTTTGACCTGAGGTTTGCTTGTTTGTTTGTCTTTAAGACTGATCAAGAGCACTGAGTTATTTTGGCACACTGGGCTTTTTATCAGGTCACTGTTTAAGTATAGAAATGTTTATCTGGGTGGTTTTAGAGATAATATGAAAGACTGAAAATCATCCGAATTCCCAATATATTTTCCATTCCATTTAAAGCTCACAATCTTCTAGGTCCGCCCAGTTCTTCTTTATGGCAACAGTTAATTATTAATCCTCCCTTACTTTTAAGTTCTAATTTAAGAGTGCATTAATAGATTGCTCACTCAGTATTTTGCCAAAATCATGGCAGGACAAATTCGTTAGCGTATGATGGCTAGAAGCATGAACTTGGAGGCAGACTGACCTGGGACGGGGTCTAGGCTCTACCACTTGCCAGCTGTGTGATCTCAGGAGAGTTAGACACCCTCTCTGAGTCTCCATTCCTTCTCTGTCATGGGAGAAATGTCTCATAAAATATGATAATGTAAAGCATAGAGCAAAGCAAGTAATAAGCATTCAATAAAGAGTAGGTTTTATTTTGTTGTTGTTTTGAGATGAAGTTTCACTCTTGTCGCCCAGGTGGGAGTGCAATGGCGCGATCCCAGCCCACTGCAACCTCTGCCTCCCAGGTTCAGGAAATTCTCCTGCCTCAGCCTCCCAAGTAGGTGAGATTACAGGCATGTGCCACCATGCCCAGCTAATTTTGTATTTTTAATAGAGATGGCGTTTCTCCATACTGGTCAGGCTGATCTCAAACTCCCGACCTCAGGTGATCCACCCACCTCGGCCTCCCAAAGTGCTGGGATTATAGGCGTGAGCCACTGCACCAGGCCACATTGCTTATTAAGTATCTAAGAGAAGATGCCAGGCAGGCAGTTTGATCCACCGGTGTTGAATTTAGCAGAGATGTCAGCGTCTGAGACAAAACTGTGAGAACTGTTGTAATCATTAGAGCTATTCACCCATATATATATATATATATA
>NW_016805935.1:1400469-1427633 GCF_001698545.2 Rhinopithecus bieti | reverse complement strand
AAAAAAAAAAAAATCAGCTTTATAAACAAACAGGAGAGGTTTTTTTGTTGTTTTGTTTTGTTTTTTAAAAAGCTAAAAGATGCCTAAGGAAATGCTTTAGGTTGTCACCCAAGTAGAGTTGCAGAATGTGTCCCAAAAGCCCCAAAGCCTAACTTCTTTGCTAACTTCTTTGCTAACTTACCCATCTCATTCACCTCCTGTTGGACACTGGTGTTTTCTTTTAAAGAAATTCAAAGGAGCAGTCTGGGACAAGGAAGAGACTTTTCTACTCTCACTGCAAAAAGCTAAACAACCTTAAAAAAAAATTTAAAGCTGCCAATACTTATAGCTTTTTGGGTCTGTCTGTGTAAAGCTGAGGGTTTGATTTGTCTTTTTTAGAATGGGACACTCTTTGCTTATAATACATCTTATTATATATAAGTTTAGTTTTATCATAGTTGTAACTAACCTAAAAGGGTAACAAGACAGAAATTGTC
This sequence comes from Rhinopithecus bieti, assembly GCF_001698545.2. Lineage (NCBI taxonomy): Eukaryota > Metazoa > Chordata > Mammalia > Primates > Cercopithecidae > Rhinopithecus > Rhinopithecus bieti. Next base: position 1,427,157 of record NW_016805935.1, on the reverse strand, counting down.
TCACTTGCTGAGGGAGAAGATGTGTTCTCTGGAATAAAGAGCCCCTGGTCTAGTTGGGGTGATAATCATGTAAACAATTATAATATATTCTGTTCTAATAGCAGCTTGCAAAAGTTCCAGAGGTGTAAGGTAATGTTCTCTTCTTCCCAGGACCTATCTTGAGTTTCCTTGCCTATGAAAGATATGCTTTTGGTGATCCTGGCCAAGCCCCCTCTAATGTTTTTTAAATTAAGGCCTTGCATTTCTTTGTGTGGAAGATTCAGCCTGACATTACTGATCAGCCTTCAAAGGTATACAATGTGAACAGGTTCCCAAATCTCAGGGGCCTATAACAGCTTGAATTTTGCTCATACTAGAAGTCCAGCATGACTGGCTGCCACTCTGCTTCATGTCATCTTCTTGGAGACTCAGGATCAGCCAGCACAAACTTCCTGGGATGGGGCTGGTCAGTGACAGGGGGAAAGCAATTCAGCAAAGCATAAACTGCCCTTCAACTCTTGCGTCGATGTGATCCAAATCACTTCTCATATTCCACTGGCAAAAGCAATTTTCATGCCAAGCCTGACTTGAATGGACTGGGAAAGTAGACTCTTCTCCCAGGAAGGACAAACAAGCAGATATTGGTAAACAGTAACACAGTCTACCAAAGAAACTTCACCTGCTCTCCCCAGAAAGAGTTCATCACTGTTTTTTCACACTTCTATCACTTTTGCATGACTCTATAATAACAGAGGATATTATAATTGTTTACATCACTATTGTAAGGAATAATTGGAAGGACAACCGAGAAAGGAATGAGGCCAGTAGACCCAAGTTCAGGCAAGCTGATATATTGTCAGTCCTGCCAGGCTACCTTTGACAAAAGCAGAGGAGGCAGCCCTGCTTACAGGCTATAGCAGGGTTTTATAAGGCGTAGAACTGGGTCAGGGTGAAGGAAAAATAAAAAACGTGTGGCGGGGGGGTCCTTTGTGCCAGGTGTCTGACCGCTTCCTGGAGATGTTTTTCTTGCCAGTTCTCTTATGCAAGGTAGATGTCTTAACTGCATCCTGGAACAGCTGGCCTCTGGTCAAACAGTTACAGGTGGATTTGGGGTAGGGGGTTTTACTTTTTGGCCCCTGGGGCTTAGGTCTATGGGAGGGGTAAACAGTTCAGCTGGGTGGACCTAACATTCCAGCCTTTTAATAGATGATAGAGAAGGGGCATTGATTTCACCAGACTGCTTGAAGCTGAGAGGGGGCGGTGGCTGGGGAAAGGGTGGAAGGTAGGGGTTGGCTTTGGTTTTGAAACTGTTGATACTCCTGGAGTAACATCATGTCATATATGGTTCCGTGGGCAAAAGCTCAGATACGATTCTCTAAAAACTGGGTGAAGAGGCATATTAAGCAAGGAGAAGAAAAAGGATTATAGTGGGTACAAGGAGAGGGAGCAGCCAGGGGGCCCAGGTGCTGAGAGACCAAGAGGGCCAAGAAGGCCAGGTAGAGGAGCTGCTTTCCCTGATCTTTGGGGCTCGACCTTTTGAGTTTTTTTACTGCATCTTGAACTAAGCCTGACTGGTTAAAATAAAAACAGCATTCTTCGTCTAGGAAAATGCAGAGTCCTCCCTTGTCAGCGGTCAGTAGGTCGAGACCTCTGTGATTTTGTAAGGCGACTGCCGCTAGGGAGTCTAGCTGAGCTTGTAAGGTGGATATAGAAGTTGCAGGGTCATCTATACAATCTGAAAGGCCTTTTGATAAGATTTTATGGTGATAAGAGAAGGTTGCGATTCCTGCTACTCCTGTGCCTGCAGCCACTGTGATGCCTAGGCCTACGAGTAGTGGGATAAGCTGTATGGCCCAGTGCCTGCGGTGTGGGATTTGAGTATTTAAGGTTTGGAGGGGCAGGTTTTCTCCTGGAGCTATGCCTATTTTAGGGCTGAGGAAGACCAGTGTACAGGTGCCTGTCCAGTTGGTGGGGAGATAGAGGTAGGTGGAGGTGCTGCATAGAAAGAATACACCTTGGCTAGGGAGGCAGAATTGGAAATGTATGGCAAAAAGGGAGTGTAAAATGTTGTTCTCTGAGTGCCAGGTGTGGAGGGAGGAGGCTAGAGCCACTCCAGTGAGGGGTTAAAGGGGGTGTGTTGAGGTGAGCTGGCTAGCTCCTACTGTTGATTTTTCTAAGTGTAGAAAGAAGCGTTTTGTGTTAATAAGTAGTTCGTTTGAGGGTGTGTTAGGCAGTGGAATTTCCATGTATTCGGAAGTGGGGACGGGATCTAGACAAGCGCTCCACCCTGCGATTTCTGTGCAGGACCTATGTCGGTTATTGCAGAATCCTGATGTTTTTCCCATGACTTGGGTCTGAAGGGGGTTGGAAATTTTGAGAATTTGTGTGGGGTTTGTTACTGTTGTTTGGATGCCTGTTGGGGGAGTGAGTGTTGGGGTATAGTTGCATAAGCTAGAGGAGACGGTGCCTAGGGGGACTCCTGAGGAAAGTTCACGTTTTATGCATAGAGATGCATGTTGGCTGAGTTTTAGTAAGTGCTCCTAAGATAACCTTGTGTTTTGAAGTATGTGCGGGAAGATTGAGTTTGTGACCTTTGAGTGCATTTACTCCTCTGAAACTTTGGTAGCGGGGGTGGAGGGTTATACTGGTGAGAACCCAGAGTTTGAGGGAACTGGGAAGGCATGCTTTGATGTGGTTTCTGAGGGGTGTACACAGAACCAGCAGGCCTTGGCCAAGGAGGGGTTAGTTTGATTGAGTATCGTATGTGCCTGTTGAATGGTGCGCTGAAGGTGGAGCGGTAGTGAGAAGGAGGAGGGGAGAAGGAGTAGATAGAGAGCAAGTGTAAAGGTAAAGAATTCGGCTTCATCTGGAGTGAATTCCTGTAAATCCCCTTGAAATAGAAGATCGGTGATCCAATCAAGGAATGCCGTGAGGGTGGGATGTTCTGGGTAGGACCATGAGATGTTTTCTGTGATGCAGTGAAGGAAGAGGGTGAAACGGCAGGACAGCAAAGACAGGACACTAGGGAGGGGCAACTATTTGTTGGTGGCTGTTATACCTGCTATAAGGAGGATTATGAAGCAAAAGTTTACAGATATTGAGATTTTTTGTTTGAAACTCCACCCAGTATGCGAGACAACATATAGTCCTATGGCAAAGAGTAGAGTAAGTAGGGTGATTCCTGCAAGCGCAGCATAATGGATGATTTCCGTTAATAAGGGTTTGGATAATTAATAGTAAAGGATGACAACTTATCTGTTATGGTTCATGGGGAAAGAGTTGGGATCGGAGGAAAAGGACTCGAGACATTTTTCAATTTGGGAGAAATCAGAGACAGAGAAGGGGACATGGATGCAAATGATGCCTTCGGCTCCAGCCACCTCTCGGAGGGGAAGTATGGGGGCTGGTTGTTGGGCATGCTGAGTTCAAGAGCGGGTATGAGGTGGAGATGGGGATGAATCAGAGTCAGAAGCTGGGTGGTTGGAGCTGGGGGGAAAGAAGGAGGGCAGGAGCAGGAGCATAGGGCGGAGGGTCATGATGATCAGGCAGAGGATTATTATGTTGAAGGGGCAGGGGGAAGTCAGCAGAGTCAAAGGAGGAGGAATCATCAGAAGGAAGGGAAGCTGAGGATGCGTCTGGCCTGGAGTGGGTGAGGAGGATTTGGAAAGCGGAACAGGACTGACAAAGGGAGGGGCGGCTACAGAGGGCAAAAAAGGCCTGAACATAAGGGATTTCAGACCACTTTCCATTGTGATGGTGAAAGTTGTCTAGGTCCCTGAGGATGTTAAAATCGAATGTGCCATTTTCAGGCCATTGAGAGCCATTGTCCAATTTATACTGAGGCCAGGCTGTGTTACAGTAAAAGATAAGCCTTTTTGGCCGAATTTCGGAATGGAGGCCAAGGGCATTAAGGTTGTGGAGGAGACATCCGAGGGGGCATGTCTATGAGGGAGTGGACTGAGAGGCTCCCACGGTAGAATGAGTGGGGGAGGGGTGGAGATGGGAGACTTGGCCAGAGACTAGAAGGATGGGAGAAGGTGTCCTCTGTCCCACAGTTCAAATCAGAGAGGTGCGATAATCCCCCGTTCAGGCATCCCCTGTTCATATCCCTGAAAGGGAGATACCAAGGTCCTAGGGGCCGGGAGGAGGAAACCCTTGGTCTAGCAATGGGTCTTTCAGGAAAGGAGAAGCAGACAAGGGTTCCGATGGAAGGCAGAAGTCTCCTTTACTCACCCCTGAGGCAGTCCTGCTGTAGGATATGTTTGCCAGCTATGGAGAAGAGTAGGAGATCCCGTGGATCTTTGGGCAGGTTTGGGAAGGGGGAGTTTGACCCCAGGGAAGGGAGGGAAAGAAAGGGAGAAAGGGAGGTTGAATTCTACCACCTTCCTGGGTTTCAGCACCAAGATGTAAGGGATAATTGGAAGGACAGCTGAGAAAGGAATGAAGCCAATAGACCCAAGTTCAGGCAAGCTGATTTATTGTCACTCTTGCTGGGCTGCCTCTTGACAAAAACAAAGGAGGCAGCCCTGCTTACAGGCTGTAGCAAGGTTTTATAGGGCGTAGAACTGAGTCAGGGTGAAGGAAAAAGAGAAAAGGGGGGGTCCTTTGTGCCAGGTGTCTGACCGCTTCCTGGAGATGTTTTTCTTGCATTTTGTTATGCAAGGTAGACATCTTAACTGTATCCTGGAACAGCTGGCCTCCAGTCAGAGTTACAGGTGGATTTGGGGTAGGGGATTTTACTTTTCAGCCTTTGGGGCTTAGGTCTATGGGATAGGGAAACAGTCCAGTTGGGTGGACCCTAATAACTATCACCCCAACTACACCAGGAACACACTTGAAGGATGAGGACTGCCTTTTATTGTTTTGTCACTTATACAGTACCTGGCACATAGTAGATAAACTGTTAAATTAAATAGGATTGGATGGATCGATTAGGACTGGATGAACTGAATAGGATTAGGTGGAGTGTATTGGACTGGATTGGAGTAAAACAGAGAATCTGGGCTGGGTGTGGTGGTTCACGCCTGTAATCCCAGCACTTTGGGAAACCGAGGCAGGCGGATCACTTGAGGCCAGGAGTTTGAGACCATCCTGGTCAACATGGCAAAACCCTGTAAAAATACAAAAATTAGCTGGGCATGGTGGCGCATGCTTGTAATACCAGCTACTTGGGAGGCTGAGGTGGGAGAATTGCTTGAGCCCAGGAGGCAGAGATTGCAATGAGCCGAGACTGCACCACTGTGCTCCAGCCTGGCGACAGAGTGAGACTCCATCTCAAAACAAAAGAAAACAAAACAACAGGGCTAGGCACGGTGGCTCATGCCTATAATCCCAGCACTTTGGGAGGCCGAGGCGGGTGGATCACGAGGTCAGCTGGTCGAGACCAGCCTGGCCAATATCACAAAACCCTGTCTCTACTAAAAATACAAAAATTAGCTGGGCATGGTGGTGCATGCCTATAATCCCAGCTACTTGGGAGGCTGAGGGAGAATTGCTTGAGCCCAGGAGGCGGAAGCTGTGGTGAGCCAAGATCGCGCCACGGCACTCCAGCCTGGGTGACAGAGCGAGACTCCATCTCAAAAAATAAAAATAAACAGAGTATCTGAATCCATCTGTTGGCGTGCTGTATGAATATAAGCCTGGATAGAAAATAGCGAAAGGCAAAATTAGTCTAGATGAGACTTTGAATATAGAGATCTGCTTGTCCAATGATGATGCTTTACTGATGAGAAAATTAAAGCCCAGGTAGAAGTGATGGCTGGTCTGACACCACATGCTGAGTTGGTAAAGAACCAGGCCTCCAGTTCCCTGGTTTCGTGCTCTTTCCATCATAGCCTGAGGCCTCTTTTGTAACAACAACAACAGCACCACCACAATCACCACCTGATGTTTATTTACTTATCCACTTATAAAATATATATTCCAAGTAAAAATATAAATTCAAAAAAAATGATAAACAAAAGCCACCTTCCTCATATCTTGCCTCCACCCCAGCTCTGGACAAATAACCACTGTTGGGCCAGGCACAGTGGCTCAGGCCTATAATCCCAGCACTTTGGGAGGCCAAGGCAGGCAGATCACCTGAGGTTGGGAGTTCAAGACCAGTCTGGTCAACATGGAGAAACTCTGTCTCTACTAAAAACACAAAATTCGCCGGGTGTGGGGGCGCACGCCTGAAATCCCAGGTACTCAGGAGACTGACGCAGGAGAATTGCTTGAATCCAGAAAACGGAGGTTGTGGTGAGCCGAGATCATGCCATTGCACTCCAGCCTGGGCAAAAAAAGCGAAACTCCATCTCAAAAAAAAACCAAAAAACCACTGTTGATACCTGCTTGTGTGTCTTACAGGAATTTTCCATTCATGCACAGCATATATATATATACACACACACACACATATATATACACACATATACACACACACATATACACACACATATATACACACACATATATATACACACACACATATATATACACATATACACACATATATACAGACACATATACACACATATATACACACACACATATACACACACACATATATACACACATATACACACATATATACATGCACACATATATATACACACACACACACACACACATATGTGGTTATTTTTTGAGACAGAGTCTTGCTCTGTCACCCAGGCTGGAGTGCAGTGGTGCAATCTCGGCTCACTGCAACCTCCACCTTCCAGGTTCAAGCAATTCTCCTGCCTCAGCCTCCCGAGTAGCTGGGACTACAGGTGCACATCACCACGCCTGGCTAATTTTTGTATTTTTAGTAGAGACAGAGTTTTACCATGTTGGTCAGGCTGGTCTTGAACTCCTGACTTTGTGATCCACCTGCCTCGGCCTCCCAAAGTGCTGGGATTACAGGTGTGAGTCACTGTGCCCGGCCTGTGGTTATTTTTTATACAAATCACATAACACATACGGTTACCGGCCTGTGGTTATTTTTTATACAAATCACATAACACATATAGTTATGCCCTTTTATTATTTTACCCAGCAATATATCCTGAACACTTTTAATAGAACCCAGAGTCTACACCCTTGTTTAATGGCTGCATGATATTCTGTTATAAGCACCATCATTTATATAGCTAGTTATTAGTATGTATTTAAACATTTGTCTTTTAATATCACAAAGGAGGCTGGGCACAGTGACTCAAGCCTGTAATCCCAACACTTTGGGAGGCCAAGGTGGGAAGATCACTTGAGCCCAGGAAATCAGCCTGGGCAATATAGTAAAACCCCATTACAAAATACACACACAAATAGCCAGGTTTGGTGACTCGAACCTATAGTCCCAGCTACAAGGCAAACAGGTGAGAAGATTGCTTGAGCCCCGGGAGGTTGAGGCTGCAGTGAACTGTGATTGCACCATTGCACTCCAGCCTGGGCAACAGAGTCAGTCCTTGTTTTAAAACAATACATATCACAAAGGATGGAAATATGTCACCAATGTGCTCAAGACTCCCTCGTTTACATCTCAAGCCTTCACCTCTCCCCTAGATTCTTATAGGCCCTAACTACTTGGTATCTTCACTTTTAATACCTAATAGACATCAAAAACTTAACTTATCCAGAAGAATGGAAGGCAATTCTTTTTTTTTTTTTTAATTTTATTTTGAGACAGAGTCTCGCTCTGTCACCCAGGCTGGAGTGCAGTGGCATGATCTCGGCTCACTGCAACCTCTGAATCCCAGGTTCAAGCAACTCTCCTGCCTCAGCCTCCCCGAGTAGCTGGGACTACAGGCGCGTGCCACTGCACCCAGCTAATATTTGTATTTTTAGTAGAGACAGGGCTTCGCCATGTTGGCCAGGCTGGTCTCGAACTCCTGACTTCAGGTAACCCACCCGCCTCGGTCTCCCAAAGTGCTGAGATTACAGCTGTGATTCACTGCACTCGGCCCAGAAGAGAATTCTTGTCTATCCCCATCAAATCTTTCCTTTCTTAATATCCCTCTTTTCAATTAATGGCACCTCCATCCATCCAGTAATACAGACTAAAATATTAATATGAGCATTCTTTTTTTTTTTTTTTTTTTTTGAGACGGAGTCTCACTCTGTCGCCCAGGCTGGAGTGCAGTGGCCAGATCTCAGCTCACTGCAAGCTCCGCCTCCTGGGTTTACGCCATTCTCCTGCCTCAGCCTCCCGAGTAGCTGGGACTACAGGCGCCCGCCACCTCGCCCGGCTAGTTTTTTTTTTTGTATTTTAGTAGAGACGCGGTTTCACCGGGTTAGCCAGGATGGTCTCGATCTCCTGACCTCGTGATCCGCCCGTCTCGGCCTCCCAAAGTGCTGGGATTACAGGCTTGAGCCACCGCGCCCGGCCCGAGCAGTCATTCTTATTGCCTATGTTTTCCTCTACTCACGTATCCAATTTCTCATTGGCTTCACAATATATCCTAAATTCCCCTACTTTCTCTGATCTCCACTGCTCTCTCCCTAGGCTAAGCTCTTCCCATGCTTCCCCTGGTCTACCGCAATCGCCTCCTGGCTGGTTTGTTTCTCTGCTTCTGCTTTTTACCCTGCAGCTCCATTCACTACCAAGTAGCTAGAGTGCTCTGTTGCTTCCTTATTGTAGGTACACAAGTGTATCCAATGTATAAATTCTAGCTTAAGAATTATAAAAACAAACACCAAACACACCCATCACCCAGTTTAGCAAAGAGACTGTCACCAATACATAATCTTTTTTTTTTTTTTTTTTTTTTTGAGATGGAGTCTCCCTGTCCCCAGGCTGGAGTGCAAAGGCGCGGTCTTGGCTCACTGCAACCTCCACCTCCCAGAAACAAGAGATTCTCCTACCTCAGTTTCCCAAGTATCTGGGATTACAGACACCCACCACCACGCTGGGATAATTTTTGTATTTTTAGCAGAGACGGGGTTTCACCATGTTGGCCAAGCTGGTCTTGAATTCCTGATCTTGTGATCCACCCAACTTGGCCTCCCAAAGTGCTGGGATTACAGGCATGAGCCACTGTGCCTGGTCACCAGGACATAGTCTTGAAGCTCCCCTACCCCTTTGCAAATGCCCTTCTTCAATCATATACCCGCCCTCCCTACAGAGGTAGCCACTTTATTGACTTTTATGCTCCCAGCTCACTGTTTTTTACTGTTTTTACCACCTATGTAATTTTCCTTACAACAGTGGAGTAACTAATCCTCAGCAAGATTTCTGGTTCTCAGTTCCTTCTGGACACCCACAAATTTGCTATTAGGCATAATCATCTGAATTAAGAAATGAAATGTGAGAAGTGACACATATGAAAATGTAGGCTGGGCATGGTGGCTCACATCTGTAATCCCAACACTTTGGGAGGCCGAGGTGGGAGAATTGTTAGTGAAACATCACAGGTTCCGTCTGGGTCCCGCTGTTGGCTGCACAATGGCCGAGACCAGCTCGGTCGGGGAGACCCTAACCCAGAGGAATTAAAGACACACACACAGAAATATAAAGGTGTGAAGTAGGGAATCAGGGGTCTCACAACCTTCGGAGCTGAAAGCCCCGAACAGAGATTTACCCACATTTATTAACAGCAAACCAGTCATTAGCATTGTTTCTATAGATACTAAATTAACTAAAAGTATCCCTTATGGGAAACGAAGGGATGGGCCGAATAAATTGCAGCAGGAACATGCCCTTAAGACACAGATTGGTCAAGCTTTTGTTTGTGGCTTAAGAATGCCTTTAAGCAGTTTTCTGCCCTGGGCGGCCAGGTTTTCCTTGCCCTCATTCCCATAAACCCACAACCTTCCAGCTTGGGCCTAACGCCATTATGGACATGTCACAGTGCTGCAGAGATTTTATGGCCAGTCTTGGGACCAGTTTATGGCCAGATTTGGCGGGGGGCTTGCTCCCAACAGCACAGCAAGGCAGTCACTGAAATGACGAATATTGCCGGGGCAGAAGGCTTTAATCAGGTGCAGCAGAGGAGATGGGAGCTCATCTCAACTCCATCTCCCTTAGCTACAAAAATAGGGATTTACATAGCAGGGAAGAAATGTAACAATGTATAAGAAAACAGGAACTAGGGAGGGGCAAGGAAGCAATCATGATGAACCAGGGGTCTGGCATCTCATTGTCTGGATGCGGTCATCTGGTGAGTTTCAGTTCTATACTTTTCTTCGGAGACACCTGAAGGTCCTTTCCTGAGGAAGGAACTCAGATAAAACAAATGTAAGCATGTAAGCTTCAAGCTTAAGACCAGAGTCAATATCTATCTTTGTCCAAAAAAAAAAAAAACTATCTTGGGACTATTGGGTGGGTTTGAGAATCACTTGAGAGGAAGAGTTAAACACCAGCCTGGGCAACATAGCAATACCCTCTCGCTACAAAAAAATAAATAAAGAAAAAGGCCGGGCGCGGTGGCTCAAGCCTGTAATCCCAGCACTTTGGGAGGCCGAGACGGGCGGATCACGAGGTCAGGAGATCGAGACCATCCTGGCTAACACGGTGAAACCCCGTCTCTACTAAAATACAAAACTAGCCGGGCGAGGTGGTGGGCGCCTGTAGTCCCAGCTACTCGGGAGGCTGAGGCAGGAGAATGGCGTAAACCCGGGAGGCGGAGCTTGCAGTGAGCTGAGATCTGGTCACTGCACTCCAGTGCCGGCGACAGAGCGAGGCTCTGCCTCAAAAAAAAAAAAAAAAAAAAAAAAAACAGTGGTGGTGTTTGCCTGTAATCTCAGCTACTCAGGAGGCTGAGGGAGGAGGATCATCTGAGCTTAGGAGTTTGAGGCTGCAGTGAGCTGTGATTGTGCCACTGCACTACAGCCTGGGTGACAGAGCCTGACTCTGAATCAAAACAGAAAATAAAATAAAATGTAATGATTTTAAATTAAGTCTTGAATATAGTTTCATAAAGTATTTCATAAAGTATATTATTCTAAGTTTACAATTGAGTTTTTCTAATAACTTTCAAAATATTTTTCTTTTTTTTTTTTTTTTGAGATGGAGTCTCACTCTATCGCCCAGTCTGGAGTGCAGTGGCGCAATCTCGGCTCACTGCAAGCTCCGCCTCCCAGGTTCACGCTATTCTCCTGCCTCAGCCTCCTGAGTAGCTGGGACTACAGGCGCCCACCACCGTGTTGGCCAGGATGGTGTCGATCTCCTGACCTCGTGTTCCACGCGCCTCGGCCTCCCAAAGTGCTGGGATTACAGGCCTGAGCCACTGCTCCTGGCCGCATTCAAGATATTTTTCTCTTGTCTCCTGGCTTCTAATGTTGCAGTAAAGAAGTCAGCTACAAATCTAATTGCCGTTTTTTTATGGTGAGTCATCTTTTCTCTCTGGCTCCTTTTAAAATATTCTCTTATTTTTGGTTTCCTGCAGTTTTACTTAGTTATGCTGAGGTGTGGATTTTTTTTTTTTTCTTTTTTTTTTTTTTTTTAGATGGAGTCTCCCTCTGTTGCCCAGGCTGGAGAGCAATGGTGCAATCTTGGCGCACTGCAAGCTCCGCCTCCCGGGTTCACGTGATTCTCCTGCCTCAGCCTCCCGAGTAGCTGGGACGACTACAGGTGCCTGCTACCATGCCCGGCTAATTTTTTTTGTATTTTCAGTAGAGATGGGGTTTCACCATGTTAGCCGGGATGGTCTCAATCTACTGACCTAGTGATCTGCCCACCTCGGCCTCTCAAAGTGCTGGGATTACAGGCTTAAACCACCGCGCCCGGCCGAGGTGTGGATTTTTAAAAAATTTATCCTGCTTGAAATTTTATAGGAGTCTTTAGTCTTAAGAATTGCTATCTTTGAATAATTCTGTTCTCAGCTCCCAACGTTCATCTCTCAAAATATTTCCTCCTCCCATTCTCTTTCAAAACTCAGATTTGAGGCATATTGAACCCCCCTTTCTATCTTCCTTGATTCTTTTTTTTTTTTTTTTTCTTTTGAGACGCAGTTTCGCTCTCGTTGCCCAGGCTGGAGTGCAATGGCGCAGTCTCGGCCCAGTGCAACCTCTGTCTCCCGGGTTCAAGCTCCTGCCGCAGCCTCCCGAGTAGCTGGGATTACAGGCGTCCGCTACCATACCCAGCTAGTTTTTTTGTATTTTTAGTAGAGATGGGGTTTCGCCATGTTGGTCAGGCTGGTTTGAGCTCCCGACCTCAGGTGATCCACCCGCCTCGGTCTCCCAAAGTGCTGGGATTACAGGCGTGAGCCACCGCACCTGGCCTCTTCCTTGACTCTTAACCTCTTGCTATGGTATCTATCTCAGCCTCTCTGAGCTGCAGTTTGGATATCTTCTGTTAACTAATACTCTTTCCAGTTTCTAATCTGCTGATCATCCACTGAGTTTTAAACTTACATTACTGTGTTATACTTTTTATTTATTTATTTAATATTTATTTACTAATTTATTTACTTTTTAGAGACAAAGTCTTACTCTGGTCTCCCAGGCTGGAGTGATCAAGGGGCATGATCAAAGCCCACTATAACCTCGAACTTCCGACCTGAAGCAATTCTCCTGCCTCAGCCTCTGGAATAGTTGGTATTACAGGCGTGCAACACCATGCCTGGTTATTTTTTAAGTTTTTTGTAGAGATGAGATCGCACCCTGTTGCCCAGGTTGGTGTCGAACTCCTGGCTTCAAGCCATCCACCCACCCTGGCCTCACTAAGTGCTGGAGTTACAGATGTGAGCCACAGCTCCTGGCCATAAAATTTTTAATTCTAGATGACTTTTTTTATCTAATCTGCTTAAATTTTATAGTCTTTTATTTCTTACTGAGGATGATAAGCCTCTTGTATTTATTTAAACACATTAAACATACGCTGTCTGATGATTCAAGTACCTGAGGTCGGCCGGGCGTGTGGCTCACGCCTGTAATCCCAGGATTTTGGGAGGCCAAAGTGGGTGGATCACTTGAGGTCAGGAGTTCGAGACCAGCCTGGCTGACATGGCAGAACCCCGTCTCTTACTAAAAATACAAAACAAATTAGCCGGAACTCATACCGCACGCCTGTAATCCCAGGTACTTGGGAGGGGGAGGCAGGAGAATCGCTTGAACCCAGGAAGTGGAGATTGTGGTGAGCCAAGACTGTGCCACTGCACTCCAGCCTGGATGACAGAGCGAGACTCTGTCTCAAGAAAAACAACAACAAAAAACAAAACAAACAAACAAAAACCTGAGGTCTTTGTGTTTTCAATTCATTGTTTCCACTGGCTCCCATTTATGGCCACTTTTTTCCTTATATTCTGAGGGATTTCTGCTTGTGAGCGCCTTCTCCTCTGAGAATCCTTTAAGAGGATCCTTTAGGGCCTTGGGTTGAACCAGCATTCTTGTTGCATTTGTTTCTCCCAGTTGCCTTATAGGCACTAATAACCGAGGACTATTTAAATTAAATTTTTCCTTTAGGGTAATAATAATTAGTTTTTGCTTTCCATTGACTTCCATCAAAGTTAAGACAGGCACATTTCCATACCTTCTTTTGTTCCATTAATTTATCATGAAAACTTTTATTTTTTCTCACTTATGTATTCATCCCTCTATTCATCCATCACTCCATTATGTTTTTTGATGCATTTGAAAATACAAGTCCCCCCGAAGCCCTTCAGCATACATATAATTGAGTTAATATTTCTTTATGGTTTTTTTCTTTCTTTATGGAGTATAAAATGTAAATGCAATGAAATACAAAGTCTCTTTTTTTTTTGATATGGAGTCTCACTCTGTTGCCCAGGCTAGAGTGCAATGGCATGATCTCAGCTCACCGCAACCTCCGCCTCCTGGGTTCAAGTGGTTCTCCTGCCTCAGCCTCCAGAGTAGCTGGAATTACAGGCATGCAGCACCATGCCCAGCTAATTTTTGTATTTTGTATTTTTCGTCATGTTGGCCAGGTGGGTCTCAAACTCCTGACCTCAGGTGATCTACCTGCCTCAGCCTCCAAACTGCTGAGATTACAGGCCTGAGCCACTATGCCCGTTTTTTTTTTTTTTTTTTTTCTTGAGACAGTTTTACTCTGTCACCCAGGTTGAGGTACAGTGGCATGATCTCAGCTCATTGCCACCTCTGCCTCCCAGGTTCAAGTGATTCTCCTGCCTCAGCCTCCCAAGTAACTGGGACTACAGGTGTGTGCCACCATGCTCGGTGAATTTTTGTATTTTTTTTTTTTTTTTTAGCAGAGACAGGGTTTCACCATGCTAACCATGCCGGGTTTCACCATGTTGGCCAGGCTGGTCTCAAATTTCTGACCTCAAGTGATCTGCCCACCTTAGCCTCCCAAAGTATTGGAATTACAAGTGTAAGCCACAGCGCCCAGCCAGAATGCACAAATCTTAAAGTTTACCACTGTAAAAGTTTCAGTCTTAAGATGATACAGAACGTCAACATAACCCCAGAAAGTTTTCTCATGACCCCTCCCAGAGTCAGTCCCATGTCCCCTGCCTCCAACAACTAGAGGCATAAATTGTTCTGATTATTTTTATTTTTTTGAAATGGAGTCTTGCTCTGTTGCCCAGGCTGGAGCGCAGTGGTGCAATCTCGGCTCACTGCAAGCTCCGCCCCCCAGGTTCACGCCATTCTCCTGTCTCAGCCTCCCGAGTAGCTGGGACTACAGGCACCTGCCACCACGTGGGCCTGGCTAATTTTTTTTTTTTTTTTTTTTTTTTTTTTTTTTGTATTTTTGGTAGAGACGGGTTTCACCGTGTTAGCCAGGATGGTCTTGATCTCCTGACCTCGTGACTCACCCGCCTTGGCCTCCCAAAGTGCTGGGATTACAGGCATGAGCCACCGCACCTGGCAGCCGATTCTGATTTTTTTTCTCTTCTCAGTTTAGCTTGTTCTAGAATTTCATATACATAGACAGTCTGTGTTCTGTGTGAGGCTTCTTTCATTCAGCATAATTTTAAAAAATTTATCCATGTTGTTGTATGTATCAGTATCTAATTCCTTTTTATTGCTGGCTAGTATTCTATTGTATATGTATATACCACAGTTTATTTATCCAGTCTTGTGTTGATGAACACTTGGGCCCACTTCCAGTTTAGGGTTGTTATAAACAAAGCGGCTGTGAACATTTCCATACAAGTCATTTTTTGAACATACGTTTTCATTTTTCTTGGGTAAAGACCTCAGGAGTAGAGTTGCTGGGTCACAGGGTAGGATTATGTTTAATTTTATGGAAAACTGCCAGACCATCTTCTAAACTATTTTCTACTATTTTATACTTTCGTCAACACTGTATGGAAGCGTCTGCTTTCTCTTTCTGCACTGTAGCTTTATTTCTCATGCACTTCATAAGATGCACGCCTTTGAGAGCTGAGCTTTATATGGGGATTTTCTAATCAACTCCCACACTGGATGGGCCTGAGACTTCATTCCCTTCTTGTGTGCCCTGAGTGTCAATCAACGTTTTGCTACAGTTCACTGTAATTGAGAAAATACCCTTAGGATGAAAGCCAGTTTCAGGAATATGCCTCCTAGGATTCCTGTTTTTATTTCATTTTGTCATTTGCAAATTCTTCACGTGTTTGCCAGATCTTTGAAATGTTAAAAATATATAATTATTTCACAATTTTTAGTTGTTTTCCGTGAAAGAGTCATTTGAGAAATCTAGTCTGCCATGCTATCATAATGGGAAGGCTGCAGAATATACTTTTAAAAAGTAGATCAGGCCGGGCACAGTGGCCCATGCCTGCAATCCCAGCACTTTGGGAGGCCGAGGTGGGCAGATCACTTGAGGTCAGGAGTTCAAGACCAGCCTGGCCAACATGGCGAAACCCCATCTCTACTAAAATACAAAAATTAGTGGGGCATGGTGGCGGGCACCTGTAATCCTAGCTGCCTGGAAGGCTGAGGCAGGAGAATCAGCTGAACCTGGGAGGTGGAGGTTGCAGCAAACTGAGATCACTCCACTGCACTTCAGCCTGGGCAACAGAGTGAGACGCCATCTCAAAAAAAAAAAAAAAAGTAGATAAGATCATCTCATATCTCTGATTAAAGTTTCCTGATGATTTCATCTGGCACTTAGAACAAAACCTCAGCTTCCTGGCTGGGCATGGCAGCTCACGCCTGTAATTCCAGCACTTTGGGAGGCCTGGGCAGGTGGATCACCTGAGGTTGGGAGTTTGAGACCAGTCTGGCCAACATGGTCAAACCCCATCTCGACTAAAGATACAAAAAATTAGCCGGGAGTGGTGGCACACGCCTGTAATCCCAGCTACTTGGGAGGCTGAGACAGAAGAATCACTTGAATCTAGGAAGCAAAGATTGCTGTGAACCAAGATTGTGCCATTGCGCTCCAGCCTAGGCGACAGGGTGAGACTCCGTCTCAAGAAAACAACAAAACAAAAAAAAGAAACACAAAAAATCTCAGCTTCCTATTTTGACCTTTCTGATATGCTTATGCTTACTTGCAGGTCATCTTAAAACATTGCCCTCTTGCTATGTTCTTCCTGCTGATCCTCAAACACACTCACCTTCTCTCCATCTTGGGGCAATAATTCCTCCATGAAGCTGCCTCTGTTTTTCATCTTTAATGCTTCAGAGAGACTTTTACTGACTTTGCCACCAAAAGTAGACCTCCCCCAATACCACTCCTTATCCAAATAGTCTATATTCTCATTGTGACCATAAGAAATTGTTATTATTTACCTATTTATTTGCTTGTCTGTCTTGCTCTCTAAGAGAATGTAAATTCTATGAGAGCAGACACTTTCTTTCATTTCACTGCTGTTTCCCCAGTACCTAAAATTGCACTTGTAACTTAGAAGGGACTCAATGAACGGTTGTTAAATGAACGAATGAATGAATTCTGTAGCGACTAACCTTGCACACATATATAACATATATTTATGAACTGTAAGTGTAGTCGCCTGAATATGTAGAATACTAATTTTTTTTTTTTTTCTTTTTGAAACAGAGTCTTGCTCTGTCCGCCCAGGCTTGCGAGGCAGTGGCCGCAATCTCAGCTCACTGCAAGCTCTGCTCCTGGGTTCACCCGCCGTTTCTCCTGCCTCAGCCTCCCCATGTAGCTGGGACTACAGGTGCTCCACCACCACGCCCGGCTAATTTTTTCTTTTTTTTTTTTTTAAGTAGAGATGGGGTTTCACCATGTTAGCCAGGATGGTCTTGATCTCCTGATCTCCTAATCCGCCCGCCTCGGCAAGCGATTACAGGCATGAGCCACTGCACCCGGCCTAAATTTTTAAATAATAAATTGCTGTAGGTTTATGTCTCCTTTACATGGTATTATTGGAATTCTTGAAGAATTTATATGTGTATAGGCATACCGTGAAGATGTTGCAGGCTCAGTTCCAGACCTGTGCAATAAAGATATCACAATAAAGGGAATATTGCAATAAAGCAAGAGTCACACACATTTTTTCTTTTCCAATGCGTACAAGAGTTACGTTTACACTATACCATAGTCTGTTAAGTGTATAATAGTATTATGTCTAAAAAAAACCAAAACCAATGTGGGCCAGGTGCGGAGGCTCACGCCTGTAGTCTCAGCACTTTGGGAGGCCAAGGCAGGTGAATCACCTGAGGTCAGAAGTTCAAGACCAGCCTGGTCAACATGGTGAAATCCTGTCTCTACTAAATATACAAAAATTAGCCAGGTGTGGTGCTGGGCACCTGTAATCCCAGCTACTTGGGAGGCTGAGGCAGGAGAATGGCGTGAACCCGGAAAGCAGAGGTTGCAGTGAGCCAAGATCGCACCATTGTGCTTCACCCTGGGAAGCAAGACCGAAACTTCGTCTCAAAAAACAAAACAATAAACGATGTACATACCTTAATTTAATAATACTTTGTTGCTAGAAAAACTTCTGGCACAGAGACATAAAATGAGCACAAGCCGTTGGAAAAATAGCATTAAGAGGCTTGCTCAACACAGGTTTTCCACAATCCTTCAATTTGTAAAAAGTGCAGTATCTGCAAAGCACAATAAAGCGAAGTGCAGTAAAACAAGGTGTGGCTCGTATTACCTATACATTGCAGAAGTGATACTAAGTACTTATTTAAAAAGGAGATGCTGTCCAAAGTGCTGTCCTAAGTGCTGATGATTCTTTATCCTCCAAGCACCAACCCTTATTTGTCTGACATTCTATCGGACAGCCTACCCTCAGATATGGCATGGCATTCTAAGTTCAACACCTCCAAAACAAAACTCATCATCTGACTCCACAAAACTTCCTCCTTGTGCTTGGCTCCCAGGTGTTATGCTTTTGCCTACTATCCGCATGCCCATCATCATTTAATCAGTTGTCAAATAGTATCTTTGTACGTGCTTGACACCACTTGCAGTTGTCTATTCCTTTTCTTCCCCGTTACCATGTTGTAGTTTACATGCTCATCATCTTGCCCCTGGTACCTTGAAATATTCTCTGGAGTCTTCTGCTGCCCTATGCCACTCTTATTTACTCTCTAAATAGCATTTATAGTATGTATGTCAAATAACGCACAGCCTGTTGTGGGACTTTTCAGCCTCAATAGTCGCATGAGCCAACTCTAATAAATCTCCTCTCATCTATCTATCTTTCTATCTGTTGATCGATCAATCTATAATCTCTCTATCCCTCCATCTTTCTATTTATGTCCTACTGGTTCCATCTCTCCAAAGGACCATTACTAATACAGATTTTGTTACCAGGAGTGGTACTAGAGGAACAGAATTTTCTCTTTTTTTGAGATGGAGTTTCGCTCTTCTTGCCCAGGCTGGAGGGCAATGGCGCAATCTCGGCTCACTGTAACCTCCACCTTCCAGGTTCAAGCGATTCTCCTGCCTCAGCCTCCCAACTAGCTGGGATTACAGAGTGCACCACTACACCTGGCTAATTTTGTATTTTTAGTGGAGATGGGGTTTCTCCATGTTGGTCAGGCTGGTCTCGATCTCCCGACCTCAGGTGATCCACCTGCCTCGGCCTCCCAAAGCGCTGTGATTACAGGCGTGAGCCACCATGCCTGGTGGAAGAACATAATTTTAAGGAAAAGTTTCCCTAATTGGTTCTGGGGTTTCTGGAAGTGGCTCTTTAATTTGATTAGACCTAAAAATGCTAGGGACTCTACTACTAGTAGTACAGAGGGCACTGATAGTCCATGGCCTCTTTTAGAGATATGCAAAATAAATGCATTTGATACTCATAATTTACTACTTATAAGAGGCAAAGAATTGAATGGCTCTATACATAATATTCTCAAAACATTTGTGGAAAACCAAGGAATATAATTGTGTCTGGAATTGGTTCCTTCCTGTGGGTTCTTGGTCTTGCTGACTTCAAGCATGAAGCTGCAGTGAGTGTTACAGAGATGGAGTCACCCTCTGTCGCCCAGACTGGAGTGCAGTGGCCAAATCTCAGCTCACTGCAAGCTCCACCTTCTGGGTTTACACCATTCTCCTGCCTCAGCCTCCCGAGTAGCTGGGACTACAGGCGCCTGCCACCACACCCAGCTAGTTTTTTGTATTTTTTAGTAGAGACGACGTTTCACCATCTTTGCCAAGATGGTCTCGATCTCCTGACCTCGTGATCTGCCCATCTTGGCCTCCCAAAGTGCTGGGATTACAGGCTTGACCCACCGCACCTGGCCTGTTACACTCCTTAAAGATGGTGTGTCCAGAGTTTGTTCCTTCAAATGTTCAGATATGTCAGGCGTTTCTTCTTTCTGGTGGGTTCATGGTCTTGCTGAATGAAGCCACAGGCCTTCACAGTGAGTGTTACAGTTCTTAAAAATGGTGCATCCGGAGTTGTTCCTTCCTCCCAGTGGGTTCACAGTCACACTGGTTTCAGGAGTGAAGCTGCAGACCTTTGCAGTGAGTGTTACAGATTATAAAGTAGTGCAGACCCAAAAGAGTGAGCAGCAGCAAGATTTATCGCACAGAACCAAAGAACAAAGCTTCCCACGCAAGCAAGGTGAGGGAGCAGGAGTGGATTGCCACTGCCAGCTCAAGTGGCCAACTTTTATTCCCTTATTTGGCCCCACCCACATCCTGCTGATTGGTCCATTTTACAGAGAGCTGATTGGTCCATTTTACAGAGTGCTGATTGGTGCATTTTTACAGAGTGCTGATTGGTGTGTTTACAAACCTTTTCCTAGACACAGAGCACTGATTGGTGCATTTACAATCCTTTAGCTAGACAGAAAAGTTCTCCAAGTCCCCACCTGACCCAGAAGCCCAGCCAGCTTCACCTCTCATAATGTTGTTGGTTGGTTACTCCTGGTGTCACTGGATAGAGTGATGAAGGAAATGGATGATCTCCAGGATTGGATTTCCTGGCTCCCAGTTCACATAAGTGACTTAAGAGTTTCTAGGTGTGTCCCGAGTCAGAATCGTCTCTGCTGTAACTACAGGTCTGAAATTGCCAAAAATAAAACACAAACCCTCATCATATGACTGGCTGAATTGCAAGGAAAGCTGAACTCTCAGCCTCACAGACTATCTACTGTTAAAGTGGGGGCATTGATTAGGAGACAGTGGAGTTCTGCAAATTGTGATGAAGACGTGTGGGAAGACCCTGCTGAACCTGATGAGTCTCACTGGCCAGAAGTGACCTCCCCATTTCTACTCCCACCCTCAGAGGCAGCAGTGTCCGCACACACAGTGGTATCAACCTTTCTGCTCCCTCTGAGGGGTTTAACCAGAAATACTAATGGCTTCCCCTGAGGCAGTAGCCATATAAGATAATGCTGATTCTCCTCAGGACCCAACCCCACCACACTTTTTTGCTTCTAGAACTTCAAGTTACAAGTAGATGTAACAAGTTTCATCAGGACCCTAAAGGCGAAATACTAAGTGTGAGTCAGGAGGAGGTGTGCTACACTCCAAAAGGGCTACTTGAGTTTTCTAATTTTTAAAGCAGAAATATGGAGAACACGTGTGGGAATGGATATTAAGGGTGTGGGATAATGGTGGAGGGAACCCACAGTTGGATCAGGCTGAAATTTATTAATATGGACCCACTAAGCAGAGATTCTGCATTTACTGTTGCAGCTCAGGAATAAGAATGGTGCTAACAGTTTCTTTGGCGGAAACATGAATCAAAAGACGTCCCATCAACAGCAAGTTCAAAATGGCTGATGGCCTATGGTTTACCATAGAGGAAGGGATTCAAAGCTTGATAATGCTAGAGTGAATTTGCCACGTGAAACCTCACCCACACTAGGAGGGCCCAGAAGACATGCCTTTCACCAATGCCTTGAGAAATAAATTTGTAAAGAGAGCCCCCAAATCCCTGAAGAGCTCTGTGACTGCTCTTCTCTGTAAACCATACCTTACAGTGGGAACCACAGTCACTTAATTGAAAAACATAAATGCAATGGTAATCATTAGATTCTAAGATGGTAGGTCCCAAGTGCTGGCATTCAATGGTCAAAGGCAGTGTAGGGGTAGTTACTGTAAAAACAACAAAGGCAAGGCAACAATTGCCACCCTACCTACTTTTCTCTCTCTTAGATGGGCAGAAATGACTCATGTAGTTCCTTTTATAAAGAATCCATGATCCCACTTCACTCTACCATCACAACCTAGTCACCCCCTCATTAGGCCCCATCTCCCAACACTGTTGCATTGGAGATTAAGTTTCCAACACATGCTTTTGGAGGGACATTCAAACCTTAGCTCAGACGTAATGGAATTACTGCATATCTGTCATGGGCCGAGTAATTTAAGCTTGGAAAACTCCCCAAAACACTACAATCCCTATTTAGTGTTGTGAAGCTCACAATCTTGTGAGAAAATGATGGTATCACAGAACGTTAGAGCTGGAAGAGACTTTTGAACTTTAATCCAGTCCATCATTTTACAGAAGAGGAAACACAGTAGAGGACACACTCTGAAGGCAAGTTGTAGTAGAACTGGACTAGAACCTAAATTCCCTGGTAGGAACACTAGAGCACACACACACACTTGTGCCTGCACACACAGAGTAAGAGATTGCAGTAAGTGCCTGCAGCCTTACTGGTCAGCCAGTAAATGAAACCCTATTTAAAAACTGGGAAATGCAGCTGGGTGCAGTGGCTCACGCCTGTAATCCCAGCACATCAGGAGGCTGAGGCAGGTAGATTTCTTGAGGTCAGGAGTTCGAGACCAGCCTGGCCAACATGGTGAAACTCCATCTCTACTAAAAATACAAAACTTAGCTGGGTGTGGTGGTGTATGTCTGTGGTCCCAGCTCTTTGGGAGACTGAGACAGGAGAATTGCTTGAACCCAGGAAGTGGAGGCTGTGATGAGCTGAGATTGCACTCCAGCCTGGGTGACAGAGTGAGACTTTGCCTCAAAATAAATAAATAAATAAAATTTTAAAACTGGGAAATATTAGTGAAGTGATTGAGATCAATGTGCAGCCTTGGATAAGTAACTTAAATTCTTTGTGCCTCTGTTTCCTCACTTATAAAATAGGGATGAAAATGGCTACCTTTCAGGGTGTTCTGGGAAAGATCAATGATGTATGTAAAACACCTTATCAGCTAGGGATGCTTTTGGCTGCAAGGAACACAAAATCCAATTGATAGTGTTCTAAACAAATAAGGGTTGATTTTGTCCTATTAAGAGCATTGAGGGGCCGGGCACGGTGGCTTACGCCTGTAACCCCAGCACTTTGGGAGGCCGAGGCAGGTGGATCACGAGGTCAGGAGATAGAGATCATCCTGGCTAACACAGTGAAACCCCGTCTCTACCAAAATACAAAATATTAGCCAGCCGTGGTGGCAGGCGTCTNGGGAGACTGAGACAGGAGAATTGCTTGAACCCAGGAAGTGGAGGCTGTGATGAGCTGAGATTGCACTCCAGCCTGGGTGACAGAGTGAGACTTTGCCTCAAAATAAATAAATAAATAAAATTTTAAAAACTGGGAAATATTAGTGAAGTGATTGAGATCAATGTGCAGCCTTGGATAAGTAACTTAAATTCTTTGTGCCTCTGTTTCCTCACTTATAAAATAGGGATGAAAATGGCTACCTTTCAGGGTGTTCTGGGAAAGATCAATGATGTATGTAAAACACCTTATCAGCTAGGGATGCTTTTGGCTGCAAGGAACACAAAATCCAATTGATAGTGTTCTAAACAAATAAGGGTTGATTTTTGTCCTATTAAGAGCATTGAGGGGCCGGGCACGGTGGCTTACGCCTGTAACCCCAGCACTTTGGGAGGCCGAGGCAGGTGGATCACGAGGTCAGGAGATAGAGATCATCCTGGCTAACACAGTGAAACCCCGTCTCTACCAAAAATACAAAAATATTAGCCAGCCGTGGTGGCAGGCGTCTGTAGTCCCAGCTTCTCGGGAGGCTGAGGCAGGAGAATGGTGTGAACCCGGGAGGCAGAGCTTGCAGCGAGCCAAGATTGCGCCACTGGCCCCTGCAGCCTGGGCAAAAAAGGGGACCCCTCCAAAAAAAAAAAAAAAAAAGAGAGCATGGAGGTATGTGGCTGCTGGCATTTATTAGTCCAATGGCATGGGTCCCTGAAAGTTTCTTGGCCTTTCCTTTATGCTTGTGGCTTCATGATGTCCAAATAATGTGAACGTTCCAGATGTCATGTTTGCATTCACAGCAGGAATAAGAGGAAATGAAGAAAGACTCTCCTAGGTACATCTGTCCCTTGTCCTGGGGACAATAGTTTCACCTAGACATGCCCCAGAAGGATTCTGCTTATGTCTCATGGACCCAGTGCCATCGTGTCATTACCCCAGCAAGATGAAAAGATATAGGAAGCTAAATGTTTGGCTGTTAAGCCTCCGCAGTGGGGATGGCAAGGGAAAGGGGGTTGGGAATAGCTTTTTAGTAGCCAATGAATGGGACCTGCCATAAGAAACTATCATATAAGAGGCCTATTAAAGGGCAGTTTTTGGAATTTTAAGTAAACCTTTGAAGCTTGCCATGAACCTCTCCAGGCATTTTGACCTTCAACAATGGGCTTTCATTACAAAGAGTTAACAAGAAAGCATGAGCTGGTTTTGGTGTGCAGTTTGCAGCTTCATCTCATCACTTACTTTTCACATTTTATGGATTTCTTGAAATTGCCCCGGGATTATGGGAATTTGGTGACTCAGGTCATGAACTCCATTATTTTGGCTTTAGCCTTCAAGGTAAAGATCTGATATTAAGCTGGTCTTTATATCTATTTTTAAGATCTTGGATTTGGAGGTAAAGGCGATTGGATGAAACCCCCAAACGCATTCAAGGTTTTGAAATAATGAAAATGTAAGTGGAGGCATGAAGATTCAATGTGTTCTTTATCATCCTTCGCAGCTTAAGTAAAATCACTGACTATTCTCCGAGTCAAAAATAATTCAGGATTTAATTGGCAAAGGTATTTCAAGGTTCTGTCTTTTTCTATTTTTCTCCTGCCTTGGTAAAGCTATGAGTTATGTTGTAAGCACTGAGCATCTTGAAATAGTAGTTACTAAGACAACGTATTAAATTAAGAATTAATTGGATTTTAAAAAATTCTCCTGTGTGTACATACAAACATATTGGTATTATGGTTCTCATTTTACCTTGGCACAATATCCTCCTAAAGAGAAGCCCATATATTCTTTGGATTCTGAAAATTATCATTTTCACACCTCCATAAGCAAATAGAATCCTTTTAACATATAAAGGATCTCTTTCCTAGGGAAAAGTTACTTATTACATACTTGTTAGTAGGTCTCCAGGCTGGCTTCCACTAAATTTTAATAAATCATTGCGTTTTCCGTAAGTTGATTCCCCAGTTCCCATGATTATTTGCCGATAATGTCCAGGCATGTTTTCCGTGTGCTTTCCTTAATTCATCGTGAGCACGAGATTCCTCTAAAGTGGTAAATTATGCATCTCAAATCTGAGCTCTGTAAGCGCTGGCAGGTGCTACTGGTGATATGAACTAAGTAGTCCAGTATATTGTTGCAGTTGTCTATGGAAAGAAATGTAAGCTTTCCTGTCAATGCAGAAGGTTAGAATCAGAAGGCATCTTAAAGAGCACAAAACACATCCTGTTTATGTTACAAAGAATCAAAGCACAGATTTTTGTGGGATCTTTGTGTTGTTTTTTGTTTGTTTGGGGGAACGAGGTCTCGCTCCGTCACCCAGGCTGGCATGTATGACCTCAGCTCATTGCAGTCTCAACCTCCCCGGCTCAAGCAATGCTCCTAACTCAGCCTCCCGAGTAGCTGGGACTACAGGCACAGGCTACTACACCTGACTAATTTTTGTACCTTTTGTAGACATGGAGTTTCCCCATGTTGCCCAGGCTGGTCTTGAACTCCTGGAGTCAAGCAATCGCCCACCTTGGCCTCCCAAAGTGCTGGGATTACCGGCAGGAGCTACTAGACGCCCAGCCTGCATATCTTTCAATAGAGTTAGTATGGCAATATGCTTCTTTCGTAGCCTTCATTCCCTACCTCTGCTGGATGTGGGGCACTATGCTAGATCTTGGGGATACAAAAGGGACTCAGATACGACCTTTCCCTAAAAAGCTCATGATATTAGGAACCTGCAAGAGGAATGAGAAAGGTGAAGGGCCCTGCTTTACATAGATGTCATCTCTGCCTCTCTAAGAGACAGAAAGGTAGGAAGGGTGATGATTTAAATTAAATGAAGCCTCTTCTCTTGTTCATTCTGGCTTCTCTAAGCAATCTCTAGCAGAAGGCAAAGTGATAGCTTTATGTTCAGAAGACTGAGAAAACAAATTTTGACTCAGCTGTTTAGCCCTTTGCATCTCAATTTCTTTACCTGTAAATAAGGATGATAGTAATACCCATCCTCTAGAATTATGACAATGTACATAGTAAAATAGATCCCCTAACCATCTGCATTTTAGGGGGAGGAGAAGCCTCCAGGTGGACTTCAGTGCATTTGATTTTCCTTATGTTTATCCAGCCTACTTATTCTCCCTCAAATTGCAAATTCTCTCCTCAATTTGCCCTTCAAGGCTAAGATACAACTTCCATCAACACCCTTCCTCTTGTGCCTCTCAGATCTGGTGGCTTCCAGGGCTGCTGGCAACACAAACCCCTTAGAAATCACAAGAGTGAAGCATAGGTTAGGGGTGTGGGGTTGGGGTGGCTCAGTAGGGTGTGTGGAGTAGGGAGATGGAAGGAAGGTTGTAGCTGCAATCATTGCAGGCTCCTCAGCTGTGATTGGGGTGTGGCTGCCAGCTCTTCTGTCTCTAAAACAGACGATGAATATAGAGAGCCTTCAGCCTTAGCACTCGGGGTTTCCACTCCATCCTCACTTCTCATCTCCCACCACGAGGGCACCAACCAGGGCTTCTTTAGCATGGTTTAGGCGAGTGCCATGCCCTCCACTTAGAATAATTGGGCACTTCATAATTCTTATTATTGTAAATAATGATGATGTTCTTGATTTTAGAAAGAATACATGTTATTTTTAATCAGAAAAAAAAATATTGAAATACATTTTTTATTATTTTGAAGCTTCACCATCTTTTAAATGCAAGCATGTCAGTGAATTGTTGAAATAAGTTTTGAAATGTTTTGGTTTTTTTTGAGACAAAATCTCACTCTGTCACCAGGCTGGAATGCAGTGGCGCAATCTTGGCTCACTGCAACCTCTACCTCCCAGGTTCAAGCGATTCTCCTGCCTCAGGCTCCTGAGTAGCTAGGACTACAGGTGCATGCCACCACACCCAGCTAATTTTTTGTATTTTTCGTAGAGATGGGGTTTCACAGTGTTGGCCAGGATGTTCTTGATCTCTTGACCTCGTGATCCACCTGCCTTGACCTCCCAAAGTGCTGGGATTACAGGTGTGAGTCACCACTCCTGGCCGAATT
>NW_016805935.1:1394189-1398117 GCF_001698545.2 Rhinopithecus bieti | reverse complement strand
ATTTTTTTTTTTTTTTTTTTTTTTTTTTTAGCTTAGTGCGTGGTGCCTGCCTGTAGTCCTAGCTACTTGGGAGGCTGAGGCAGGAGGACTGCTTAAGCCCAGAAGTTCGAGGCTATAATGAACTACGTTCATGCCACTGTACTCTAGACTGGACAAAAAGTGAGACCTTGTCTCTAAAAATAAAACATAAAAATAAATAAAGAAAAAATTCACAAAATAGCAAAAAATTTTGAATTTAATGATTTGCTAAAATTAAATCAACGAATACCAGTATTTCATCACCACTGTCTCATGAAAACTGGGTTTTTTTTTGGCTTAAGCTTTTAAGCATCACAATAATAATAGTTGTATTCAAAAAATTCATTTGCATCATTTCAGGTATGTTGGATATATATAGTGTGTATTTAGTATGATATTATTTTTAATACCCATAAAGTTTGGAAACAGTGAATAAATATTGTCAAGGACATTTTTGATCTGTAATCATAATAAATTAATACTAGTACTATATGCTTTCTGGCCATTGTGAAATACAAAAATAAATGCCCTCAAATTGTTGACAGTCTAGGTGGGAAAACAACTCTTTCATTGCTGCAAGAAACTGACCTCATTGTCCTGCTAGTAACTACTGACTGTGGTCCAAGATTTTTTTTTTTTTAAGATGGAGTCTCGCTCTGTTGCCCAGGCTGGAGTCCAGTGGTGGGATCTCAGCTCACTGCAATCTCTGCCTCCCGGGTTCAAGCCATTCTCTTGTCTCAGCTTCCCAAGTAGCTGGGACTACAGGTGCGTGCCACCACACCTGGCTAAATTTTTGTATTTTTGGTAGAGATGGGGTTTCACCATGTTAGCCAGGATGGTCTTAATCTCCTGACCTTGTGATCCACCTGCCTCAGCTTCCCAAAGTGCTGGGATTATAGGCGTAAGCCACCATGACTGGCCGGTCCACGATTTTTTTTTTAAAGACATCTTGGCCTGGCACAGTGGCTCATGGCTCTAATCTCAGTACTTTGAGAGGCCGAGGCAGGAGGATTGCTCGAGGCCAGGAGTTTGAGACCAGCCGGGGCAACATAGCGAGACCCAGTCTCTAAAACAAATGTTTAAATTAGTCAGGCGTGCTGGCACGCACCTATGGCCCCAGCGACTCAGAAGGCTGAAGAGGGAGGATCACTTTAGCCTGGAAGGTCAAAGCTGCAGTAAGCTATGATCACACCAGTGCACTCCAGCCTGAGTGACAAGTGAGACTTGTCTCAAAAAAAAAAAAAAAAAGATATCTGAACTCACAAATCAACTCCATTGTGGAGGTGGTCAAATTATAGAAAAAACGGTTGCATACTTACCACTAGTTCTGTGGTCTTTGTCTGTCTCTGGTGCTCCACCATATACCACCTTCTCAAGGATAAATGTGCACTGCTGCGACTTTGTCCTGCTCACACACTGAGACGTAGAATAGAGGAAATTATTCACATGGGTCAGCCATTTGGGGCTTTTAAATGATCAGATTATTCACCTGTAGAAAATTTTACCCTGAATTACCTAAATATCTGCCTTGGTTCTTTCATTCATTTTATAAGTGTACCCACAGGGGAAGATTGAGTCATAGTTAAAAGAATGTTTGTTTATCTACTTATGTGGTACACTAAAACAAGGAGGCATCTTTATCCAAATCTGAGTTGCTTGGCAACTGAATCAGTTTTCCATTTCTAGTTAACCAGCTGTGAATGGAGCCTTACAGAGTCCAAGAATCACACTAATACTCACGTATTCATGGGAGGCCTAGGACCAAGGTCAGTAACTGAGCTACAATCTCGATAGAATCTATATTTCATGCATTTATAAAGTCATAGGCTCCCAGATGTGAAAGAGGTCTTAAATGTATTGGAAAAGGCCTTACTTTTTTTTTTTGAGACGGAGTCTTGCTCTGTGGCCCAGGCTGGAGTGCAGTGGCACGATCTTGGCTCACTACGACCTCTGCCTCCCAAGTTCAAGTGATTCTCCTGTCTCAGCCTCCTGAGTAGCTGAGATTACAGGCGCCTACCACCACGCCTGGCTAATTTTTGTATTTTTAGTAGAGACGGGTTTTCACCATGTTGGGCAGGCTGGTCTCGAACTCCTGACCTCGTGATCCGCCTGCCTCGGCCTCCCAAAGTGCTGGGATTACAGGCGTGAGCCGCCATGCCTGGCCAGAAGAGGCCTTACATATTAATCTAAGTGCCATCCTGTAGTTAACTTTACTGTGGAGTTACAGGCCAACCTCTGCATGGACATCTGCCAAGTTTAGTTCTAGCATACTCTAGTTTTAATAGATGATGAGGTTTCAAACTACTAACCATGTGCCCATTTCAACATTTTTTTGTTTTTTTTTTAAAAGGACATGCATTATATGTTTTCAATGAAGAGAATCACTATTGCTTATTCCATCTTTGGACACTTTTTACTCATAAAAATTACTCCTTATAATGAGACAAAATCTGTCTATTAATTCTCCCAGACAATCATAGTTTATCTGTTGGTGCCTTATAGATCAAATGCAATACCTTTCCCATAAGACAGCCCAGCAACGTGTTATCCTAATCTAAGTTTTTCCTTCAAGCTAAATTTTCCCAGTTTCTTCAATGAAACCTCACACATAGTGTTAAGTCCCTTCACTACTCTGATCAGACATCTCTCAACTCAAATTCATTTTTGCGTATTGTTTTTGAACCAGGACTCTGGAAGTAGAATGCAACCTTTCAGAAGTGACAGAGTGAATTGGGACCATGCACTAACTTGAATTATACCATTGTCTTGTGAATTCAATTTAAGATTGCATGACCTGCTTGATACAAACAATCTCTAAAGTTGATAGGTACTGGGTTTACTGAAGACGAAAAACCTCTGTCACTTAAACATAGTCTCCTTCACCATGTTCATACGCTTTCGGAATTTTTTGGACCCAAAACAAGGCCTTAAATTTATCCTGCTAAATTTCATTCTATTCAATTCTGTCCCTCATGTCGATATATCAAAATCTCTAGATTCTTTCCTACCTATATCCTTTCTTTCAGCTCAGTGTCTTGCAAATATATGATGTGCCACACCTTTTATACCTTTACCCAAGTAGATGACAAAAAATATTAAGTAGATAACAAGGATAGAGTCTTATGCTGTCTTGAAACTCACTGCTAGCGATCCATTAATCTACCCCTTGATTATTGCCACTAAAGCAGTTGCTAATCATTACCTCTAGCCCATACTCTATCTTCATGAGGAACAAACCATGAAGAACCTTACCAAATACCTCACAGGAGCCAGAAAAAGAGAGATAAAATATGTTGGCTACCTCCTGCATTCAGTTATCTTTATATCACCTCATTTAATGAATTTGTGTTTTTTTAAAGAAAGATTTAGTGAGTACCTACTATATGTCAGATGCTATTCTAGGCTCTGGGTATATGCAGCAAAACTTCTTTTTGTTTTTTTTTTTGGTATTATCATACATTCAAGTATTATCATCCTCATTTTGTAGAGTAAGAAAATGAGACTCAGAAATGTGAACTACCTCACAAAGTGAATACATACTGTAACAGCATCAGAGCCAGGATCCAAACTTAACCATGTAAATTTCTTTTTCACTGATGGATTTAATCTCTGAAGTGCACACCCAATGTAGCTACCTAATCCTCAGTCACTTCAGTTTTTCAACTTTTGCCTTCTATGCATAATAACTTTTCTTTCTTTTTTTTTTTTTTTTTTTTTTTTTTTGGTTTTTTTTGTTTGTTTGTTTTTGTTTGAGACAGAGTCTTGCTCTGTCACCCAGGCTGGAGTGCAGTGGCATGATCTCAGCTCACTGCAACCTCCAACTACTGAGTTCAAGCGATTCTCCTGCCTCAGCCTCCCAAGTAGCTGAGACTACAGGCATGTGCCACTGCGCTCAGCTAATTTGTATTTT
>NW_016805935.1:1388296-1392345 GCF_001698545.2 Rhinopithecus bieti | reverse complement strand
AAAAAAAAAAAAGAAAAAAAAAAAAGAATGGCATTGCATGCTGCCAGTGGTAATACTGTTTGAATCTCAATACTGGTAATACTGTTTGAATCTCAAAAGCCTTGAGAACCCTGCCAATGTTTTGGGTTTTAAACTTGACAAAGCCCGCCCTCCCATTCCCAAGGGGTAAATATGAAACATAACTTTCAGTTCCTCCGTACATACAATGCTAATTAGCTCAGTGCTCTAATTTTATTTCTGGCCTTTGGTACAGCTGAAGCTTTGCTGGTATATTAGTAACAACATAAATGTCTGCACATTTCTGAGAGTCTGTGTCTCTGAATCACCTTGAGAGAAATAGCTTTGATCAGAGCATGAGAGCTACATTTCAACAATTTCTTTACTGTGTTGATGTTATTGGTGGTAAAAGCAGAATTTGAACTTTAGGATGAAAAAAATAGATAGAGGATAAATAAAAGAGAGGAAGCTCCTGCAAAGTATATGCAACTCTTAGATTAGGCAGTCCAAAGAGAAAAAATTCAGAAAATTAATGGCTCATTTGGGAGACACAAATTAATTTGATGATCTGATAAAAGAAAAAAATAACATTTTCTTAGATTTAGAAGAATTTACATTTTCAGAAATGTCGAAAATCTTTGAAATGTTTCTTGACATTTCGTTTGACAACCCCAGAGGTCAGACCCGCTGAGGGTTCAAAGGCTGTTGGCCTCCCACTTCCATCTGATGGTCCCCATATCTGATATGTCCTCTCCCGTCTAGTGTGCTGTCATTACACCACATGAGACACACACTCCAAGAGGGGATTTGAGCTCTCAATAGCCATTTTGTTCTTCTGCTCTTGCAAGTGAAAGATGAATCCTCACATCCAAAAATTAAATATACATCATTGCTGTGTTTGGAATGACATTCCATAAGTCTACATATACATCAGAAATGCAAACTAAGAGAATGATAATTACCAAGGCCTGGGAAGAGTGGTGGGATGGAGATGAACAGAGTTTGATTAATGGGTACAAACATACGGTTAGATAGAAAGAATAAGTTCCAGTGTTTGACAGCACAGTAGGATGACTATAGTTAATAATTCATTGTGTATTTCAAAATAGCTAGAAGAGAAGATGTGAAAATGTGAAGGACCTCTTCAAGGAGAACTACAAACCACTGCTCAACAAAATAAAAGAGGACACAAACAAATGGAAGAACATTCCATGCTCATGGATAGGAAGAATCAATATCATGAAAATGGCCATGCTCCCCAAGGTAATTTATAGATTCAATGCCATCCCCATCAAGCTACCAGTGACTTTCTTCACAGAATTGGTAAAAACTACTTTAAAGTTAAGTTCATATGGAACCAAAAAAGAGCCCACATTGCCAAGTCAATCCTAAGCCAAAACAACAAAGCTGGAGGCATCACATTACCTGACTTCAAACTATACTACAAAGCTACAGTAACCAAAACAGCATGGTACTGGTACCAAAACAGAGATATAGACCAATGGAACAGAACAGAGCCCTCAGAAATAATACCACAAATCTACAACCATCTGATCTTTGACAAAATCTGATCTTTGACAAAACCTGACAAAAACAAGAAATGGGGAAAGGATTCCCTATTTAATACATGGTGCTGGGAAAACTGGCTAGCCATATGTAGAAAGCTGAAACTGGATCCCTTCCTTACACTTTATACAAAAATTAATTCAAGTCGGATTAAAGATTTAAATGTTAGACCTAAAACCATAAAAGCCCTAGAAGAAAACCTAGGCAATACCATTCAGGACATAGGCATGGGCAAGGACTTCATGTCTAAAACAGCGAAAGCAATGGCAACAAAAGCCAAAATTGACAAATGGGATCTAATTAAACTAAAGAGCTTCTGCATATCAAAAGAAACTACCATCAGAGTGAACATGCAACCTACAGAATGGGAGAAAAAAACTTGCTGCAGTGACTAGAGAATATATTGAAGAATATATTGTTGAACAAAAGCAGTGAGAGTGGACATCCCTGCTTTCCCCCTGATTTTAGGGGGAATGTTTTCACTCTTTCACTATTTAATATGATTTTAGCTATAGGTTTATCATAGATCCCTGTTATCATGTTGAGGAAATTCCCTTCTATTTCTAGTTTGTTGAGATTTTTTAATTCATGTATGGGTGTTGATATTTTTCATATGCTTTTTCTTCATCAATTGAGATAGTCATGTGAGTTTTGCTCCTTACTATTCTATTAATATGGTATATTACATTAATTGATTTTTTTAGGTATTGAACCACCCTTGCATTCCTGAAATACATCACATTTGTTCATGATGTATAACCTTTTTAATACACTTGAATTCCGTTCCTGAATTCACTTTTCTAGTGTTTTGTGAAATTTTTTTCCAGTATGTACATGATACTGGCTAATCTTCTTTTCTTGTGATTGAGCTATCTGGCTTTGTTGTCAGGGTAATACTGGTCTCATAGCATGAGTTTAAAGGTGTTCCCTCCCTCTCTATTTTCTAATAGTTTCGTGAAAACTGGCATTACTTTAAGTATTTAATAAAATTAACCAATGAAGCCACTTGGACCTGAGCATTTCTTTGTAGGAATACAGTTATTTATAATTACTAATTAGATCTCTATTAGAAATTACTGGTGCAATTTCTCTTTTTGTTTTAGGTATATTCAGATTTTCTATTTCTTCCTCAATTAATTTTTGGAATTTGTGTCATTCTGCAACTCTCTCCCCACCTGCCCAATTTCAAAGTTTGTCTAATCAGTTAGCATAATACTGCTTATAATATTCTTTATAATCTTTCAAATGTTGATAGAGTCATTGTGATAGCCTCTCTTTTGTTCCTGATTTTGGTAATATGTGTTTTCTCTCTTATTTTCTTTGTCAATCTACCTAAGGGTTTGTTAGTTTTCTAGTATTTTTGATTTTCTCTATTTTTCTCTATTTTGTGGGGGGGTGGTTTCTATGTCAGTGATTTTCATTCTAATCTTTCTTATTTCCTTCTTATGCTTGCTCTGGGTTTAGTTTTCTCTTATTTTTCTAGTTTTTTAAGTTAGAAGCTTAGGTTATAGATTTGTGAACTTTCTTCTTTTCTGATACTAGCTTTGCTGCAGATTTGATGATATTTCTTAATGAATTCAATTTAAAATTACCAAGCAAAACAGTACTTATGTGTAAAGTTTATACCATGGTAAGATCATTTTGACAACAACTAATGTTTAAATTACAAATAATATCAAAATGCTTTGCATATCTTCTGTGCTGGCAAAAGCTAAAATAAGAAAGAAGATCTCCATTAATATGCTAATTTTCAGCAGATGTATTTTCTGATCTTAAACTATGAGATAAGAATCTGATAGGATTCTATAAATGCCTTTCAAGCAATGAATATGGTCTGTGTTTGTTATTTGATACCTATATTTGGCAGTACCTGTCTGTGTAAAAAGCCATTTTCAAAGGTGAAATACAGAAAGTCTCATTACAGATCAGCATAAACATAAGAACATTTGCAGTTGACTTTGATGTTAGGGAATACTAAATTTGAACCCTAATTAAGCAAAATGTCATCTCAGAAAAAGAACTGCATACTTGTGATTAGACCTGTATTACAAAAAGTTCTTAATTATTATGATTATATTTTGAATTTCATTGATGAAAAATGCATGAAAATTTATTTTCTCATGTTATATAAATACATACATACATAAGATCCTTGATTGCTTCTTGGCCTGCAAAACCTAAAATATTTATGATTTGGCACCTGACAATAAGAGTTTCCCAGCCCCTGCCTAAGATAATATCTGCCTAACAAATTAAAGATTTATCCCATCTGGGAAATGATAACATCTCTAGCACCTCTAGTATTTTTTCATACACAATGTCTGGCATTCAAAGAAAATTACTAAGTATTTTAGCAAAAAATCAAATTACCAAAAGCCAAGAGAAAAAAACAGACAATAGAAACAGAAAGATATGTATTATAGATACTGAAGTTATCCAGTATAAATTTTATTCAGGCAAGTACATATATATTATATATAATATAT
>NW_016805935.1:1381428-1384118 GCF_001698545.2 Rhinopithecus bieti | reverse complement strand
TTTTTTTTTTTTTTGAGACAGAGTCTTGCTCTGTCGCCAGGCTGGAGTGCAGTGGTGCTATCTTGGCTCACTACAACCTCTACCTCCCTGATTCAAGTAATCAAGTAATTCTCCTGCCTCAGCCTCCTCAATAGCTGGGACTACAGGTGCACGCCACCACGCCGAGCTAATTTTTGTATTTTTAGTAAAGATGGGGTTTCACTATATTGGCCAGCCTGGTCTCAAACTCCTGACTTCAGTTAATCTGCCCTTCTCGGCCTCCCAAAGTGCTGGGATTATAGGCGTGGACCACTGTGCCCAGCCTCTTTTTCCTGCTTTATCTAAAACGTGGCTACTTCAAAAATTAAATGTACATATGTGGCTCACGTTACATTTCTCTTTGACAATGCTGCTCTAAAGGCATATTTCCTCTACTTTTCCAGTTTGTAGGACTGATGAAGACATCGCTTGACACACCTGTGCCAGCTTTATCATTTTTCAAGAGAAAGTTAAATTCCAAAATACCAAGAACAAAAAACCTCCCAGAATGAGAAAATTACATATCTATCACTGTAATTGAATAGCTCTATTAAAGTGTTATATAATTACATTGTTTCACAAGTTTGAAATCATCTCAAGAATTCTCTTTAAAGTAATAAGTAGTTTCTCCAAATAGTTCATTCTAGTTTTTTTTATTACCAACACACTTTATACCTCTCTCAAATATCTTAAATTATATAAAATGAGAATGATTAATTTTATAATCTTTAGAAAATAATCTTATAAGGAAAATTTATAAGCAAGCAAAAAAAGACATACAAAATCTGATTTTTTAAAGGAGTCAGATTCATTCATTACAGTAAATAGTGTACTGGCTTACCCTTCAATATCAGTCTACAGCTAAAAAACTTGGCTTGGCGTGGTGGTTCACACCCAGCACTTTGGGAGGCCAAGGTGGGCAGATCGTGAGGTCAGGAGTTCGAAACCAGCCTGACCAACATGGTGAAACTCTGTGTCTACTAAAAATACAAGAATTAGCTAGGCACGGTGGTGTGTGCCTGTAATCCCAACTACCCAGGAGGCTGAGGCAGGAGAATTGCTTGAACCCAGGAGTTAGAGATTGCAGTGAGCCGAGATCGTGCCACTGCATTCTAGCCTGGGCAACAGAGCAAGACTCCATCTCAAAAACAAACAAACCCTTAAGGCAGGGTGCTTCAACATATAAAAATTAATTATGATAATATACTACATTAACAGAATGAAGGAAAAAAAGCTACATGGTCATCTCAATTGATGTAGCAAAAGCATTCGACAAATGCAGTGCCCTTTCATGACAAAAATACACTCCACAAATTAGAAATAGAAAAAAACTAGATGCTGCGCATGGAGGCTTATACCTGTAATCCTAGAACTTTGGGAAGCTAATGAGGGAGGGTCACCTGATCCCAGGAGTTTAACACCAGCCTAGGCAACATAGTGAGACCTCATCTCTACAAAAAGTTAAAAAAAAAAAATCGGCAGGGCGCAGTGGCTCACGCCTGTAATCCTAGCACTTTGGGAGGCCTAGGCGGGCGGAGCATGAGGTTAGGAGATCAAGAACACGATGAAACCCCATCTCTACTAAAAAAAAAAAATACAAAAAATACAAAAAATTAGCCGGGCGAGGTGGTGGGCGCCTGTAGTCCCAGCTACTCGGGAGGCTGAGGCAGGAGAATGGCGTGAACCCAGGAGGCGGACCTTGCAGTGAGCCGAGATCGCGCCACTGCACTCCAGCCTGGGCGACAGAGTGAGATTGCGTCTCAAAAAAAAAAAAAAAAAAAAAAAAAATCAACCACATTTGGTGGGGTGCACCTGTAGTCCCAGCTACTTGGGGAACTGAAGCAGGAGGATCTCTTGAGCCTGGGAGGTCGAGGCTGCAAGTCAGCAATGATGGTGCCACTGCACTCCAGCCTGGGCGACAGAGCTAGACCCTGTTTCAAAAAAAAACAAAAAAAACTACCTCAAAATAATAAAGCCCATATATAAAAAACCAACAGCCAGCATCACACTCAATGAGGAAAGTCTGAAAACTTTCCAAGATCAGGAAAAAGACAAGGATAACCACTTTTGCCATTTGTATTGAATGTGGTACCAGTAGTTCTAGCCCAGAGCAATTTGGCAAGAAAAAGAAACAAAAGGCATTCAAATAATGAAGAAGTAAAATTCTCTCTGTTCTCAGACAACATGATCTTATGTCTATAAAACCCTAAATGTTTCATCAAAAAAACCTATTAGAACTAATAAATGAGTTTAGTAAAGTTGCAGGATACAAGTTCAACACTCAAAAATTGGTTGCATTTCTATACATTAACAACGAATTATCTGAAAAGAAAATTTAGAAAACAATTCCATTTATAATAGCATTGAAAAGAATAAAATACTCAGGATAAACTTAACAAAGGAGACAAAATATGTGTACTCTTAAAAACCACAAAATGTTACTGAAAGAAATTAAAGACACCAATAAATAGAAAGACATTCCATGTTCAGCCGGCTCACTTTTGTAATTCCAGGAATTTGGGAGGCCAAGGCAGGCGGATCACAAGGTCAGGAGATCGAGACCATCCTGGCTAACACGGTGAAACCCTGTCTCTATTAAAAATACAAAAAAAGGCCGGGCGCGGTGGCTCAAGCCTGTAATCCCAGCACTTTGGGAGGGCGAGACGGGTGGA
>NW_016805935.1:1367063-1380148 GCF_001698545.2 Rhinopithecus bieti | reverse complement strand
AAAAAAAAAAAAAAAAGAAAGAAAAGAAAAGTTGCTCAACAGCACTAATCATCAGGGAAATGCAAATTAAAACCACAATGAGATATCACTTCACACACACTAGAATGATCACTTTTAAAAAAGAAAGAAAATAACAAAGGTTGCTGAGGATATGGAGACATTGAAACTCTTATGCACTGTTAGTGGGAATGTAAAATTGTGCAGCCATTCTAGAAAATGGTATGGCTATTTCTTTAAAAAATTAAACATAAAATTACCACAAAATCCAGAAATTCCACTTTTGTATATATAGCCAACAAAAATGAAAGCAGGGATGCAAACAGATAGATATACACCCATGTTCATAGCAGTATCCTTCTTTTTTTTTTTTTTTGAGACAGAGTCTCACTCTGTTGCCCAGGCTAGAGTGCAATGGTGCGATCTCAGCTTATTGCAACCTCCGCCTCCCAGGTTCAAGCGATTTTTCTGCCTCAGCCTCCCTAGTAGCTGGGACTACAGGTGCACACCACCGCACCCAGCTAATTTTTGTATTTTTAGTAGAGACGGGGTTTCACCATGTTGGCCAGGATGGTCTTGAGCTCCTGACCTCGTGATCCACCCACCTTGGCCTCCCAAAGTGCTGGGATTACAGGCATGAACCACCATGCCCGGCCAGCAGTATTATTCTTAATAGCCAAAAGGTGGAAGCGATCAAGTGTCATTCAATGGATAAATGAATAAACAAAATATTATATACACATACAATGAAATACTATTCAACCTTAAAAGAAAAGGAAATTGGCCAGGCGCGGTGGCTCAAGCCTGTAATCCCAGCACTTTGGGAGGCCGAGACGGGTGGATCACGAGGTCAGGAGATCGAGACCATCCTGGTCTACACGGTGAAACCCCGTCTCTACTAAAAAATACAAAAATCTAGCCGGGCGAGGTGGCGGGTGCCTGTAGTCCCAGCTACTCGGGAGGCTGAGGCAGGAGAATGGCGTAAACCCGGGAGGCGGAGCTTGCAGTGAGTTGAGATCCGGCCACTGCACTCCAGCCTGGGCGACAGAGCGAGACTCCGTCTCAAAAACAACAACAAAAAAAAAAAACAAAAAAAAAGAAAAGGAAATTAAGGCGTATGCTACAAAACAGATGAAACTTGAAGACATTATGTTAAGTAAAATAAGTCCATCACAAAAGGACAAATATTGTATGATTCCATTCACATGAGGTACCCAGGGTAGTCCTATTCATGGAGACAGAAAGTAGAATGGTGGTTGCCAAGGACTGGGGGAGAAGAGAACAAGGAGTTAGTATTTAACAGGTAAGAATGTCAGTTGGAGAAATGAGAAAGTTCTGGAGAGTGATGCTGGTGATGGTCGCACAATGTGAATGTACTTAATTGTATACTTAAAATGGTTAGCCTGATAAAATTTATATTTTGCGTATTTTACCACAAAAAAACTTACATGGGGAAAAATTGTAGGCTTTTAAGAAATTCTAGTATCTTTCATTTTAAATTGTCTGGAGTCTACTTTTAAGCAAAAGTAAAGCAGTGATTTCAAACCTCATTTTTAAAAAGTTCATGCTAAGCACTGGTGATATTAGCAATTGCTTATATCCTGAGCGCAACCAATTTAGAACACGATTTCGGTTATCTGCTTGAAGAGCTGATTAGGAAAGTGGAAGGGATCATGACAAACTCAGCAGAAACCCCTCAAACATTCTTTTCTTGGTATAGTAATGGCAAGAGTCATATGAACAGCATACTTCAGTGTGGCAAGACCAATCACTTGTTGAGAGATTGCCTGAAAATCATGTAAGGCTCTTTTAGAAATTAGCATTATCTACTTCTGTTTGGTGGCATATTTTTTTCATGTACTTAGGAGCTTCATTTGGGTGCATTTACAGAAACTGGAAAAAGTAGCAGTTAAAAAAATTTGGTTGGGTGCGGTGGTTTACGCCTGTAATCCCGGCACTTTGGGAGGCCAAGCTGGGCGGATCACCTGAGGTCAGGAGTTCAAGACCAGCCTGACCAACATGGTGAAACCCCATCTCTATTAAAAATACAAAAATAAATTAGCCTGGCATGCTGGCAGATGCCTGTAGTCCCAGTTACTTAGGAGGCTGAGGGAGGAGAATTGCTTGAACCAAGGAGGCAGAGGCTGCAGTGAGCCAAGATCGTGCCACTGTACTCCAACCTGGGCAACAAGAGTGAGACTCCATGTCAGGAAAAAAAAAAAAATTTAAGATGGTTACACTTTTAGTGATTTAAAGAGCTAAGATTTTTTTCCAGGCTACATTGTGTTTTGTTCTTCAGATAAACTTATTAAAATTGAAATACAATTCATATATCATAAAACAAACCTACTGAGTGTACAATTCAGAAGGCTTTATTATATTCAGGAAATTGTGCATCACCACTATCCAATTCTAGGACATTTTCATCAAACCCAAAAGAAACTCCATACCAATTAACAGTCATTTAATTTTGTCCCTCCCTGAGTCCCAGGGAACCACCAATTTTCTTTTCTTTCTATCTGGATTTGCCTACTATGGACATTTTACATAAATGGAATCATACAAACATGGTATTTTATGTCTGACTTCTTTCACTTAGCCTCATGTTTTCAAAGTTCATCTGTGTTGTATCCTGTATTAGTACTTCATTTCTTTTCAGGGCTGAATAATAATATATTGTTGTATGACTGTATCACAATTTGTTTATCTACTCACCCATGTTTAGATACCTGGGCTGTTTTGGATATTGTGAATAATGTTGCTATGAAAATTAGCACACAAGGTTTTTTTTGTTTCTTTTTTTTTTTTTTTCGAGATGGAGTCTTATTCTGTCACCCAGGCTGGAGTGCAGGGATGTGATCTCAGCTCACTGCAACCTCCACCTCCTGGGTTCAAGCGATTCTCCTGCCCCAGCCTCCTGAGTAGCTGGGATTACAGGCACATGCCACCACTCCTGGCTAATTTTTGTGTTTTTAGTAGAGAAGGGGTTTCGCCATGTTGGTCAGGTTGATCTCAAACTCCTGACCTCGTGACCTTCCCTCCTTGGCCTCCCAAAGTGCTAGGATTACAGGCATGAGCCACCATGCCCAGCCAGCATATAAGTTTTTATCTGGCCATATGTCTTCACTTCTCTTCAGTAGATACCTAGGAGTGGAATGGCTGGGTCATGGGGACAATCTATGTTTAACATTTTGAGGAACTGCCAAACTGTTTCCAAAAGTGGTTGCAGCATTTTACATTCCCAACAGCAATGTATGAGATTTTAAATTTTTTTATATTTTCACCAACACTTGTTATTGTCTTTTTATTTTAGCCATCCTAGTGGGTGCACAGTGGCATTTCATTGTGGTTTGATTTGAATTTCCTTAAAGACTGATGATATTGGGTGTCTTTCCATGTGTTTATGGACAATTGGTATATCTTCTTTAGAGAAATACCTATTCAAATCCTTTGCCCATTTTTAATTATTTTATTTGTCTTTTAATGTTGGATTATAAGATTTTTTGTATATAGATACTAGACCCTTATTACATATGTGACTGGCAGATATTTTTTGCTATTCTTTGTATTCTTTTCACTTTCTCATTAGTGTTCTTTGAGGGTTTTAATTTTGATAGAGTCTAATTTATCTATTTTTGCTTTGGTTGTTTGTACTTTTGGTGTCAAAAGAAAGAAACTTTCCTAATCCAAGGTCAGAAAAAATTTACACTTATTATTTTGTTAGCAAAACTGCAGGGGTTTGGTCTAGGTTTGGCTGCTTGCTGCACAGAAGGCCAATCACTGAGACAAGGAGTATTGCCAGGGAAGAAGACTTTAATCAGGTGATGCAGTTGAGAAGATGGGGAGATCAGTCTCAAATTCACCTCTTTAACCAATTAAAATCAGGGGTTTATATAGCAGAGAAGAAATGTAACTATATGCTGGAAAACAGGAATAAAGGAAGGGTAAGGAAGAGGAGTTGGTCAACAGGAAGTAGGCAGTTGCTTAGGCAATCATGATGGGTGAGGTGTCTGGGCGTTCATTGTCCAAATGCAGTGATCTGGTAAGTTTCAGTTCCTTGATACTATCTGGGAGGCCTGATGTTTGGTTTCCTAAGAAAGGAACTCAGATAAGGCAAATGTTAACTTTCTCAGGTTTCAAGACTGGGATGGTCAATTTCTATGTTTATTCAAAAGAAACCATAAACATCTGTTTTATAAGACAATTGAGTCAGTTTCATTTCCTTTTCTTTTCTTTTTTTTTTTTTTTAAGGTAGAGTTTTGCTCTGTCACCCAGGCTGGAGTGCAGTGACGCGATCTCAGCTCACTGCAACCTCTGCCTCCTGGGTTCAAGCAATTCTCCTCTCAGCCTCCGGAGTAACTGGGATTACAGGTGCCCACTACCATGCTCAGCTAATTTTTTTATTTTTAGTAGAGACAGGGTCTCACCATGTTAGCCAGGCTGGTCTCCAACTCCCAACTTCAGGTGATCTGCCCACCTTGGCCTCCCAAAGTGCTGGGATTACAAGCATGAGCCACAGTTTCATTTTCTTCTAAGAGTTGTATAGTTTTAGATGTTACATTTAGGTCTTTGACCTATTTTGAGTTAATTTTTGTATATGACGTGAGTTTTTTCTTAAGTTCCAAATTCATTTCTTTTTTTTTTTTTTTTTTTTTTTTTTTTTTTTTTTTTTTTTTTTTTTTTTTTTTGAGGACGGAGTTCTCGGCTCTTGCTCGCCCCAGGCTGCGGGAGGTGCCAGTGGCCGGATCTTCAGCTCACTGCCAAAGCTCCGGGCCTCCCGGGGGTTCACGCCCATTCTCCTGCCCTCAAGGCCTCCCGAGTAGGCTGGCGGACCACAGGCGCCCGCCACCCTGTCGGCCCGGCCTAGATTTTTGTATTTTTAGTAGAGACGGGGGGTTTCACAGTGGTTAGCCAGATGGGGTCTCGATCTCTGACCTCGTGCATCCCCCGTCTCGGCCTTCCAAAAGGCTCCCAAAGTGCTGGGATTACAGGCTTGAGCCACCGCGCCCGGCCCCAAATTCATTCTTTTGCATATTTTAATCCAGACATTTCAGTACCATTTGTTGAAAAGACTATTCTTTCTCCATTGAATTGTTAAAAATCTATTGTCCCCAGCCTGGGCAACATAAGCGAACAAAGAAACAAACAAAAACTTTTAAAATTAGCCAAGCGTGGTGGCTGTAGTCCCAGCTACTCAGGAGGAAGACGTGGGAGGGTTGCTTGAGCTGGGGAGTTCAAGGCTACAGTGAGCTGAGATTGCACCACTGTGTTCCAGCCTGGGCAACAGAGCAAGACTCTGTCTCAAAAAAATAAAAATAAAAATAAATTGCCCATAAATGTAACAGTTTATTTCTGGACTTGCAATTCCACTCCACTGATTTATCTAGCCTTATGCCAGTACCACACTGTCTTGATTTCTGTCACTTTTTAGTAAGTTTTGAAATCAAGAAGTGTATGTACTCCAACTTTGTTCTTCTTTAAGATTGTTTTGACTATTCTGGGTCCATTGCAATTCCAGAAGAATTTTAGAATCAGCTTGTCAATTTCTCCAAAAAAGACAGCTGACATTCTGATAGGGGCTGTGTTCAATTTGTAAATCTATTTGTGGAGTATTGCTATCCTAACAATATTAAGTCTTTTGATCTGTGAATATGGTATGTCTTTCCATTTATTAGATCTTCTGCAATTTTTTTTTCTTTTTCTTTCTTTCTTTTTT
This sequence comes from Rhinopithecus bieti, assembly GCF_001698545.2. Classification (NCBI taxonomy): domain Eukaryota; kingdom Metazoa; phylum Chordata; class Mammalia; order Primates; family Cercopithecidae; genus Rhinopithecus; species Rhinopithecus bieti. Next base: position 1,374,435 of record NW_016805935.1, on the reverse strand, counting down.
TGACATAGGGTCTCACTGTGTTGCCTAGGCTGGAGTGCAGTGGTGCAATCATAGCTCACTGTAGCCTCAACTTCCAAAGCTCAAGTGATCCTCCTGCCTCAGTCTCCTGTGCAATTTCTTTCAGTAATGTTTTGTAGTTTTCACTGTATAAATATTGCACTTTTTTGTTAAATTTACTCCTAAGTATTTGATTTTTGATGCTATTTGAATTATTTTCTTAATTTTATTTTCAGATTTTCCATTGCTAGAAGATAGAAATAAAATTTACTTTTTATATATTAATACTGTATCCTTCAACCTTGCTAAAATACATTAGCTCTAATAGTTTTTCTGTGTATATCCCTAGGTTTTGTCATGTACAACATCATGTCATCTTCAAGTAGAGATAAGTTTACTTTTTTTTTTATCTAGATGTCATTTTTTTCTTGTCTGATTGTCCTAGTTATAATCTTCAACACAATGTTGAACAGAAATGGTGAGAACTGACATCTTTTTTTCCTCCCTGATCTTAGGGAGAAAACTTTTAGTCTTTCACCATTATGTATAATGCCAGCTGTGATTCTTATAAGGTGAGGATGTTTCCTTCTATTTCTAGTTCTTAAAATGTTTTTCTAAAATCATTAAAGGCAGTTGGATTTAGTCAAGTACTTTTCCTATGTCTATGGATATGATTGTGTTCTTTCTGCCCTTTGTTCTATTCATGTTGGTTTATTACATAATTTTTTTTATGTTTAACCAAGTTTAGATACCTGGAATAAATAACCCATGGTTATACATGTTGGTGGATTCAGTTTGCTAGTATTGGTTGGGGATATTCATCTGTAGTTCTCTTCTTTGTGTGTGATGTCTTTGTCTGCTTCTCTATTTCATTTATTTCTGCTCCACATTATTTTCTTCCTTCTCTTCACTTTGCATAAAGGAAGGACTCCTCCTTCCTAGGCCTCCCAAAGTGTTGGCTTACAGGCATGAGCCGCTGCACCCAGCCACTGTTCAAGTCTTCTATTTCCTTTCTGTTTCCTTGCAGTTGTTCTCTTCATTATTGAAAGTGGAGAGTTGAATTATCCAACCACTATTTGTTGAATCATCTTTCTCCCCGACATGCTGTCAGATTTTGCCTCATATATTTTGGGAGTCTACTGCTAGGTGTAATATATTTATAGCTGTTATATCTGCTTGATAATTGACACTTTCGTTATTAGGAAATACCCTCCTTTTTTTTTTTTTTTTTTGAGATGGAGTCTTGTTCTGTCACCCAGGCTGGAGTGCAGTGGTGTGATCTCAGCTCACTGCAACCTCCACCTCCCAAGTTTAAGGAATTCTCTGCTTCAGCCTCCCGAATAGCTGGGATTACAGGCGTGTGCCACCACGCCCAGCTAATTTTTTGTATTTTTAGTAGAGACGAAGTTTCACCGTCTTGGCCAGGCTGGTCTTGAACTCCTGACCTCGTAATCCACCCACCTCAGCTTCCCAAAGTACTGGGATTACAGGCGTGAGCCACCGTGCCTGGCCGGTTCTCCTTTTTCTTTAGTAATCATTTTTACCTTAAATCTACTTTGTCTGTTATTGGTATAGTCATGACAGCTGCTATACTATTCATGCTATGTTATGCATAATGTATTATGCTATGCTATACACAAATATATACATATTATATGTATATATGCAATACCTTATGCTACACATAACATGTACATGTACACATACATAAATATACACCTATATACATACATATATTATGCTATGCTATAAACAGCTGGTTACTGTCTGCACAGTATTTCTTCCCTATCCTTTTATTTTCAAACTATTTGTGTATTCAGATCCTGTTGTACAAGAAAGCATATAGTTGGATCATTTAAAAAACCCATTTTGCCAATATCTGCCTTTGATTGGAGTGTTTAATCCATATACATTAATGTAATGACTGATAACATAGAATTTATGTCTGTTAATTTGCCTTTGTAGCTACACGTTTTTTGTGCTTTTTTACTCCTGTATTCATCCATCACTAACTTATTTTGCATTAAATAGATATTTTTGTGTTGCATTTTAATTCCCCTTCACTATATATTTTTTAGTTATTTTCTTAGTACTTACTAATAATGAGAGGACTTATCATTAACCTCTCAATTTATCCAAATCTATTTTGGTTTAATACCAACTTAATTTCAATAGCCTACACAAGTTTTGCTCCTGTATAGATCCATGCCTTATTTGTGCTGTTTTAACAATAGCACATCTCTATATATTATAGATCCATCAACACACACAAATTTATGATTATTGCTTTACACAGTTGTCTTTTAAATAAAAGAATGTTTAAAAAGTCAAAAAAGTTGTCTTTCATATTTACCTATGCAGTTACCTTTTTTGGAGACCTTTATTTCTTCATGTGGATTTGAATCACTTACTGTCTGGTGTCCCTTCAGCTCAGTCTGAAGGATTCCCTTTAGCATCTCTCTTTTTTTATTTTTTTTTTAGATGGAGTCTTGCTCTGTCACCTAGGCTAGAGTGCAGTGGTGCAGTCTCGGCTCATTGCAAACTCCGCCTCCCCGGTTCACACCATTCTCCTGCCTCAGCCTCCCGAGTAGCTGGGACTACAGGTGCTCACAACCACGCCTGGCTAATTTTTTTGTATTTTTAGTAGAGACAGGGTTTCACCGTGTTAGCTAGGATGGTCTTGATCTCCTGACCTTATGATTGGCTCGCCTTGACCTCCCAAAGTGCTGGGATTACAGGCTTGAGTCAGCATGCCCAGCCCCCTTTAGCATCTCTTGTAGGGCAGGTCTATTAGTGATGAACTCCCCTTGCTTTGATTTATCTGGAAATGCTGTATTTTTTTTTTTTTTTTTTTTCATTTTTGGAAGACATAGAATCCTTGGTTGACTGCCTTTCTTTCACCCACTTTAAATGTATCATCTCATTGCCTCCTGGCCTTCATGTTTTTTGATGCGAAATCTCATTGAGGATCCCTTGTGTGTGATGAGTCAATCTTTCATGCTGCGTTCAAAATTCTTTGTCTTTTGCTTTAGATACTTTAAATATCATGTGCCCAGGTTTGGATCTCTTTGAGTCTATCTAGGTGGAACTTCAAACGTGTAGTTAATGTTTTTTCTTAAATTTGGAAGGTTTTCACCCATTGTTTCTTCAGATATTTCTCTGTTCCTTTTTCTCTTTCTCCTCTCTTTCTGGACCGCATATTATATGTGTATCAGTTCACTTCAAGGTATCCCACAGCTCTCTAAGAAACTTTATTTTTAGTCATTCTCATTTTCTGTTTGTTTCTCCCTGTATAATCTCATTTGACCTATCTTCAAATTTGCTGCTTGCTCAAATCTGCTGTTGAGTTCCTTTAGTGCATTTTTTACTTTAGCTAGTGTACTTTTCAACTCTGAAATTGCTATTTCATTCTTTTTTAGTTTATTTCTGTTTTTCTCATCCTCCCCAACAGCTATACTCCAGTGAGGTGGTTTGTGGGGACTTTAGGGCTGGGGTGAGGTGATGAGGGCAGCAGTGGGTGGGAGCTTCATGGAGGAGGTAGAGGGATGCTGGCAACAGCAGCAATCTAGTTTTTAAAAATATATTTTCTGTCTCTTTATTGATATTCTCTAATGAGACATCATTCTCATATTTTCCTTTTAGTCCCTTAGACATGGTTCCCTTTAGTTCTTTGACAACATAGTTAAAACAGTAATTGAAAGTCTGCATAGTAATTCCAAAATTTGGGCTTTCTCAGTGACCATTTATTTTGACTACTTTTTTCCCTGTGTATGGGCCACACTTTTCTGTTTTTTGTTTGTTTATTTTTGCATTATGTAATTTTCTATTGAAAACTGGACATTTAAAATAATATAACATGGGGCCAGGCTCAGTGGCTCACGCCTGTAATGCCAGCACTTTGGGAAGGGGAAGCTGAGGTGGGCAGATCACCTGAGGTCAGGAGTTTGAGACCAGCCTGGCTAACATGGTGAAACTCCATTTCTACTGAAAATACAAAAATTAGCTGGCCATGTTGGTTCATGTCTGTAATCCCAGCTACTCAGGAGGCTGAGGCAGGAGAATTGCTTGAACCCAGGAGGCGGAGGTTGCAGTGAGCTGAGATGGTGCCACTGAACTCCAGCCTGGGCAACAGAGTGAGAGAGATTCGATCTCAATAATAATAATAATAATAGTAATAATTAAAGCATGGCAACTCCAGACGTTAGGTTCTCTCTGTTTCCCAGATTTGTTATTGTTGCTCTCTATGGGTTTTTTGTTTGTATGTTTCTTGACTTTCCAAAATTAATTTTGTTAATTTCGTATTCTTTGTCATGCATGGCCACTGAAGTTTGTTCTTGGTCCACTTATTAGCAGCTAATGATTCTACATGGATTTCCTAAAAGCCAAGAACCAACAAGTCTCCCAGTCTTTGCTGGGGGAGGCCTCTCTATGTGCACATTGAAGCATACCTTCTTCATATCCTGCTTACACAGAGCCTCACATGCAGCCATAGGTGAGAACTTAGGGCCTTCTCAGGTCTTTCCTGAGTGTGCACAGAGCTCTGAGCATGTGCAGTGTTTCCTATGCAGGCATATGGCTTTCTAGATTCCCAAGACTATGTCAGAGCTTTCCAAAGTGTCCATAGACAGCTCATTCCCCAGCTTTTCCTTTTAAACTTTTGGTTACCCTATCGTTCACCCCAACAGTTATCTACCATCTCAGGCAGCTGCTATTTTAAACAATTGCTGTTGATTGCTTTTGTCAAATAACTTTAGGAAAAATTATGTTCTCGCTGGGAAAGTTCCAAATCAGGTCTAATAAAGACAAGATTCATGAGTGGGACCTTGAGAGAATCACCAGGCAGGTTAAATAATGACAGTTCTCTAGGAGCAGAGTTTTGATGGTGCACCAATCCCATTTTATCCCTCCAGTGCCTGCCTGCCAAGCACTATTTTCACTGTGAGTTTGAGCTGTTGGTTTTTAAGATCACCACAGAGCTGAGGTGATGAAAGTGGGAATAGAGAAAATTAAATTGCCACAAAGCTCAGTATTTTTACCAGATGTGACCACTTTTCCTGAAGAAAAACTCCCCTCTGATTGCTGCAAGCCTTCAGTTATTGTTAATTTTGAGTTCTGAAAAAGTTGATTTTGAATTTTTTCCCAGTGTTCTAATTACTTTTATTGAGGGGAGGATTTTTAGAGGTCCTTACTCTGCCGTTGCCACCAGTATTCAATGCATTTTTTACCGTACTACAAAATTAGTTAATCAATGACAAGCATTTCAATTAGAAACCAATATTTTGGATATTTGTCTCTAAATTAAGTCCTCAACTTGCTAAAGTACTATATAAACCCCCTTAGAACTAAGATAACAAATAGACATTCCCTACATATATTTTTCTCGAATGGAAATTTCTTTCTAGATCTTTACTTTCTTAGTTTTTATCTTTTTTAAATATTTATTTATTTATTTATTTAGTGACAGGGTTTCTCTATGTTGCCCAGACTGGCGTTGAACTCCAGGGCTCAAGTGATCCTCCCACATCAGCCTCCTGAGTAGCTGGAACTACAGGTGTGTGCCACCGCCCCCAGCTAGATCTTCAATTTTAAAGTTTAATGACACTTCACTAAAATTTAAATATTCCTGAATGGCAGCATTGATATGCATTCACTTGATTTAGCTACTCCCTTTCTTCCATTTGTTGGACCTCAGTAGTCTAGGTCTTAGCCCTCACCTCTGTGGCTTCGTTGTTGCCATTCTTGTCACTGAACAAGACATAAATGAGCCAAGGCTCTGAACTGACTCACAGTGTGACAGATGTCATTGTTCTGGCAAGGATCCCTGATTTGGGGCTAAGAATCAAGTGCCCATTCTATTTATCTCTTTTTGGAGTTCTTTTTGCCTACCATCAACAATTTTCTAAATTTGGTTCAATTTCCATAACCCTTTATAGGTTGCATTCCACTACCTCCTCTTCTCCCCTTTAACAGTGAATTAAAAGTGTGACCTGTTAATTAACAAGTTGCAGGACTGTTTTCCTCTCTCGGCCTTCCTCCTCCTGCTTCCTCAGTAGAGCTCTTTTATTATGAGCAATTGCTCTTTCATCCCTCACTGGGTTGGCTTAGTTATAAGGAAGGCATGTATAACTTTCTCATTCTGAGAGCTGCTCTTTCTAAGGTGCTTGGACCACTTATTTTTCCATGAAATGTTTTCTTTTCTTGGTTTTTATGATGTTGCTCTGCTCTCTCCTGGTTCTTTGTTATCATAATATTATATTTCCCTTTCCTTTCCTTGTTGACCTTCCAAATTTGAAAGAAGGACTTTCCCAAGGTCCAGTCCTCCGTTACTTACCTTGCCTCCCTTTGTGCTTAAAGAGCTCACTGACTCCAGAGATCCAGACTTCGGAGATCTTATGTGGTGTCATGCCAATTACCATTTCTTCAGCAATATCTTAAGGAACCTCCATTTCTGTCCCAGAACATGCTCCTGAGCTCAGATTTATACTTCTAATTGTCTGTTACACATGTCCACTTGGCTGTTCTCCATTCCTTTCAAATTTAGCAGAGCTAAGTCAACTCATCACCTTGTCCTCTTCTCTACTAATCCTATCTCATCATAGTTAACCTCTTGATTTTTCTATTTATGTTTACGATGTCATAATTTTCTCAATCCTTTGGATTTCAGAGCTAGAAAAACATAAAAAAGAATTTGTAAATCTCTTTGGCTATTGGTCCTTAATACATAGTATTTTAGTTTTCTTGATTCTTCTTACAAAGTTTACTTCTTGTTTCATCTTTTTGCTGGGAGATTGGCAGTATCTAATACAAATTGCAATGCACGTAATTTTTGACTCAACAATTATATTTAAAAGAATTTATCATACAACTTTATACAGCTGGGAAAAGATTTCTACATACAAGTGTGTTAATTTCAACATTAGTGAAATAGGAAAAGTTTGGAAATAAAAATACCTACAAATGAGTGACTGGGTCTGTATGTACCAATATGATAAGATATCTAAGACGTTCTGTTGCATTAAAAAAATCAAGTAATAATACTATATGCATGCTATTATTTCATTTTGTAAAACAAACAAAAAAAGATGTACACATAGCACACATACATGCTTGTATATACATAGGCATTTTTTGTGTAATTTATTTTTTCCCTTTTATTTATTTATTTATTTATTTATTTATTTATTTATTTTTTGAGACAGAGTCTTGCTCTGTCACCAGGCTAGAGTGCAGTGGCGTGATCTCGGCTCACTGCAATCACAAGCTCCCCGGTTCTAGCGATTCTCCTGCCTCAGCCTCCCGAGTAGCTGGAATAACAGGTGCATGCCGCCACACCCGGCTCATTTTTTTTTTTTTTTTTTGTATTTTAGTAGAGATG
>NW_016805935.1:1357275-1366720 GCF_001698545.2 Rhinopithecus bieti | reverse complement strand
TGAGCCACCACGCCCGGCCTATTTTTCCCCATTTAAAAAATTAAGGGAGTAGGCCGGGTGCGGTGGCTCAAGCCTGTAATCCCAGCACTTTGGGAGGCCGAGACGGGCGGATCACGAGGTCAGGAGATCGAGACCATCCTGGCTAACATGGTGAAACCCCGTCTCTACTAAAATACAAAAAACAGCTGGGCGAGGTGGCGGGCGCCTGTAGTCCCAGCTACTCGGGAGGCTGAGGCAGGAGAATGGCGTGAGCCCGGGAGGTGGAGCTTGCAGTGAGCTGAGATCCGGCCACTGCACTCCAGCCTGGGCGACAGAGTGAGATTCCGTCTCAAAGAAAAAAAAAAAAAGAAATTAAGGGAGTCAGCTGGGCGTGGTGGCTCACGCCTGTAAGTCCTGCACTTTGGGAGGTCGAGGTGGGCGGATCACGAGGTCAGGAGATCGAGACCATCCTGGCCAAGATGGTGAAACCCCATCTCTACTAAAAATACAAAAATTAGCCGGATGTAGTGGCGGGTGCCTGTAGTCCCAGCTACTTGGGAGGGTGAGGCAGGAGAATCTTTTGAACCAGGGAAGCAGAGGTTGCAGTGTGCTGAGATTGTGCCACTGCACTCCAGCCTGGCAACAGAGCAAGACTCCATCTCAAAAATAATAATAATAATAATAATAATAATAATAATAATAATGTAGTCCAGGCATGGTGGCGCATACCTGTAATCCCAGCACTTTGGTAGGCAAGGTAGGAGGATTGCCTGAGCTCAGGATTTCATAACTAGCCCAGGCAATAAAGCAAGACCCCCATCTCTACTTAAAAAAGAAAAAAGTTAACTGGGCATGGTGGTGCCCACTTGCAGTCCCAGCTACTTGGGAGGCTGAGGTGACAGGATCACTGGAGCTGGGGAAGTTGAGGCTGCAGTGAGCCCTGAACGTGTGCCACTGCACACGATTGTGTGCACACTAAAAAAGGTATAATTTACGTACAAGAACATCCACCTGTTAGCGTACAGTTTTGAGTGTTTTCACAAATGCACACATGTGCAATCACCTTCACAATCAACACACAGTACAGATCCATCTCTCCAGAAAACTGCCTTGTGCAACTTTGTGATCTACTCCAGTCCTCATCCTCAACCCCTGGAAGCCTTTGATATGTTTTTTGTCCTATATATAGTCATGCTTTGCTTAGCAACAGGGATACAGTCTGAGAAATGTGACTAGGCAACTCTGTCATTGTGTGAACGTCACAGAATGTACTTACACAAACGTAGATGGTATATTACACACGTACACTATATGGTGTAGCCCACTGCTCCGAGGCTACAAACCTGTACAACATGCTACTGTACTTCATACTATAGGCAATTGTAACATCATGGCAAGCAATTGTGTCTCTAAACAAATTTAAACATAGACAAGGTACAGTAAAAACACAGTATAAAGGATAAAAAATGACACACCTATATAGTGCATTTACCAATGGAGCTTGCAGGCCTGGAAGTTGCTATGGGTGAATCAGTGAGTGAGAGGTGAGTGAATGTGAAGGCCTAGGACATTACTGGACATTACTTTAGACTTTTATAAACACTGTACATTTAGGTTACACTAAATTTATAAACAATATCTTTCTTTTTACCATAATGAATTAACTTTAGCTTACTGTAACTCTTTTACTTTATAAACTTTTAGATTTTTAAAAACTTGTTAACTCTGGCCAGGCGTGGTGGCTCAGGCCTGTAATCCCAGCACTTTCCGAGGCAGGTGGATCATGAGGTCAGGAGAACGAGACCATCCTGGCTAACACGGTGAAACCCTGTCTCTACTAAAAATACAAAAGAATTAGCTGGGCGTGTTGGCGGGCCCCTGTAGTCCCAGCTACTTGGGAGGCTGAGGCAGGAGAATGGCCTGAACCCAGCAGGCGGAGGTTGCAGTGAACTGAGATTGCACCACTGCACTCCAGCCTGGGTGACAGAGCAAGACTTCATCTCAAAAACAAAAACAAACTAACAAAAAAACAAACAAAACTTGTTAAGTCTTTTTAACTAACACCGTTTAAAACACAAACACATTTTACAGCTGTATAAAAATATTTTCGGCCAGGCACGGTGGCTTACGCCTGTAATCCCAGCACTTTGGGAGGCCATGGCTGGTGGATCACGAGGTCAGGAGATCGAGACCATCCTGGCTAACATGATGAAACCCCATCTCTACTAAAAATACAAAAAAAATTAGCCAGGCGTAATGGCGCGCGCCTGTAGTCCCAGCTACTCAGGACGCTGAGGCAGGAGAATCGCTTGAATCTTGGAGGCAGAAGTTGCAGTGAGCTGAGATTGCACCATGGCACTCCAGCCTGGGTGACAGAGCGAGACTCCGTCTTAAAGAAAAAGAAAAAAATTTTCTAGGCTGAGCATGATGGCTCACACCTATAACACCTGTACTTTGAGAGGCAAAGGCAGGTGGATTGCTTGAGTCCAGGAGTTCAAAACCAGCCTGGGTGACCTGGCAAAACTCTGTTTCTACAAAAAATAAAAAAATTAGCTGGGCGTGGTGGTGCGTGCCTGTAGTCCCAGCTACTCAAGAAGCTGAGGCAGGGAGGCTGTGGTGAGAGGATTTCTTAAGCCCAGGAGGTGGAGGCTGCAATCCAGCCTGGGTGACAGACTGAGACCTCATCTCAAAATAAATAAATCATATTTTCTTTCATTATATCCTTATTTTATAAGCATTTTTCTATTTAAAAAATGTATTTTGCAAACATTATGTATCAATAAAAAATGAATTTTTTTCCTTTACTTTTTAAACTTTTTTGTTAGAAACTAAGGTATAAAACACACACATAAGGCTAGGCCTACACAGAGTCAGGATCATCAGTATCACTATCTTCCACGTCCACTTGTCCCCCTGGAAGCTCTTCAGAGGCAAAAAAAAAAAAAATGCATGGAGAACAATGCCTTCTTCTGGAATCCCACGTGAAGGACCTGCCTGAAGCTCTTCTTTTTTTTTTGTTTGTTTGTTTTTTTGTTTTGTTTTTTTGTTTTTTGAGACAGAGTCTTGCTCTGTCACCCAAGCTGGAGTGCACTGGCCAGATCTCAGCTCACTGCAAGCTCCGCCTCCCGGGTTCACGCCATTCTCCTGCCTCAGCCTCCCGAGTAGCTGGGACTACAGGCGCCCGCCACCTCGCCCGGCTAGTTTTATGTATTTTTTAGTAGAGACGGGGTTTCACCGTGTTAGCCAGGATGGTCTCGATCTCCTGACCTTGTGATCCGCCCGCCTCGGCCTCCCAAAGTGCTGGGATTACAGGCTTGAGCCACCGCGCCCAGCCTGAAGCTCTTCTTGAGGAGTGGGTTTGTTCACACCAGCATCATGCTGTTGTGCTAAATTACAGCTGCTACAAAGTCACTAGTAATTTTTCAGCTCCATCATAATCTCAGGGACCATTATCATGTATGGGGTCTGTCTTTGATACAATTGTTATTTGATACAATTTGATACAATTGTTATACCAACCAGGACTGTAGATTTTGTTTACCAGAATGTCATAGAAATGGAACACAGTAGACAGCCTTGTAAGTCTCGCTTCTTTAAGTTAGCATATTTATGCTCATCCCTCTCATTGGCTGTATCAGTAGTTTATTTTAATCACACAGTAGCATTTCATCTTATAGATATGCCACAGTTTTTTCCCCAGTTGAGGGCAATTTGTGTGATTTTCAAATTATAGCCATTTTGAATTTTTGAATAAAATCACTGTAAACATTTGTGTACAGGTTTCTGTGTAAACATAATTTTTTCTTCCACTTGGGTAAATATCAAGGGGTAGGATTAATGGGTCATATTAAGTGTGTGTTGAACCTTATAAGAAATTTGTCCAATTTCTTCCTAAAGAGGCTGTACTAGTTTGCTTTCTCACCATCAGTGTTTGTAGGTTCTAGTTATTTCACATCTTCTCTAGCAGTTACTATTTTCAGGGTTTTTTTTTTTCTTATTTTATTTATTATTTTTATTTTTATTTTGAGACGGAGTCTTACTCTGTCACCCAGGCTGGAGTGCAGTGGTGCGATCTCTGCTCACTGCAAGCTCCATCTCCTGGGTTCACGCCATTCTCCTGCCTCAGCCTCTCCAGTAGCTGGGACTACAGGGGCCCGCCAACACACCCAGCTAATTCTTTTGTATTTTTAGTAGAGACAGGGTTTCACCATGTTAGCCAGGATGGTCTTGATCTCCTGACCTCATGATCCACCTGCCTCGGCCTCCCAAAGTGCTGGGATTACAGGCGTGAGCCACCGTGCCCAGCCTTTTTTATTTATTTATTTATTTTTGATTTCAGCCATTCTAAAGGGTGACGTCTCACTGTGGTTGTAATTTACATTTCCCTAAGGGCAGATGTGGAGCATTTTTACTTGTGCTTAATTTATGCATAGGTATCCTTAAGACACATACACACACACACAATCATGATTGTGTACAGTGTCACCATGGGAAGTATTTGCAGTAGCTGGGGATGGAAGACTTTTACATTGCACTTTCTACTCTTCTTTATGTGGTACTAAAATTTTGTCACAGCATGTTAATTTTGAAATTTTAAAAAACAATTTAACTTTAAAAAAAGTTTCCTCCTGTAGATAAAACCATCTCTATGCTTTATGAATTCTCTAATAGGTCTTCATATGCAAAATATAAGGAGAGTAGATTACTCAGATAACAACAGGGTAATCTGGGATTCAAAGGCCATTGTGTTCAATTCTAGAAAAAGTTCTTTTCCATCCATCTCTTCTTTGTAACTCCCCTAGTTCAGACATCATCATAAGACAAGACAATGTTATTTATTTCACCTATTTCAAAAATCCATAACCCACCACTTTGCTCACTTTATTAAGAAAAATGTCCAGGCATGGTGGCTCACACCTGTAATCCCAGCACTTTGGGAGGCCGAGGTGGTCGGATTACCTGAGGTCAGGAATTCCAGACCAGCCTGGCCAACACGGCAAAACCTCTTCTCTACTAAAGACACAAAAATAAGCCAGGTATGGTGGCACGTGCCTGTGGTTCCAGCCATTTGGGAGGGTGAGGCAGGAGAACTGCTTGAACCTGGGAGGTGGAGGTTGCAGTGAGACAAGATGGTGCTACTGCACTCCAGCCTGGTTATCAGCACAAGATTCTGTCTCAAAAGAAAAGAAAAAAAAAGCGTAGATGGGGAGCAATATAAAATTTTAATTTTGATTTCAAAATGGAACCCTAACCACAAAGAGATACTGTAACACACCTATTAGAATGTCTGACATTGGAACACTTGAACATAACAAGCATGGTTGAGGATCTAGAACAACTGGAATTCACATACAAGACTGGTGGGAATTTGAAATGGTACAACCAATTTGGAAGGCTTTTTGGCAGTCTCTTTAAAAGTTTCAGCCAGTTGCAGTGGCTCACACCTATAATCCCAGCTACTTGGGAGGCTAAGGCAGGAAGATCACTCAAACCTAGGAGGTGGAGGTTGCAGTGAGCTGAGATCACACCATTGCACTCCAGCCTGGGTGACAGAGCGAGACTCTGTCTCAAAGAAAACAAGCAAACAAAAATACAGTTTCAAAATACTCCTACCATATGACCCAGTTATTCCCCTCCTAGATATTTACTGGAGAGAAAGAAAATCATACATCCAAATACTTGTACACAAACGTTGATAGTAGCCTTATTTGTAGTAATTCCAGACTGGAACAATTCACCATCAGCATGTGGATGAATAAACAATATGAGATACAGCCATAAAATGGAATACTACTCAGCAACTCAAAATAATAAATATAGATAAATCTCGAAATAATAATGTTGAGTGAAAGAAGTCAGCCAAAATATGAATACAAACAGTATGGTTCCCCATATATAAAATTCAAGAATGTGAAAACGAACCTATAATGACAGAAAGTGCATCAGTGGGTGCCTGGGGATGGGAGAGGGGGCACAAAGGACGTGGGAACAGGATTACAAAAGAGGCTCGAGGAAACTTTTGGGGACAATGGATGTATTCATTATCATGATGCTGGTGATGGTTTCTAGGTGCATACAGATGTCAACACTTAAATTATCTAATTTAAATATGTACAGTTTGTTTTATGACAATTGTGCTTTAATAAAACCTGCTATAAAATTATGCTTTACTCACGCCTGTAATCACAGTACTTTGGGAGGCCGAGATGGGCAGATCACGAGGTCAGGTGATCGAGACCATCCTGGCTAACACGGTGAAACCCTGTCTCTATTAAAAATAAAAAAAAATTATCCGGGCTTGGTGGCAGGCGCCTGTGGTCCCAGCTACTCGGGAGGCTGAGGCAGGAGAATGGCATGAAGGTGGGAGGCGGAGCTTGCAGTGAGCAGAGATCGCACCACTGCACTCCAGCCTGGGCGATAGAGTGAGACTCCATTTCAAAACAAACAAACAAACAACAAACAAACAAACAAATTATGCTTTAATAAAACCTGAACCTTAACAATATCTGCCAAGTGTTTGACTTCCTTATACAAAATTAATAAACAAGAAGCCCTCCTGATGGCTTTAGACTATAGGCCTGTGGGGGTTTTTTGTTGCTTTTGTTGTTGTTTGAAGCAGAATATTGCCCTGTCACCCAGGCTAAAGTGCAGTGGCATGAACATGGCTCACTGCAGCCTTGACCTCCCAGACTCAAGGGCTCCTCCCACCACAACCTCCCAGGTAGCTGGGACTACAGGCGTGTGCCACCACTCCTGGCTAATTTTTATATTTTTTATAGAAAAAGGTTTTCTCCATGCTGTCCAGGCTAGTTTCGAACTCCTAGGTTCAAGTGATCTACCCTCTTTGGTCTCCCAAAGTGCTGGGATTATAGGCATAAGCCACTGTGCTCAGCCCCGGCCTGTGTTTTTTTAAATCTTTGAAGCATGAGATAATGGTGATGAGGAGGATGAAGAAGTGCTGGAGATGGATGGAGTGGCAGAACCCTTTTCTCCTCAACTGTTTCTCCTACAACTTATTGGCCAGCTAAATGCTGTAGTGTCCGAAACAGAAGCCACCAGCCACATGTGTCCATTGAGCACTTGGAATGTGGCTAATGAGGAGTTAAATATTTTATTTTATTTTATTCAGTTCATTAATTGAACTAATTTAAAATTTAATTATAATAGCAACATGTCTAGTGGCTGCCATGTTGAACAGAACAACTATAAAGCACTTCTTGCTAGAAGTCTCTTTACCATTGTTCTGTCCCTGTCCAACTGCGATTTTATTTTATTTATTTATTTTTGGGGGCAGGGTCTGGCTCTGTTGCCAGACTGAAGTGCAGTGGTGCAATCATAGCTCACTGCAGCCTCAATCTCCCAGCTCAAGCAATCCTCCTCCCTCAGCCTCCCAAGTAGCTGGGACTACAGGTGCATGCTACCGCACTCAGCAAATTTTTGTATTTTTTGTAGATACAGGGTCTCACCATGTTTCCCAGGTTGATCTCAAACTTCTAACATCAAGCAATCCATCCACCTCAGCCTCCCAAAGTGCCTGGATTACAGGCATGAGCCACACACCTGGCCCTGCTATTTTAGTTTTTTGTATCCTCACAAAGAAGTAGAGGAGACTTCTGTGAGGGATAAAGTGGGGGGACAGAGGGAAAAGCGCACCTGAACTCCTCCACCAACTTGGACATGAACACCTCCATCATCACAGAAAGTTCTTTTGGCTCCCGGGCGTGGTGGCTCACGCCTGTAATCCCAACACTTTGGGAGGCCGACGCAGGTGGATCACCTGAGGTCAGGAGTTCTAGACCAGCCTAGCCAACATGGCGAAACCCTGTCTCTACCAAAAATACAAAAATTAGCCGGGTGTGGTGGCTCACTCCTGTAATCCCAGCTACGTGGGAGACTGAGGCAGGAGAATCACTTGAATCCAGGACGCAGAGGTTGCAGTAAGCCGAGATCACGCCACTGCACTCCAGCTTGGGTGACAGAGCGACACTCCGTCTCAAAAAAAGAAGAAGAAGAAAAAAAAGAAAGTTATCTTGGCCCCTGCTGCTCTTGGTTTGCTGACCATGTTTGAACATGATAGATTTGAACCAACATGAGAAATGAAATTTGCTGTCTGCTTACTTCCAAAGCCAAGAACTGAAGAATGATTGAACTGCACTGACTGCATGTCTTAAAATACACAGAGCAAATGCTACCATGAGTCAGCCAAGATCAAGCCCCGCTCCAGAATGCAGACTGTTCATCATTGCTCCAGAAACCAGGGAAAAGACCAGATCTGGGACTTTAGGCACTAGGGATGGATTATATGTGGAGAGTTGAAAAACTACAGAATGTACTCTTACATAAATGGCTAAGGTTTCTCCACTGATAAATGCCAACTTTCCAGTGGACCATGGAAAATTGTCTATTTTGGGCCACTCTGTGGGAGGCCATGGTGCTCTTACTCATGTTGTGAAGAATACTGGAAAGTGAAAATCTATGGCAGCATTTGCTCCAGTTTGCAACCAGTTCTCTGTTTTTGGAGGGTGGAGGTGGGGATGGGGCAAAATCTCTCAATGGATATTTGAAATCAGATCACAAAATAAAAGGCTTATGGTGCTGCCATTCTTAGAAAGCTCTATTCAGGTTCTGGTTAGATGTAATCAAGGAAATGATGATGAAACATTTCAGCAACATAGCCACTTTCTTACACTAACTGTTTTTAGATTTCAAGAGGCTTATAATTACACTTACTTTTCTTTGCAGTCTTCATTAATGACCACATCAGACTTCGTGCAAAATACCTGAATGCAGGAAATATCAAGACACTGAAGTCTCTTCTGAATTATATATTAGAATAAAGGAAAACGCAGTTATTGTATTTGCAAATGTGAGTTTTTATGAACCTAATATATCTTCATTCATAGCAGAATCGTCTTCCAAATAAATGTACATAATACAAACAACAAAAAAAGTTCAAATGTATACTCATGGTTTTAGAAAGTGCATCAACCTTCAAAATGTTTAATGACCCCATTCAGTTACTTAGGCTTTTCTATAGTTCCTTTGTTTATTTATTTACTTATTTTTATTTATTGAGATGGAGTTTTGCTCTTGTTGCCCAGGCTGGAGTGCAATGGTGCGATCTTGCTCACTGCAACCTCTGTCTCCTGGGTTCAAGCGATTCTCCTGCCTCAGCCTCCCAAGTAGCTGGGATTACAAGCATATGCCACCATGCCCAGTTTATTTTTAAAAATATTTTTAGTAGAGATGGGGTTTCACCTTGTTGGCCAGGCTTGTTTTGAACTCTGGACCACACGTGATCTGCCCGTCTTGACCTCCCAAAGTGTTAGGATTACAGGCGTGAGCCACCGCGCCTGGCCTGCTTTCTTTCTTCCTTTCTTCCTTTCCTTCCTTCCTTTCCTTCCTTCCTTCCCTTCCTTCCTTCCCTCCCTCCCTCCCTCTCTCTCTTTCCCTTTCTTTCTTTCTT
>NW_016805935.1:1346571-1355132 GCF_001698545.2 Rhinopithecus bieti | reverse complement strand
GCCCGGCCTATTATTTATTTATTTTTATTTATTTATTTATTTATTTTTGAGACAGAGTCCCACTCTGTCGCCCAGGCTGGAGTGCAGTGGTGCGATCTCAGTTCACTGAAAGCTCTGCCTCCCACGTTCACACCATTCTCCCGCCTCAGCCTCTTGAATAGCTGGGACTACAGGCGCCCTCCACCACGCCTGGCTAATTTTTTTGTATTTTTAGTAGAGATGAGGTTTCACTGTGTTAGCCAGGATGGTCTCAATCTCCTGACCTCGTGATCCACCCGTCTCGGCTTCCCAAAGTGCTGGGATTACAGGTGTGAACCACCGCGCCCGGCCAAGGCTTGAATAAATTTTAAGAGAAAGAAAGAGAAAGGAAGGGAGGAGGGAGGGAGGGAAGGAGAGACGAAGGGAAGGGAAGCGGAGGGAAGGGGAGGGGAGGGGAGGGGAGGGAGAGAAGGAAGGAAGGAAGGGAGGAAGGAAGGGAGGAAGGAAGGGAGGAAGCGAGGGATGGCAGAAGCTAATTAAGTTATAGTTGACAAATAAAAATTATATACAGACACTCCTTGATTTACAGTGAGGCTATGTCCCAATAAACCCACTGTAAGTTGAAAATATTGTGAATGGAAAATGCATTGAATACCCCGGATAAACCCATGGTGAAGTGAAACATCCTAAGTCAGGACTATCCGTGTATTTACCCAAGGTGTACAATGTGATGTTTCTATATATGCATACATTGTGAAATGGTTACATCAAGCTAGTGAACATACCCATACCTCACATACTTACTTTTTGTTGTGGGGACATTGAAGATCTACCTTCTTAGCAATTTGCAAGTATATAATACACTATTATTAACTGTGGTCACCATGCTACACAATACATCTCCAGAACTTGCTCCTCCTTTCTAACTGAAACTTTGTACCCTTTGACCAACATCTCTCCATGCCTCACTCTGGCCCCTGGCAACCACCATTTTACTCTCTGCTTCCGAGTTCAACCTTTTGAGATTCCATAAACTGAGTCTTTATTGTAGCCTCAGATATTCTTGTGTGAGCACTGATGAGATGACTACCCCAGAGCCCGCATGGTGTAATCAAAGTGTGCATGCTGATACATTTCCTTAATTCAGGAATTTCCCCCGTGTGATCAAGTTCTCATGTCGGCAGCTGAGAAAGCCACTGACAGCTGGGGAGCTATTTTCTCCTTTAGTCACAAGATGATAGAGATAATCTTGGATGGGAAGTGTGGGGGAGAGTAGGAGGAGAATGCTCGTTGCTCTGACCAGAATTGGTAAGGGGGCTCCTAGAGCTTCCTTTCCTGTAGACTCAGCATCTAAATAACTCATGATGTTCTATGAGAAACAACTGCATCAGAGCAACAAAACACTTGAGGTATCAGAAAGAAGGATCAGGTTTTAAAAAATCAGCCTTATTGTTATTTTAAGGATCATTGCAAAATATTTCATCCAGATTGCATTGTTGCCAAAACTGAAGAACCCATAACACTCTAATAGAGTACTGTTTTCCAAGCAGGAGGTCTGGCCAGGACAGTTATTCAAAGTTAATCCCTCTTGTTTTGGTCATCAACAAAACAATGACTATGGAACTAAAACAGGCAGAAACTTGGGATATCTAGAGTTGGTCTTTGTAAAACGTTTGTATGTACCCTGACTAGGAATCTCCCTGATGGCAGGGAGAGTTTCTGTTTCAGAATTTTCTACTTGCTGTCTTAGAGATTCCATGGAATTACAGGTTAATCCATTCTTTATTTTGTATATATTAAACATTATAAATACTCTGTGTTTAATGGTACTAGGTATATAATAGGCACAATATATACAATATCAAATTCATAATACACCACTGACTTTCATTTATTGTTTAAAATTGCTTTTGGACAAAGTTTCTTCTAGGCAATGCATATTTTCCCTCTTTTTTCCTAAGTGTTATGTGTCACAATATTCAGTTTGAGTGATATTTATTGAGAGCCTTCTATGTGCCAGGTGTGACATTTGGGCATTGGTTTCACTTCAAAGGGGGCTGTTAATTTCGGCTAAGTTCTGGGTAGACTTCTTCACACCTCTCAGTTTTCTTTCTTTGCCCTTGCCCGCTGCCCCATTTCTAGCAATAGTGTAAAAACTTATGTTCTGTCATGATTAAATGAGAGGGGCAGGATTCCACTCAGTACTCTCAATTTTATCTTTAAAACGGAAATCTATTTTTTTTTTTTTTTTTAACGGAGTCTAGCTCTGTAGACTAGGCCCAGGCCGGAGTGCAATGGCATAATCTCTGCTCACTGCAACCTCTGCCTCCTGGGATCATGGAATTCTCCTGCCTCAGCCTCCCAAGTAGCTGTGATTACAGGCACCTGCCACCATGCCTAGCTAATTTTTGTATTTTTAGTAGAGATGGAGTGTCACCATATTGGCCAGGCTGGTCTCGAACTCCTGGCCTCAGGTGTTCCACCTGCCTTGACCTCCCAAAGTGCTGGGATTACAGGCGTGAGCCACCACGCCCAGCCTGAAATCTAATTCTTGATTTCAACTATAGATTATGGCTTCTCTTTTAACTTACAACTACAAAATATACCACATAGAAGAGATATGAAGAGAAATGAAAGAATACACAAATACATGCTGTTAGGATGATGTGATATTTTTATCTGTTCTATATTTTCATTAAAGATTCTATGGAAAATAAGTAAACTTGCTTTCTTACTAATAAAACCTAACCATTGGCCTCAGGCAATTTCACCCTCTGAAGCCTTCTTTATACTCAGAGTACAAGTGTTAAATATCATATTCGTAGCTTTTTCTGGGTTCAAATCGGCCTACAGGTCTCTTACATTCTCTCGAATAATTTCTTTTCCTCAGACTGTCTCTAAATGTTGACGTCTGACTTTTCTCTTATTAATTCTGCTATCAAAACCATTACCGTATTTCTTCTCAATAACTGGGATTTTTATAAAAACGTGTTCAATGCTTTTGGCAATCGTTTTATTTCCCACATTGTTTAAGATAAACTTGCCAGCCGGGCGCAGTGGCTCACGCCTGTAATTCCAGCGCTTTGGGAGGCCGAGGTGGGCGGATCATGAAGTCACGAGATCGACACCATCCTGGCTAACACAGTGAAACCCCGTCTCTACTAAAAATACAAAAAATTTAGCCGGGCGAGGTGGCGGGCACCTGTAATCCAGGAGGCTGAGGAAGGAGCATGACGTGAACCCAGGAGGCAGAGTTTGCAGTGAGCCGAGATCATGCCACTGCACTCCAGCCTGGGTGACAGAGCGAGACTCCGTCTCAAAACAAAACAAAACAAAACAAAAAGATAAACTTGCCTATTTCTCTATAAGTCCCAACTTTAAATCTGGATTTGTTTCATTAAGCAAACTAATAAAACTGTTGACTGACCACTGATTGCATATCATGCATGAACTGTCCTTGTTTAGGAACACTACGTATAGCTGTGCCAGTGGCTTACAGATGAATGGAGGATATTTGCTAACATGTAACAAGAGGAAGACACACTGGTAGCAGCCCATTCCTTAGGATTGAGTAATGACGTAAAAGACCTTTGAGATATCTATGACCTTGCTTTTAGGCATTTACAGATCGATAGGGAACCCTTAAAAAACAGAAAACAAAAGAAATTTAAGATAGTAATTTATTTCTAATTTAACGAATAAACTGTAAATTTCAAAGTTTAAGGAAGAAAGAGATGAAAGTGGACTGAAGCATTCAGGTACAGTTCTAACAGTGGCATTTAAAAAGATGATTATGGTTGTTAAGATCAGTGGTCTTATCTATTTTTAGTTACATAAATTTTTTTATGTGGGGGCAATCTTATCCACAAGGTAGATTATTAGAGACACACACAGTAGTTTGAGTGGTGTCAGGCACCTCCTTCCTCTTCTCAAATACCTTCTTCTAACCTACCCCAACTTCACTGCCTGAAAATTGAGTCAAGGCACGGCTATCATAAGATGGTCTTTCAAAAAGGAAGATATTCCCAAAAGGCTAAACGTACCAAACATGATCTATCCAGATGATTCTGATGAATAAGGCTGTTCGTGCCTCAGCTCAAACAGTTTAAGACAGGCCTTCAGGAGAAGATTTGGAGAAGAGACCACAGAAGCCGGGATGCCATCTGATACAGCAGCCTGTGGTTTTGCTTTCTTTGGTTCAGTTATCCGTGGTCATCTGTAGTCTGAAGATATTAAATGGAAGATTCCATAAATACACAATTTAAAATTTCAAACTGTGCTCCATTCTGAGTAGGGTGATGAAATCTCAAGCCATCGTGTTCCATCCTGTCCATTTGTGAATCATCCCTTTGCCCAGTATATTTATGCTGTTTAATAAGCTTGTCCAGCTTGGGGCCTGTGAGCCACATGTGGCCTAGGATGCCTTCGAATGTGGCCCAACACACAAATTCGTAAACTTTCTTGAAGTATTACGATATAATATATTTTTTTTTAGCTCATCAGCTATTATTAATATTTTATGTGTGGCCCAAGACAATTCTTCTTCTTCCACTGTGGCCCAGGGAAACCAAAAGATTGGATACTCCTGCTGTCCAGGTTATCTGCCTTTTGACATCCAACCATAGCCACGGTAATGACTCCATGATCCAGTGTCACTGATATGGTTTGGATCTGTGTTCCTGCCCAAATCTCATGTTGAATTGTTATCCCCAATGCTGGAGGTGGGGTTTGGTGGGAGGTGATTGGAGCATGAGGGCAGTTTCACATGGTTTGGCACCATCCTCTCTTGGTGCTGTCCTTGCAATAGTGAGTTCTCGTGAGATCTGGTTGTTTAAAAGTGTGTGGCGCCTCCCCCTTCCTCTTGCTCCGGCTCCTGCCACTTAAGATGCCTCACTCTTCCTTTGCCTTCCACCATGATTGAAAGTTCCCTGAGTCCTCTCTAGAAGCAGAAGCTGCTATGCTTCCTGTACAGCCTGCAGAACCATAAGACAATTAAACTTCATTTCTTTATAAATTACCCAGTCTTGGGCATTTGTTTACAGCAATGCAAGAACAAACTGATAAAATCACCCAAAGCAGATGACTCGTCTTCTGACATAATCATCAGAAGATGAATAGCAGCCTGAAGCACCATCACAATGCCTAGTCATTCACCTCAGCTCATTAAATCCCACAGGCATTTTATCATCTCACATCACCACAAGAAGAAGAAGGGCGAGCATAGTACAATGAGATACTTGAAGAGGGAGAAGGACTACATTCACATAACTTTTACAACATTATATTGTTATAATGTTCTATTTTATTATTGTTATCATTGATCTCTTCCTGTACCTAATTTATAAATTCAACTTATCCTAGGTACATATGTATAGGAAAAAACATACTGTATAGAGGGTTCAATACGAATCTGTGGTTTCAGGAATCCACTGGGGGTCTTTGAACATATCCCTTGTGGATACAGGGGAACTACTGTACTATATAAGCTTTATAGACAATGAATTTTGAGGTCCTGGGTCACCTCCTCTGTTGAGATTCCAGCAAAGTCCCTTATATAAAAGTGTTCATTAAAAAGTTGTATTTTGTATAAACAAAGGTAAAAGAGCAGTAGAATCATTCTAACCATAGGTTTCTCCTTTTTCCCCTGCGTCTACTGTGTTACCAGCCCTTGAGTTCAGCCTTGGCTGTTGCAATTGGAGTGTAATCCATGAAGACAAACTCAGTGCAGAGGAGGTGGCTCAGAATGCAAGGACAAGGGCACAAGGTGGAAGAAGAGACCAGAATACTTTTAGCAATGACAAGGAAGGAGACATCAACTCAAAATAAATATACAGGGCAAAGGAGATGATGGGAGAAATTTTGAGATAGAGGGGAGAAAAGTTGAAGGAGTAGAAGTTAACACAGTTATCAGCCTCCTTGTTTAGCACATCATGAGATCATCAGCTAAGGAGACAGGCAGGTTTGGGCTGGAATCTCAAGGGGAATTGAAAAGATTTTAAAAAGCCCAGCTACTGTCCTCTTCTTTCCAATTCCACTACCTTCTGACCTAATCCTGTGAAAGAAAATGTTATCAACAAACATGTAGTCAATGATCTTCATGTGTCTGGCCTGAGAAAACAGCCATTAACGAAACAGACCTAATCGCTACTTTATTGGAATGTATAGGTCTAGTTGGAAAATATGGACAATAAGTATCAAAGAGTTGTGAGGAAGAAGCGTTCACTGGGGGCTAGTCTTTCTGGGGAGACATCATATAGCAGACCGATGCTATGATAGACAGAGCTAGTTAAGAGAAGAGTTCAGGCTTCAAGTTGAGGCTCATTACTTTCCCCTCCAGACTAGCTAATTATTTCTTAGTGGATTTCCCGGCCTCCTGTCTCTTTCCAGTCCTATATATCACCACCAAATTAACCATTGTTATCATGACTATGCTCAAAAATGGTCAATAGTCCCCCAGTGCCTACTATTTAAGCTTCAAACATTTTAGGCTAAGATTGAAGGCATCTACCAGCCAGGGCCTAACCTTCCTTCCATACCTGGCTTCCACAACGCTCCATTCCAGCTAAACTCACAGACTATCCTTCCTACATGCCATCCTTTTATTACCTCTCCAATTTTGTCCCTGCCCATCATCTTGAGGGTTTTTCCTCCACGATCCACTCTTAATGTCTCATTTCCTCATGAAGACTCAACTCTCATGTCCATCAGAAAGTGTTCTCTGATCCCCAGTCTAGAAGCAACCTCTCTCTCTTCTGAACATCCATGGAAATTTGTTAATACCTCTTTTAGAATTTTTTTTAATGACATTCCTTGAACTGAGGTTATTTTTATACTCTTCATATCTTCCTATTATATTATCAACCTAAAGACAGGATTTGTGGCTCATCCACTCTTACACTCCATAATACTTTATACTCCAATAAAAGACAGATTTAGCTAAGGAAATACTCTGCTGATGTTTGTTGAAGTTAGTGCTAAAAAAAAGTCATATCGAATGGATGCTTGGAACTTCCCTGTGATCCTGCACGCATTGATTCTTATGGATATATATTTTTTCTGCATTTCTGGAACACAAATGTTCTAAATGCATACATACTTCATCCATCCATCCGTTCATTATTTAATATACCCATGTTGAATGCTGGCCATATGCAAGGTATCCACAGGATAGGGAGGGTGCTGGCTCTGGCTTTATGCAGTGTAGGCACTCATTGATCAATGTTTGTCATTTTGTTTCCCTTCTTTCCAGACAAAAGGAAGCAAAGAGTCACTGCACCTCATTACTGTCAGCAGAGAGCAATGTGTAATTGGAATGACCTTTGTATAAGTGGTGACCTATGGGGTCAGAATAAGCCTTATAATGTACAGAACCAAATTATGTGCAATTTTAAAATCAACAGAGAATATTGGCCTTTTAGAAATTCATCTCATATTTATTGTTTGGAGATTGTACTTTCAGAAGATGTCAATTACATTTCCCCTCTTTTTTTCTCTTCTCTGCAATTATTTTCCTGGCATTCATTCAATAAAGAGCTTCAAGTCACTTTTTTAGATTGAAATCAACTTTGATGAAAATTGAAAATCAATGCTTTCCTTCTAATGACGTTAAGAGAAAAGCCTCCAATTTTGTAATTATAATCAATATATAAAGGGGAAGTGGCCGCAAATATACTGAACATCTTAAGTCGAGTGGGTTTGGTTACTTTAATTTTTAAATAATCAGGACATTTTAAAAGTTGCTGTTTATAAAATACTTTTTAAAAATGTTATTACACGCACTATGAGTGCACCCAGTCTTGATGCCTCGTTAAAGCGTTAGCTGTCTAGCTCCTCCTCCCTGAGCCTTTCTCCTCATATTGGGTCTGGGGACACACATGCCGTCTCTTTATTTCTAAGGATCCATTACCCATTTCTCTGCACAAGTCTTCGGGGATCCGATCTATCTGTGCCTCCTTCAGCCAGGAGCCTCCGGATCTTTCCAGACTTCTTTGCAGTACTGCCTCATGTGCTGAATCCATTTCTCTCATAGCCTGGCGCTTGGCAGGCAGGCTGGCGTTCCCTGGCTCTGCCTTCCCCATCTCCCTGTCTTTTCTCCCACGGCCCATCTGCCCCTCCTTTCCTCCACCCCCTTCTCCTCTCTGCTCCCCTTTATTTCCACTCCCCACCCGCGTGGCTTTGCTCTCCCTCTCCCCCCTCAGCTCGTCTGTATTTGGAGCTCCGGAAGCTGCCGGCGACTCTCCCCTGGAGCAGCGTGACTGACACCGGCTCCTATTCAGCTGGGAGGAGGGAGAGGGGAGGAGAAGGGGAGGGCCGCGGGAGGAGGGTGCAAGTGGCCGACCACGGATTTGCATTGCCGAGGACGGGACCCCAGGGCAGCGAAGCAGGTAATCCTGCAGCGGTCGAGGCCAGGCGAGGCGGGGAGGGGTCGGGGTGCAGGTGCGGGGGGTGCCTGGCGGCGGGCGCTGGCAAGTTGCGTCCGATGGGTAGGGTGGAGAAGCGGCCGGTACGCGGTGGCGGTGGCGGCAGCGCGCGGGGAATAAAGGCGGCGCGGGCGCGGGGCCGGGGCGCGGGGACCCGAGCGC
>NW_016805935.1:1341708-1346119 GCF_001698545.2 Rhinopithecus bieti | reverse complement strand
CCGCTCTAACTTTGGGGGGTCTCGTCCGCCCGGCTGTGAGTCTTCCGGGGGGGGGTTGGGGGTGGGAGTCATTGCGCCGGCTCTGACCAGAGCCACCTCGATCGGAAAGTGCTGGAAAGAAGCAGACCTGGCTTCCCCTCTGCAGAACCTGACTTGAGGCGATGAGTCACTTCTGAAAAATGCAGAGGCAACTGAGACTGGGGAACGGCTCGGAAAACGGCACCCGCCGCTGGCTGTCTGACTGCTTTGGGTAGAGGGGTGTTCATGGAAGTAGCCACGCTATCATCACTTTTAGGGCCAAAAATCAACCTGCAGATGGCCTTTTCTTTATTCTCATCAGAGTGGTGTTCGCTGCAAATTGTAGCAATATTTGAATGGATGCATTCTTAAAAATGAGTATGTATGGGTTACTGCATTTAGGAAATTGAACCAGGACTAGGTCCAAACAGCCAGAGTGGAGATGAACACTTGGTAAGAAGATCTAGGACCTTTGGTTTTATAGTCATGGAAATACAGAAGCTTCTGGGACTTGAGCACTGTAGTTTACTGAGTACTCCTATTTCTTTACTGCTTCTGTAGATTTCATTTAAGCAATGTTCCTTAGAATTCTTGGTAAACTATCTCAGCCCATTTAGTGTAAAATTACAACGGTAGAGTGAACTTTAGAGAATTGGATTGATCGTTACTAGCGTCTAATTAGACTGCAAGCCTCTGGAGAGCAAGGATGAGTGGTTTGGTAGTTCCTACAGCACCAAACAGTATTTGGCTCACAGCATGTAATGGATGGACAATGAAAGTGTGTAAAATAGTTAATTCAGTACCTTAAGTGTAGATGGAGCATGACTTCTTGAATATACTGCATATGTTGCAAGGAAAGGCGACTTCTTCTTGAATGCCGAAATTTTAAAAAATCTTAACATCACAATCGAAGTGTCATATAAATACTTCTTAAGGATAAAGAGAAAAAGAAGTTACCTATCAGGAATCAGGAAAGTGATTATCAAGGTGGTCTTTGCTAGTAGGAAGTAGGTTTTTGTTCCCCATTGTTAATGTGAGAAGTAATTTAATTTGTTGATACAGGATAGAGTTTCGTAAACCTTTGAGTTAAGAGCTAGATAGTAAACATGTAGGTTGTGCAAGCTGTATGGTCTCTTTAGCAACTACTCAGTTGCACGGTTATAGTTTGAAAGCAGCTAAAGACAATACCTGTAGGTTGTGTTTCACTTTATTTACAGACACTGAGCCTTGAACTTTTAACCAGTAACAAAATATTCTGGTTTTTTTCCAGGCATTAAAAAATGTAAAAACTATTCTTAGCTTGAGGGAGGAGCAGAAAACACAAAAGAGAGAGGGGAATGGATTTGTCCTTCTAGTAGTAGTTTTGAGGGCTACTCCCACTGCTTGACTCTGTGCTAGAATCAGGAGAGGAACCTTTTGAAAGGATTAATGGGCCACATTCTCTTGAGTGCCTGTTACGGCTTGGTAGTTAAGTTAAATACCCTCCAGAAAAGCATTAACTTATTTTGAGCATTATGGTGTTTTGTTTTGTTTTGAATAGTTCCTAACATCTTTATGCATGAAGTTTGTTTTGTTTTTAATTTATTATGTAACATTTTATACATAAAAATAATATGCTAAGTCTAGGTAAGTTATGAACATTATAGTCAACTAAACACTTGTGAACCCATCACTAGGTTTATAAACTAGGGCTTAAGAACTAGACAGTTGTGAAAAGATAGCTCATAGATGGGAGGAAATATTTAGGAATCGTGTATCTGATAAGGGACTTGTATCCACAACATATAAAGAGTTCTTACAACTCAATAATAAAAAGAAAAATAATCCAATTTAAAAATGGGCAAAGGATCTGAATAGCTATCTACAGAGAAGATATACAAATGGCTAATAAACCTATGAAAAGATGCTCAACATCATTATTCATCAGGGGAATGCAAATCAAAACCGTGATGGGATACCACTTTATACTCACGAGCATGGCTGTAATCAAAAAGTCAGATAATAACAAATGCTGGTGAGGATGTGGAGGAATTGGAACCTTCGTACACTGCTGATGGGAATATAAGATGGTGCCCTCACTTTGGAAAAGTTTGGCAATTCTTCACATTAAACATAGAGCTACCGTATGACCTAGCAATTCCATTGTAAATATATGTCCAGGAGAAATTAAAACATATGCTCACAAAAAACCTGTACATAGATGTTGACAGCAACACCATTCATAATAACCAAGAGGTGGAAACAAACCAAATGATTATCAGTTGATGAGTGGATAAATAAAAGGTGGTATATCCATTCAGTGAGATATCATTTGGCCATAAAAAGGAGTGGAGTACTGATGCAAGCTACGACATGGATGAATCTTGAAAACATTATGCTAAGTGAAAGAAGCCAGTCAAAATATCACATACCGTATGATCTAGTCATATGAAAACGTCCAGACCAAGGAAATGTATAGAGCTGGAAAGTAGATTTTTTTTGTTGCTTAGGGCTGAAGGGGTTGGAGGTGGGTTGGGTAGGGAAGTGATAGATAAAGGTCACAGGGTTTCCTTTTTAAGCTGCAACATGAAAATATCCTCTAATTGACTGTAGTGATAGTTGCACATATCTGTAAATACACTAAAAACCATTGATCTGTACACCTTAAATGGGTGAATTGTGTGGTATGTGAATTACATCTCAATAAAATTGTTAAAGAAAATAAACAGAAGACTGGGGGAGGAAGTACTAGATTGTGAGCATCCAGTTGCATCTTTGTGTTTTTCCTCTGTGCCTGCTCTCATGTCCCTCCCAACCCTGAATTTTGTGTTAATCATTCCCTGGTTTATTGTAAAACACTTTTATCACATGTATGTATTCCAAAACAATAGTGTTTAGGTGTGTTTTTTGATTTATAAAAAAAGGTATTTATAATCTCGCATTCTTTCTTGAGATGGAGTCTGTCGCCCAGACTGGAATGGAGTGGCACAGTCTCAGCTCACTGAAACCTCCGCCTCTCAGGTTCAGGCGATTCTCCTGCCTCAGCCTCCTGAGTAGCTGGTATTACAGGCGCACGCCCCCACACCTGGCTAATTTTTGTACTTTTAGTAGAGAAGAGGTTTCACTACTTTGGCCAGGCTGGTCTCAAACTCCTGACCTCAGGTAATCTGCCCTTCTCGGCCTCCCAAAGTACTGGGATTACAAGCGTGAGCCAGCGCACCCAGCCTAACCTCGCATTCTTAAAATTCAACATTAGATCATTAAGAATTACCCACATTGGGCCGGGCGTGGTGGCTCACTCCTGTAATCCCAACACTTTGGGAGGTCGAGGCAGGCGGATCACAATGTCAGAACATCGAGACCATCCTGGCTAACGCGGTGAAACCCCGTCTCTACTAAAAAGTACAAAAAATTAGCCGGGCGTGGTGGCGGGCGCCTGTAGTCCCAGCTACTCTGGAGGCTGAGGCAGGAGAACGGTGTGAACTCAGGAAGCGGAGCTTGCAGTGAGTGGAGATGGCGCCACTGCACTCCAACCTGGGCAACAGAGCGAGACTCCATATCAAAAAAAAAAAAAAAAAAAAATTACCCATGTTGTTGCATGTAGGTATGTAATATTTCTTGGCAAATATTCCATGATTTATTTCACCATTCTCGTTGACAGGCATTTGGGTTGGTTCCCATGTTTTGCTATTACAAAGAATGCCGCTTTGGAGACTTTTTTCCATGGGTCTTGGCACATATGCGCAAGAGCTCTTTGGTGTGAATGTGCCATGTATTTTAATGGCAAAAAAACAAAACAAAACAAAAACCTGATTCTCCTTTGACTTACACATTGATGGTATGTAACCACTTACTCATTTCCCCAAACCAAGATAAAATGACTAGATCTGACATTGTGACTTCTCATCCTATTTACATTCTAGTTGTAAATGTATTTCCCAATGTTTGGAGAAGTGTGGAAAATCTAAAATTTCACAACTGAATTTCACAGCAGAACCTTTTAACCCGGTCACTAATGGACATCTCCATCTCCTTTTATCACCTGGGTTTAGGATGGGAGGGAGGACAACTTTATTATTACATCAAAGGAACATTACTTTAATCA
The DNA here is from genome assembly GCF_001698545.2 of Rhinopithecus bieti. NCBI lineage: Eukaryota > Metazoa > Chordata > Mammalia > Primates > Cercopithecidae > Rhinopithecus > Rhinopithecus bieti. Next base: position 1,342,017 of record NW_016805935.1, on the reverse strand, counting down.
AAGTACATGAGTGGTTACTAAACCTCACTAAAAGTTGCCTGTATTGTATATCCTGCTGGGTGGTCTAGTATTTCCGATATGATTTAGTTAGGTAATTCTGATAACAGTGAGCCTTGGGCAGATCTGGATCTGTCGTTGACTTAGGCTATGAGCTTTTGCCGTTCATTCAGGATATTTCTCCTTGAACTTAGAAGGGGGAAAGCACCTTAAAGTCTGAACAAATCTTTATGAGGAATTTTAAAATTGCTTTTAACTGTTTTAAGATACATATAAAATTTACGATTTTAAACTTTTTTTTTTTTTTGGAGA
>NW_016805935.1:1318955-1340222 GCF_001698545.2 Rhinopithecus bieti | reverse complement strand
ACACACACACACACACACACACACACACACACACACACAAAACAGATCTGTAGTACGTAGATAGCTTTGTTGTCCTATTATTGTGCACAGTTTAATGAGAAAATAACCTCTGTTACTTTGCATCATTCCATTTGGAAATCCAGAGAAATTCTGGGATCCATTGGTTGACTTACTCCCTCTATGTTGAGTGACTGCTGTATCCCTAGCATCTGGGGATGCAAAAATGAAGATCAGTGAAAGAAGACAGAATGAATAGAAGATGACACTTAGGCTGTAAACATAAGTCTCAAAGGATCTATTCTAATGATTGTCATCATTTCCTACTTTGTTTCTATTTAGTTTTAGTCAGAGAAGAATCACTGGATTCTTGGCCAGGCGTGGTGGCTCACTCCTGTAATCCTAGCACTTCGGGAGGCAGAGGTGGGTGAATCACGAGGTCAGGAGATCGAGACCATCCTGGCTAACACAGTGAAACCCCAGCTCTACTAAAAGTATTAAAAAAATTAGCCGGGTGGTAGCAGGTGCCTGTAGTCCCAGGACTCAGGAGGCTGAGGCAGGAGAATGGCGTGAACCTGGGAGGCAGAGCTTACCGTGAGCCGGGATCACCCCACTGCACTGAAACCTGGGTAACGGAGCGAGACTCCGTTTAAAAAAAAAAAAAAAAAGAATCGCTGGATTCTTATGAAAATGAATTATTTTATCCTAAGGCAACAAGAACAGTTAAATTGGACCACACTAAGAAAATGAGATGATCAGATTTTTCAGAACCAGGTGAAATAGGCTTCCAGATGGCAGATGTATAGTTCAGTCTGGTTATAGTGTGATACACTGGAGGTGGAGGCATCCATCTGTAATCTTAGTTTGGAAGCTGCTATGGGCTGAATGTTTATGTCCTCCCAAAATTCATATGTTGAAATCCTCACTGCCATTGTGATGATCTTAGGAGTGGAAGGCCTTGGGAGGTGAATAGGTCTTGGGGCAGAGCATTCATGAATGGATTAGTGCCCTTATGAAAGAGAACCAAGAGAGACCCTTTGCTCCTTTTGCCAAGTAAGGACACAGCAAGAAAGTGCCATCTGTGAGCCAGAAAGTGGGCCTTGATCTGCATTGATCTCGGACTTCCCAACCTCCAGAACTGTGAGAAACAAATTTCTGTTGTGTATAAGCTATCCAGTCTGTGGTGTTTTGTTATAGCAGCCTGAAAGGAACTAACATAGTAACCTATGTATTACCCAAACTGTGCAAGTGATTAGATCAATATGATATGTGTGATCTTTCCATCGAATGCATACTGTCCTGGTATTGCTACTCACCCCCTCCAGTGGCAGGAAAACCAAATGTCTGGCCTAATGAGTTAGGCTGGTTGATGGACAGGTTCAACTAATTGGTTACTTGACATGAGGTAGGCTAAATGCAGATAGTCTTTCTCACCGCGGTCATGCTAGAAGCTGTGGCTAGAGATTTTCAGGGTACAATGCAGATCCACAATTCTTTAGGCAATTTTAAGTTTACATTTTTATTTCTCCTCCATTTGAATTTCTTCTCGGTTTCTTAGTACTTCTCTCTGTGTTCGAAGTTCCCACTGTAGACAACCCTCCACTCCCCCTCCTTCCATCTTGCTTCAGAACTGCAGGAATTCACTCCCCTCAATGCCTCTTTCTGAATGGAAGGTGGACAATTATCTAATTGAAAGTCTTCAGTAATTGAAAACTTTAAAAAGAGGCTTGTTAATAGTGTGAGTCTCTATATAATATGCAATTGGGATGGAGCTCTTTTTTATGTTTCTTATTTTGGTTCAGCAATCTTTAAACTGTGTGCATTTGCTATATGCAAAGGCTTCCCAAAGGTACATATGCACAAGTGTTTTGAGAATATAAATGTCCAAATCCTCCTCTTCCATATGTGCTTTTTCCTAAGACTAATCTTGATGACAATGGACCTGTAATGGAGACATAAGTTCTCTTTCTCATCCGCTTTTCCATAATCACCTTTCTCTCACTTTCCTTGTGAAAAGCGTATGTCTACCCCATTTTCCTAATCCATTTTACTAAATGGTTTATGGCTAACCCATTTTAATAAATTGCTTTACCCAAGGATGTAAAACTCTAGGGGATGGGGAGGGCAAGAAAGGGGGAAATTTCTGAATATAAATTTCGTTGCAAGGGTGAGAAAGCAAATGACTCTATTGTCTGAGCAGAGACCCTTTTGCCAATCACGTGTTTTCTAAATCTATCATAAAAAACAAAAAGTGAAGGCCAATCTAATCAAACCGTTATTAAAGGATAAACTCTAAAAGAGAATGAAATTTCGACTCTCATACAAATAAAAAATAGACATTTTCAAACTTATTTAAAATATTAGAGAGAGCCAGAAAGGTGTTACAGTCAATTTAAAGGAGATCATTTATAAGAATGCTGGAATGAGTTTGCTTAATACATATAAAACTGGCTGCTTCTACAATGGGAGAGGGAAGGTGATTGGACTTCCACAGGATAAAGTTTATTTGCATGTCTGTATATGACTTGCTTTACTGTCAGATTTCTGCAAGTTAACTTATATTTCTACAGAGTTGTAGAATAGCTTAGTCAAAGGCAATGAATGACAGAGATGACCCAGATGAACAAGTATTAGGGTACTCATGAAATTTCCCTTCTCAGTTTTTCCTTACACTGACACTTAAAATGGTTTTTTGTTTGTTTGTTTGTTTGTTTTTTGAGACCGAGTCTTGCTCTGTCACCCAGGCTGGAGGGCAGTGGTGCGATCTCAGCTCACTGCAAGCTCCGTCTCCCAGGTTCACCTCATTCTCCTGCCTCAGCCTCCCAAGTAGCTCTAATGTTTTGTCTTTTTAGTAGAGACCGGGTTTCACCGTGTTAGCTAGGATGGTCTCGATCTGCTGACCTCGTGATCCGCCCGCCTCGGCCTCCCAAAGTGCTGGGATTACACGCGTGAGCCCCTGCAGCTGGCCTGAAACAAGTTTTGATATTTCACTACCATGTGATGTTGAAGGAGTTCAAAAAATTAAGTGACATTTCTATAACAAAATTCCTCCCTTTCCATCTCCTCATTATGTTTCCCAGCATTACATTGATAAAAACAAAAAATCAGAATCAAATTGATGCTCAACCTTGACTCATTTTATTTTTATTTTATTATTATTTTTTATTGAGATGGAGTCTTGCCCTGTCACCCAGGCTGGAGTGCAGTGGCATGATCTTGGCTCACTGCAAGCTCCGCCTCCCGGGTTCAAGTGATTCTCATGCATCAGCCTCCTGGCTAGCTCGGACTACAGGAGCTAGCCACCATGCCTGGCTAATTTTTTTGTACTTTTAGTAGAGAAGGGGTTTCACCATGTTGGCCAGGCTGGTCTCAAACTCCTGACCTCAGGTGATCTGCCTGCCTCGGCCTCCCGAAGTGCTGAGATTACTGGTGTGAGCCACTGCGCCCAGCCACCTTGACTCATTTTAATAAATATGCACATCTAATATCCATAAAGTAATGAAAAATGAAAGTGTTCAAAAGAAAGAGATAAAGTTGCTTTTTATTTACTTTTAGTAATTATGTGTCAAAATTTGTAATATTTGTGTTTTTTTCTAAGTAGCGTCCTACTAATAGTAACAATGGTATTGGAATAGCTTTTTTTTAAAAAAAATTTGACCATTGAATTAGAATTTAAATTTAAATAATGTTTTTGATGCAGAAAAGTACGGTAGCCTAATGAGTAAAATATACTAGAGCGTAAAATATACTAAATCATAAAATACGTAAAATTAGGATAAACTTCTGTAGCGCACGAAGCGTGGAAATGTAAGTTCAGGGAGAAAATGGAATTATGCAAAATTTGTGACTATTATAAGAGCAGCCTGTTCCTGTATTCTTTTAAAATGAGTAAGAATGAATTTCACTGGACATAGAAGACAGTTTTATATGTCAGTATTTACAGTGTTGGAAGTTACATTCTTTGCAACTATTCACATTTTGGTGACAGTTTCTATATGCCAATCTAAAACTGTGCAAGAGGCTTTTATAAAATTCTTTTAGGGTATATACAAGTAAAAAAATTGAAGACTCCTGTTGTAGCTCACCCTGCTGCTATTTTCTGACCAAAAACCAAGGGTCAGTAATTGTGGCAAAACCTTTCTAGTTCAGTATTGGTAAATGAACCAATTCATTAATTGACGTAGTTCTAGTGACTCCTTGTTTTACTGGATGTCCCTCAGGAAGACATTTAAGAATTAAAGGTCTTGGTCGGTCACGGTGGCTCGCGCCTGTAATCCCCCGCACTTTGAGAAGCTGAGGCAGGTGGATCATGAGGTCAGGCGTTCGAGACCAGCCTGGCCAACATAGTGAAACTCTGTTTCTATTAAAAAATGCAAAAAATGGCTGGGTGGTGGCTTATGCCTGTAATCCCAGCAATTTGGGAGGCCAAGGTGGGCGGATCACGAGGTCAGGAGATCAAGACCATCCTAGCTAACACGGTGAAACCCCGTCTCTACTAAAAATACAAAAAATTAGCTGAGCATGGTGGTGGGTGCCTGTAGTCCCAGCTACTCTGGAGGCTGAGACAGGAGAATGGCGTGAACCCAGGAGGCGGAGCTTGCAGTGAGCAGAGATCAGGCCACGGCACTCCAGCCTGGGAGATAGAGCGAGACTCCATCTCAAAAAAAAAAAAAATTAGCTGGACGTGGTGGCACACACCTATAATCCCAGCTACTCCGAAGGCTGAGACAGGAGAATGCCATGAAACCGGGAGGCGGAGGTTGCAGTGAGCCAGGATCACACCACTGCACTCCAACCTGGGTAACGGTGTGAGACTTCATCTCAAAAAAAAAAAAAAAGAATTAAAGGTCTTAGTACTTACGACACCTCTCACAAAAGGATAACAGCCATTACGTTTTATTTATTTCTTTGTAGGCAGTTATATCTTTACTTTATTCATCTTTATTGTTCTTTTTGGAGGTACTCACTGTAAGGTATTGTGTGAGTGTGGGTGTATAACAGACAGAAGACAGACAGCACTACAGTATTCCCCTCTTATCCGTGGGGGATATGTTCTAAGACCCCCTGTTGATGCCTGAAAGTATGGATAGTACCAAGTCCTATATAGACCACGTTTTTTCCTATACATACCTACTGTGATAAAGTTTAATATATAAGGCCAGGTGCGGTGGTGCACGCCTCTAATCCCAGCACTTTGGAAGGCCAAGGTGGGTGGATCACCTGAGGTCAGGGGTTTGAGATCAGCCTGGCCAACATGGTGAAACCCCAACTCGACTGAAAATACAGAAATTTGCCGGGTGTGGTGTCAGACGCTTGTAATCCCAGCCACTCGGGAGGCTGAGGCAGGAGAATCGCTTGAACCCAGGAGGCAGAGGTTGCAGTGAGCTGAGAGCACACCACTACACTCCAGCCTGGGCGACAGAGTGAGACTCCGTCTCAAAATTTTAAAAAGTGTAATGTATAAATTAGGCATAGTAAGAGATTTAACAGTAATAACTAGTAATAAACTAGAACATTATTGCCATATCCTGTAATAAAGGTTATGTGAATGTGCAGTCTCTCTCTTTCTGTCAAAAGATCTTATTGTACTTTTGTACTTATTTTGTACTTATTGTACTGTGCTCACCTATATTTGGGCCATGGTTGACCATGGGTGACTAAAACTACAGACAGCGAAACTGGGAAAAGGGCAACTACTCTATTTGGATCTGTAAATGCATAGCTTTCACCAAGTTTGGAAGTTTTTGGTCATGATTTCTTCTTTTGTTTATTATTATTATTATTTTATTTGAAGCACAAAAGCATAAGGTTTTGTTTTTTTGAAACAAGGTCTCACTCTGTCACTCAGGCTGGAAGGCAGTGGCACAATCTTGGCTCACTACAGCCTCGATCTCCTGGGCTCAAGTGATCCTCCTGTCTCAGCTTCCCAAGTAGCTGGGACTACAAGTGCATGCCACCACACTCAACTAATTTTTAAGTTTTTTGTAGAGACGGGGTCTCCCTATGTTGCCCAGGCTGGTCTTGAACTCCTGGGCTAAAGCAATCCCCCTGCCCCAGCCTCTGAAAGTGCTGGGATTACAGGTGTGAGCGACTGCGCCCAGCTGGAGCAGTGGTTTATATGTATTTCAGTTTGCAAAGCCTTTGAGACCGTCCCACACATGCACAGCTCAGGGACTTGTGCTGGTTCATACACAGAGCCAGGGCATCCCCTTCTTTAGCTCTCTCCTCTCTGGGATTCTCGCCACACACCTCTACCCCAAGATCCTTTTTTCCTGTTCTTCTGGAAAGATTGAATTTATTTTAAAGTTTACGCTGCTTATGCTGCTGTAGCACAGTTCTCCAAGACTTGGGGCCATCCTAGGACATAGTAGCGAGAGCAATAAAATACCAGGAATTCTCCCCATACTCTGTGGACCACGAGGTCCCCTGTTGCTCTTCTTTTCTGTCAGTAAGCCCATATTGATTTCTTTTCTTGGGGGGGAAGGGGTGGGGGTGGAGTCTTGCTCTGTCGCCCAGGCTGGAATGCAGTGGTGCGATCTCGGCTCACTGCAACCTCCACCTCCCGGGTTCAAGCAGTTCTCCTCCTCAGCCTCCTGCATAGCTGGGATTACAGGCGCGTGCCACCACGCCTGGCTAATTTTTGTATTTTTAGTAGAGACGAGGTTTCCCCATGTTGGTCAGGCTGGTCTCAAACTCCTGACTTCATGATTCGCCTGCCTCGGCTTCCCAAAGTGCTGGGATTACAGGCGTGAGTAACCGCGCCTGGCCCAGGTTTCTTTTGAACAAACCTTCAGGTGCCTGTGCTTCTGCTCACTGTTCTGCTACACAGTTCTGTGACTGCAGCCACGTTTGGGAGAGAAAAATGCAAACAAAACCCAAAACCTGGGCTTTCCTCACACTCTTCTGTTAGTCAGGGCCCCCTTTCCAGTTCCTCTGGCCAAAAGGAGGGGGTTCTGTTGGAGTGTTTGCTACCTGCACCCCCACACAATTCTGACTTCAGGTTGACCCTGAAGAAAAAAATAAGAAAACCCAGCGTTTTACTCCCAAATGGGTTCCCTTTTCAATTTTGATTCTTCTCAATTCATGTACTATTGTTTTGCCTTTTGGAATCAGATAGTTGCCTTTTGTGTTTTGAACACTGTTTGGAGAGAGGCTGAAATGGGCTTTCTTCCTCCTTGAGTATCCCTGGTAGCCCCTTCCTCTTTTTGAAGCTTTCTCTTGTTTCTTTTTTCTCCTCTGTTTCTTCCACACCATTCTTTTCTCTCCACTTTACCCACTGTCTCCGTTTTCCCTTTTACTTTGGGCTCCCAGGTTCAAGAGCAAAAAAAGAAGAACCTGCAGTTTTTTTTTAGTGGTCAGCAGCACAGTTGAAAACTCTGACTGATTGTGTTGAAGTAATAAATTGAGGCTGGGTGTGGTAGCTCATGTCTATAATCCCAGCACTTTGGGAGACTGAGTCAGAAGGATCATTTGAGCCCAGGAGTTCAAGGTTGCAGTGAGCTATGATTGTGCCATTGTACTCCAGCCTGGGCAACTGAGTGAGACCCTGTCTTAAAAAAAAAATGGTCGGATGCAGTGCCTCACGCCTGTAATCCCAGCACTTTGGGATTACAGGCAGGTGAATCACCTGAGGTCAGGAGTTCAAGACCAACCTTGTCAACGTGGTGAAACCCCGTCTTTATCAAAAAATACAAAAATTAGCCAGGTGTGGTAGCGCATGCCTGTAATCCCAGCCACTCAGGAGGCTGAGGCAGGAGAATCCGTTGAACCCGGGAGGTGGAAGTTGCAGTCAGCTGAGATCCTGCCACTGCACTCCAGCCTGGGCGACAGAAGAATACTTGGTCTCAAAAACAAACAAAAAAAAGTCAAAGTCAAGTGTGAAAGTAGACCCAGAAAGCTAGAGACACATGCTACTTCAAGGGGGCTGGAGGAATGCTTGGGCCTTCTCCAAGGGTGCGTGGAGGAATGCTTGGGCCACACTGATCACCTGGCTATTTTATTTTACATTAAATGATCTCACTTGGATTTGTTAGTAACTTCTATTCATAAAACTGGCCCAGAACTTAAGAACTGATCTTTAAGGTTTTTCTTTTTTTATTTTCTTTTAAGAGAGTTGCTGAATCTGTTATTTAATTGCATATAATTACAATGAATGCTGGTAAATTTTGAGATTACAAGGAATTTCAACAAACCTTATTACTCATTGTCTAAGTCCATTAGTATTGCTGTAAAGGATACCTGAGACTAATTTATAAAGATAAGAGGTTTATTTGGCTCACAGTTCTGCAGGCTGTACAAGAAACATCTGCTTCTAGTGAAGGCCTCAGGCTGCTTCCATTCGTGGGGAAAGTTGAAGGGAAGCTGGAATGCGCAGATTACATGGTGAGAGAAGAAGCAGGAGGAGAGGAGAGGTGCCAGGCTCTTTTTTTTCTTGCCACTTTATAGCTCACAAGTGGATGCCAGCCTCTTATTAACAACCAGCTCTCTTGGGAATGAATAGAGCAAGAACTCACTACTGTGAGAATGGCACCAAGCCATTCGTGAGGGATCCGCCCCCATGACCCTAACACCTCCCACCTCCCACCTCCTGTTAGGCTCTACCTGGGGATCAGATTTCAACATAAGTTGGAGGGAGTCAAACAAACCAAACCATAGCACTTACCATTCCAGAGAGACAAGGCATTCTTCACATTGAAATGACAGTATTTAATAAAGTAAAACATTTCTAGTCATGAGAAGTGACTGACTATATAAAATGATAGCCTCTTTTATGCTTTCAGTCCATGGTGCTTTTGATATCCCCCTGGTTGCAGTCTGTGGTGATTTTGCAGTGTGTTTGTTCTGTGGTGTGGTTTGAGAAGTGTGGTGTGAGGCTGGGCATGGTGGCTCATGCCTGTGTGGGCAGAGGATTACTTAGGTGCAGAGGCAAGAGACTGAAGGCACAAACTATTTCAGTATAATAAAGACAATAGTTAGAATAAGAATAGTCATAATACAAATTAGACATAGAGATGATCATGAACAATTATCAATTATTATAAACATTATTAATTATTAGCTTTTAATATCATTCCTTGTTGCATTACTAATATAACCTAGGAATAACCGGTGGGTATGGGGTCAGGTGCTAAAGGGACATTGTGAGAAGTGACCTAGAAGACAAAAGGTGAATCTTCTGTCACACCCGCATAAGGGCTGCTTGAGGGCTCCTTGGTCAAACGGTAACACCAGTGTCTGGGAAGGCACCGGTTACTTAGCAGACCACGAAAGGGAGTCTCCTTTCCTTGGAGGAGTCAGGGAACACGCTGCTCCACCAGCTTCTTGTGGAAGGCTGGATATTATCCAGGCCTGCCCGCAGTCATCCGGAGGCCTAAACCCCTCCCTGTGGTGCTGTGCTTCAATGGTCACGCTCCTCGTCCACGTTCATGCTCCTCCCATACTCCTGGTTCCTCTTTAAAGTTCGTAGTAGATAGTGGTAGAAAAAATACTGAAAGTCTTAAAGTCTTTGATTTTTCTTGTAAGTGCAGAGAAGAAAACGCTGACGTATGCTGCCGTCTCTCTGCTTCGGCTACCTAAAAGGGAAGGGCCCCCTGTCCTGTGATCACGTGACTTGCTTCACCTTGTCAATCACTTAGAAGATTCACCCTCCTTACCCTGCCCCCTTGTCTTGTATGCAGTAAATATCAGCGAGTGTAGCCGTTCGGGGCCATGACCCGTCTCTGCATCTTGGTGGTAGTGGTCCCCCGGGCCCAGCCGTCTTTTCTTCTGTCTCTTTGTCTTTTGTCTTTATTTCTACGATCTCTCTTCTCCACACACGAGGAGAAAAACCCACAGGCCCTGTAGGGCTAGTCCCTATACACCTGTAATTCCAGCACTTTGGGAGGCTGAGGCAGGAGGATCACCTGAGGTCAGGAGTTCGAGACCAGCCTAGCCAACATGGTGAAACCCCATCTCTACTAAAAATACAACAATTAGCCAGGTAGGTGCCTGTAATCCCAACTACTCAGGAGGCTGGTGCAGGAGAATCACTTGAACCCAGGAAGTGAAGGTTGTGGTGAACCAAGATCATGCACTGCACTCCAGCCTGGGTGACAGAGTAAGACTCTGTCTCAAAAAAGAAGTGTGGTATGTGAGATGTTACCGTCATTGTGTCTGGAAGATAGAAGAGGTGGTGACACTTGCCATGATAATTCAGGGATTGAGCACTCACTGGGTATAGATCACAGTGATGAGTGCGGTGGACCATTCAGAGGGAAATTATAATAATGACATGTAGGCATCACTTTATAGTTGCAAAGTTCACTTCATGGTCTCCTTTCACCTTCCCAAGAATCCTGAGGCATGTATTATTATTGGTAGATAATACTTAAGTCATATTTCTAGAAGTCCCCTGAGCTTTAGGTCCCTACTTGTAACTGCCAACTGTAGGCACTTCCAATGCAGATCCTGTAACTCTGAACTCCTCTGCCCTGGGCACCTCCACTCCCTATCTCTGTTTTGATTGGCACCACCTTCCCTGAAGCAAAACATCTAAGATATCCTAGCTTCTCCCTTTTCCTCCAAACCCTCAACCATTTAATCTTTTCCCAAATCTTGCCTAATTTAAACTTCCCTTAGATCTTCCTTAACCTGCTGTCACTTTCTTAGTAAATTCCCAACTCCCCTCCCAGCCCTCTCTACCACCCCTTCTAACTACTCATCAATCCCTTGTTTCCCATGCTCTGTTAGATAGCTCCTGGCGCATAATGAAGGTTCCATCAATATTTACTCGTCATTCATGCTTCCATGTCTTTGCATATGCAAAGCATAGGCGCTGGGATGCCTTTACTTACTTTTCTTCTGAATACTATCCTCTCATCTTTGAGACTTAATTTGGTTCCTATCATAACTTTGGTAGCCTCTCTACTTCCCAGGGCTCACTTGCGTGTCTACCTTTGTTGAGCTCCCCTTCCCATGTGCTCCCACTGCTTTCCTGCACACCTCTGTTATAGTAATTCTTTTTTTTTTTTTTTTTTTTTTCTGAGACGGAGTCTCGCTCTGTCGCCCAGGGTGGAGTGCAGTGGCCGGATCTCAGCTCACTGCAAGCTCCGCCTCCCGGGTTTACGCCATTCTCCTGCCTCAACCTCCTGAGTAGCTGGGACTACAGGCGCCTGCCACCTCGCCCGGCTAGTTTTTTGTATTTTTTTTTTTAGTAGAGACGGGGTTTCACTGTGTTAGCCAGGATGGTCTCTCGATCTCCTGACCTCGTGATCCGCCCGTCTCGGCCTCCCAAAGTGCTGGGATTACAGGCTTGAGCCACCGCGCCCGGCCTATAGTAATTCTTAAAGTGTGGGCCCCTTGTACTCTGAAGAGTGCTTTTTAAAAAGGCAGATTTCTGGGAATACCGAGAACTACTGCATCAGTATTGTTGAGAGTGAGGCCCAGGAGCCTGCATTTAGGAAGCCTCACCTCGCCCCGGGTGATTCTTATGCAGAGGAAGAAGAGTGGTGAGAATCAGTGTTTTATTCTCTCACCTGTCTTGGCCCCTACAACTAGTTGCAGGAGTGGGGAGTGTGGCCATTTAGAGTAGAGTAGTCTCTGGGTAAGTTTCACCACCACTTCTGACCGTTGGGAGATGAGAACAGCAAAGTTACTCAGATTTAATGGTTTTTAACTGTTATCTTTACAAAGAGGCACAATCCTTTTTCATTTGTTTGTTTTTAAACCTTTTTTGAGTTATAATTTTCTATGTCATAAAATTGACCCGTTTTAAATGTCCTAACCTATTTTCTGTCTCTATAGATTAGCCTTTCCTGGATATTATACATGGAATCATAGAATACACAGTCTTCTTTTCTAACTTTCATTTAGCGTGATGTTTTTGAAGTTCACTTGTTTTGTAGCATGTATCACTATTTCATTCTTTTTAATGGCTGAATAATACTCCATTATAATACATATGCCATATTTTGCTTTGCCATTCACTGGTTAATGGACATTTGGATTGTTTCCATTTTTTGGTTATTATGAACAGTGCTGCTACGACATTTGTGCACAAGTCTTTGTGCAGACATGTATTTTTATTTATCTTGAGTGAAATAGAGTGGAATGGCTGGTTCATATGAAAATATGTGTTTAACTTTTGAAGAAACTTCCCAACAGTTTAAACCAACTGCACCATTTTCCACATTCACCAGCCATGTGTGAGGGTTCCAATTCCTTCGTATTCTCACCAGCACTTTTTATTATCTGTCCCTTAGTTTGTAACCGTCCTAGTGTGTGTGAAGTGGTATCTGATTGGAGTCTTGATTTGCGTTTTCCTAATGACTATTGATGTTGAGCCCTTTCACATGTGCTCTTGACCATTTGCCTGTCTTCTCTGGGAAGATGTCTATTTAGATATTTTGCTGATTGTTAAACTGGCATATTTGTTTTCTTATTGAGTGTGAAAGTTTTTTATATATTCTGGATACAAGGGGAGTAACATAGTTACTTGACGGAGGGAAAAAAGGTTCATGACCCCCCTGCCCAGTCTGTAGTGGCCTGGCCAGCAGGGTCTCCATGCCTCTTCTTTTCTCAGTGCCAGGGTGTTGCCCTTAGGGGACTCCTAGAAGCAGTTCTTTGAATTCTACCTTGTCCATGGTATAAACAAGAGCAAAGGGACAACGTGGGGACACGGGAATAGAAAGAGCTTCCTCAACTGCATAGGTGCTTAGAAAGGTCCATAGAGGGGTCTGGGGAATGAGCTCCTCTTCAGTGAAGAGTTTCTTGTTTTTTGTTTTTGTTTTTTTGGAGACAGAGTCTCTGTCGCCCAGGCTGGAGTGCAGTGGCGCGATCTCCACTCACTGCAAGCTCCGCCTCCCGGGTTCAGGCCATTCTCCTGCCTCAGCCTCCTGTGTAGCTGGGACTACAGGCGCCCGCCACCACGCCCGGCTAATTTTTGTATTTTTAGTAGAGGCGGGGTTTCACCATGTTAGCCAGGATGGTCTCGATCTCCTGACCTCGTGATCACCCGCCTTGGCCTCCCAAAGTGCCGGGATTACAGGCGTGAGCCACAGCGCCCGGCCTAGTGAAGGGTTTCTATCTCGTGTTCAGCTAAGCGAGTTTCCACTGCGTGATGAGGAATAGCATAGGGTTTATCCTGGTCCTGCTCAGCATTCAGAGTCCTTTATTTTATGGCTCTGCCTTACTCAGCCCCATCACCCCAAGTCAGCACACAGAGCAGCCCAGGGTGTACTTAGCCTTCCCCATGGCCTCAGTTCTCACTGGGCTCCCTCCTGCCTCAGTAGCCCGGTTCCCTGTGGCCCAGTGCCATGGACAGCTGGCCTGCCCCCAGTGGCTGAACTGTCTACTCCTCAAGGAGACTGTGCCTTGAGGACACAGTCTTTGTCTCATCCACCTGTGTAGCCCCAAGCCAGTACCGAACGTAGCTCAAAACACTTGTACAGACAATTCTCTTAAGCCACTGAATGAAGAAGGAATGAATTCGTATATTGGAAATAGGAAAACTGAGACTCAGACAGATTAAGTAGTCTGTCTACTAGAAGACTCAAGACCTCCAGAATCACGTGGGTTGTCAGTGAAGGGCCTGGGTTTCAAATTAAGGTTCTCTGATCCCCAGAGTGCTTTTTCCACTACATCAAGTTATGAGTCCCAGCCTTTTATCTTCAGACATCTCAACTTAGAGGACAAGTGCTTACACTACAAGGCTGATCAGAGATGGTTCTGAGGGGTGATACCACCAGAGTGGAGGGGGCAAATGGGATGGCAAGGTAATTGTATATGTGGTTTCCATAGAGATGTTAGGGAATAAGTATCTCTAATTTCAACTTAGAGGAGGCATATTTATATACAAGGCAAATTAGGGATGGTTCTGAGGGGTGATACCACCACAGTGGAGGGAGCAAATGGGATGGCGAGGAAATTGTATATGTGGTTTCAATGGTCGATGGAGATGTCAGGGAGTAAATACCTTTCCGGAGATTACTCTGATTTGTGAGACACTGCAAGATCTCTTGGAGGAGCTGGGATTTGGGGAGCGAAAGTAGCAGTGCTAGGAAGAACCTTGGAGGCAGCAGAATCATGTCACAGGAGAGGGATAGGATAGGACGTGTTTGGGACTTGGGGAGTTGTCCCTGTAGCATGTGGGTATCTCAGGAGCCTGGGAATTGTAGCTAGGGAGCTGGGGTGAGATCCTTCTGAAGGTCAGGCTGAAGCATTTTTCTCCTGCGGTGAGACCTGATTAGAGGCTCTAGAGGAGTCAGTTGGCTAACCAGGATCTCATAAATGTTTTCTCCAGTTTCATGAAACATTGAGAGTGTTCTTTTTCTTATATAACTCTCTGGTCTCAGCTATTCTGATTTCACCATCTCAAAAATCAGAGACTCTTGAAACATCTTTGCAATAAAAAGAAAATGGTGCTTTTTGTTTGCTGTTTGGCGAGAAGCTGTCTCCAGAAATGCTATATAGGAGAGTAAGCAAAAGACACGAAGGCGGGCACCTTGGCAACGTGAATGTATCTCTTAGTCAAACAGCTCCCTGGCGCTTGACTGAGCAGGGTGTGCTTTCAGCCCCCTCACACTACAGTAGGGCAGGAAACGTATTTTAATCAGCCTTGGTTTTCTAGATATGAGCATTGTGCCTAGCAGATAGTGGGAACTGACTGATTTGAGTGAATGAACAAACATATTCAATGAGCCAGTTAATAAATGAATGAATGAATACTGTGATGGTTTGTTCCTCCTATACATAATATTACCCAATTAGTAATAGTGAATCACAAGGTCACTTCTCCTACTGCTTGATAGTTTCCTGGGAAAGAAAAAAAAGTCACTGATACGGTTACGGTAAAGAGAATTTAACAATTGGCCAGGCGGAGTGGCTCACGCCTGTAATTCCAGCACTTTGAGAGACTGAGGAGGGCAGATCACGTGAGGTCAGGAGTTAGAGACCACCCTGGCCAACATGGCAAAACCCCGTCTCTACTAAAAATACAAAAATTAGCCTGGTGTGGTGGTGGGCGCCTGTAATTCCAGCTACTTGGGAGGCTGAGGCAGGAGAATCACTTGAACCCAGGAGGCAGAGATTGCAGTGAGCCAAGATCACACCACTGCACTCCAGGCTGGGTGACAGAGTGAGACTCTGTCTCAAAAAAAAAAAGAGTTTAACAATTTAGGACGGTCTGATTTGATGGTAGTTTACCAAATATTTTAAATTTTGATGGACCTGTAGAGAAATGAGTCCATTGTAACTTTATTTTTTGCAGAGAGTTCACATATAAACCAGTTGCCTAGCCTCACTATGAGAAAAGTTTTGAAAGTCTCCAGTTTCCTGTCACTTCAAGTCTATTTCCTTTTTTTTCTTTATTTCTTAAAAAAAAAAAAAAATTTAAAAAATGGGGTACATGTGCAGAT
Source organism: Rhinopithecus bieti (assembly GCF_001698545.2). NCBI lineage: Eukaryota > Metazoa > Chordata > Mammalia > Primates > Cercopithecidae > Rhinopithecus > Rhinopithecus bieti. Next base: position 1,324,833 of record NW_016805935.1, on the reverse strand, counting down.
TTGTTACATAGGTATATGTGTACCATGGTAGTTTGCTGCACCTATTGACCCGTCCTCCAAGTTCCCTCCCCTCAGTCCCCATCCCCAGTGGGCCCTGGTGTATGCTGTTCCTCTCTCTGTGTTCATGTGTTCTCAATGTTCATCCCCCACCTATGAGTGACAACACGTGGTGTTTGATTTTCTGTTCCTGCGTTAGTTTGCTGAGGATAATGACTTCTAGCTTCTTTCATGTCCCTGCAAAGGACATGATCTCATTCCTTTTTATGGCTGCGTAGTATTCCATGGTGTATATGTACCACATTTTCTTTATCTAGTCTATCACTGATGGGCATTTGGATTGGTTCCATGTCTTTGTTACTGTAAATAGTGCTGCAATAAACATATGTATGCATGTGTCTTTACAGCAGAATGATTTCTAATCCTTTGGGTCTATACCCAGCAATGGGATTGCTGGGTCAAATGGTATTTCTGGTTCTAGATCCTTGAGGAATCGCCATACTGTCTTCCACAGTGGTTGAACTAATTTACATTCCCATCAACAGTGTAAAAGTGTTTCTGTTTCTCCACAGTCTCACCAGCATCTATTTGTTTTCGCTGGACTTTTTTTTTTTTTTTTTTTTTTTTGAGACGGAGTCTCGCTTCTTGTCGCCCAGGCCTGGAGCTGCAGTGCGCAGATCTCAGCTCACTGCAAGCTCCGGCCTCCCGGTTTACGCCATCTCCTGCCTCAGCCTCCCGAAGTAGCTGGCGACTACAGGCGCCCCGCCACCATGGCCCCGGCTAGTTTTTGTTATTTTTTTAGTAGAGACGGGTCTTCACTGTGTTAGCCAGGATCGGTCTCGATCTCCTGACCTGTGATCCGCCGTCTCGGCCTCCCAAATGCTGCCGGATTACAGGCTTGAGCCACCGCGCCTGGCCTGTTTCCTGACTTTTTAATAATCACCATTCTGACTAGCGTGAGATGGTATCTCATTGTGGTTTTGATTTGCATTTCTCTGATGATCAGTAATGTTGAGCTTTTTAAAATATGTTTCTTGGCCACGTAAATGTCTTCTTTTGAGAAAAGTCTATTTCCTATTTAATATTAGGTTCATGATCTTCAGAAGCCCTTGGTTCTGGGTCTCCCTTGCGGAATTGGAAGAGAAACACTCACTACCATTATTTCTGTATTTTTGGCCTAGTGAGGAGAACTTTCAGCTAGCAATCAGGAAACCTGAAAGACCCACTTCTTTTATTAACATGAAAACGTTATCCAAGTAGCATTATCTCTTACTTGTTTCGTGAACTTGTGAGGAATTTACAAAATCCTTTAGACAATGTGGAGTTTTAACACAATTTGAAATCCTAAAGAAAAAGGAGCCATGGAAGAGACCCAAAGGCTTATATTAGAGGGAGCAAGTGTGCTCTTTCAAGTTATGGGAGGAAGCCACTGTGGTTCCAAGTAGGAAAAACTAATCTAGCGTCTTCTTTTAAATGAAAATTTCTCCTGTGAAAATCTGGCTTTCAGCCTGATCTGGGATGGTGCCAGTGAGTGGGTAGGCAAGGAAAAGGCAGCGAGAGGTAGCTAATTAATTAGTCAATCAAAAAGTATTTATAGATTCTCTAGGTATAGGGCACCATGCTGGACTCAGTGGGAGATGCAAAGAAGAGTAAGATCCAACCTCAGCCCCTGAAAAGCTTGCAGCCGGTCTCCTTGGGAGGCAAGGTGTACATGTGCTGACGGGAAAGAAAGCACAAGGCAGGTTTTTAATTGGGCAGTATGTCTCACAGATGCAAAATAGGTAATCCAGGCAAACGGTGTTGTTCTAGGCTTATCACCATTTACATTGTGCCATGGAGTGTCAATGTTCAAAGCATCTATGAAAGCTGCTTTTATAACTGGTTCGATTGAGCTAGTTAAGGGCTTAACAGACCCTTCACCACTGAGCATAAGATGGGTTGGGTGAAGAAAATATGAGGGATGAAGGAGTCCTGCTGTTTTGCAGAAATGACCCCAAAGAGATTGGGCCTTCACCCTTTGCTGTTCAGAAGCAAAAGAGTCATTGTAAAAATGTTCAGAGGGAAAATATGTGATGAAAAACACAAATTACATACCACAATTTTCATTTTATGGTAACCACACCTTCACGTCGACTTGAGAAAACTCTTTTAAACATGTTGGAGGAATAAGTACATGGACAGAGGAAAATGAAATGTTGGGGACAAAAATAAGGCTATACTGACCTGAAGTTTTCCGTTAGTCATTTCCATTGACCAGATCTTCTAGATGACTGCTTGACATTTCAAATATAACTGTTCCCGCTGACAGCAAAATGAGATGGAATGACTTCATAGCGGCAGCTAATGTTTATTATTGACCATGTTCCAGACTTTCTCTACCTCTATACTTCATGGCAACCCTGTGTGTAGTATACCTCCTGGCTCAGATGCAAATAGTCATAATTGTGTTAACACTGGATACTGATCACACAAAAATTGTGATATAACACTATTGGGTGGACAAGACAATAGGCAATATGCATGTAGGTGGTAGTGGGGACTGAGCAAGAAAAAGGTAAACCCTTGTATTTTTGGTGGGAACTCAGTAGATAATGCCCCAAACTGAAGAAAACCAAGTAAGATACAGAGATAGAGTCATGTTATTTAGAGATAAGGGGGAGGTGGGGGGCGATTATCAAAGACACAGTTAAAATAATTGAAAATGGTTGGCACTTACGACACAGAATGGAAGAGTGTAGAACTATTGATTCTTTAAATTATGTGCATGTCTAGCTTTGATAAAAATAAAAATTAGACTGGGCGCCATGGCTTATGCCTATAATCCCTTTACTTTGGGAACCTGAGATGGGAGAATTACTTGAGCCTGAGAGTTCTAGACCAGCTTGGACAACATAGGGAGACACTGTCCCTGCAAAAACTAAATTTAGAAAATTAGCCGGATGTGGTAGCATGCCCTGTAATCCTAGTTACTAGAGAGGATCTTTGGTGGGAGGATCCTTTGAGCCCAGGAGGTGGAGGCTGCAGTGAGCTATGACTGTGCCACTTGCACTCCAGCCTGAGAAATAGAGTGAGACCCTGTCTCAAAACAAAAAACAAAAACCTTGAAAAGTGAGGGGAAAATTCCAAATAAGAAAAAAAAAAAAAAAAAAAAAAGACCAAAAAGGAGGATGGGTGCACTTCTCATTGTAATGACACTCAAGAGAATACAAAAAAAAAAAAAAAAATTAATTCAAAAACAAGGAATTAACATTAATCTCAAGTACAGTTTTTCAAAACCTGATTTTTTTTGTTTTTTTCTGAGACAGAGTCTCATTTTTTCACCCAGGCTGCAATGCAGTGGGGTGAACATGGCTCACTGCAGTCTCGACCTCCCAGGCTCAAGAGATCCTCCTGCCTCAGTCGTCCAAGTAGCTGGGACTATAGGCGTGTGCCACCACAACCAGCTAATTTTTCAATTTTATGTAGAGATGGGTTTCGCTATGTTGCCCAGGCTGGTCTAGAACTCTTGGGCTCTAGCAATCCAGCCGCCTCTGCCTCCCAAACTGCTGGGATTACAGGTGTGAGCCACCGGACCCAGCCCCTAAAACAAATCGTGAAAAGGAGAAAGTTGTGCGATATTATGTTCCTTCCTCTTTTTTCCCCACACACACTCACACTCTGGTCAGGTGTTTCTGTGTATCCTCTGGCCTTTCCTTGCCATTGGCTTCTACTTGAATAGGATGACTAGCGAAGATCTGGAGGACCAAGTTTGAGCTGTGTCATCTCACCCAGTCTCTTCATTCTCCAGCTGTGAATCTGGCTTCTCTTTGTGCTTCACTGGGTTCTTAGAATATCTTCTTTCCTACCATCTTGCTGTATCCCCCTATTCTACTGGCCTCCTGAACCAAACTCTTCGGTCTATCCCCCGGCTCTGACTCATTCCTTACCCTGACCTTGCTGTCTGTATTTGCTTTGACTACCCTATGAGTGTCCTCAACTTAATTCTTAATTCCTGGCTGCCACCTCCTTGTCAAAACTTGGCTAAATCCACTTTGGAATGCTAAGTCGGATGGGACTGCCTGGGAAAAATTTGGAGAATCTGCAGTTCTGCTCTTTCCTCATTCTTGAGAGTGAGGAAAGAGGGTATAGAGAGAGAGGGAGAGAGGCAGAGAGAGTTTGGAGAGAAGAGGGCATGATCATACCCACCATCCTGGGCCCCGTCAGTCTCCTTGGGAATGCTAACATATCTCCTGGTATAGTCTTTCTTTTATTTATTCTTCATTTTATCTTAGAAACTGTTCTGAAAGTTTTAAACCCAGAGACCTCTCTCCAACTTCCTTGCATGAGCTGTATTTTGACCACTTTAGAGACTGTGGCAGAATTTCAGTCTTGCTCGTGGTGATTTTACATGGAGTGACATCTGAGTCGCTTTTCGACTGCATTCCACACCAATCTGTCCAGCCCTGCAGCTTGTGGGCTGACTCCTGTTGTCTTTCAACATACGGAGCACTATGAGATAGTGCGAGTTTGGGTCGTCTTGTCAGGGAGTCTGATTAAGCCACAGTCAGAGACGGCAGTCCTAAGTGTGAAATGTAACAGGCCTTCTCAAGACAGCTGCATCTGTGAGCTGCTGGAGGTGGCTGGTGCCATTCTGTTGGGAATAGGAGCTTGCTAACAAAGCAAACATTTTTTTTTTTCTATCGCGGGCTAGGTCTATGGTGGTAACATTTGGCAAGTTGAGTAACAGGGAACATAGATAACTGTGAACAGATGGGCAACTATTAAAAGATTTGAGGGGCTTTCATCATTTCTCAAATGGCCTTCACCCACCTACAGGATACCCAGTTCCCTTGCAAGAGGATTACGTAAAGGATTCAATTACATTTCTCTTTCCTTTTTTTTTTTTTCTTCAATTGCAATGGAAGCACAAGCTCTTACGTGAAGAGGAAAAGAATAGATGAGAAATTTCTAATTTTGAATCCCCTTAGGATTAGATGCTGATTTCAGCTGTGCAGAGAACACTGCCCCATATTTTGCAAGAGTAACTGTTGCGAGTTTCAGGAGAGATGACTTTCCAAAATAGACAGTAAACTCCGCCCTCCATAGCCGATGACCATCTGACATTCAGACAGAATTACAGAGGTATATAAGCTTTTGAAACTTTTATAACCTTGCTTTTGAAAAACGGCAGTGGCACGTCATCACTGTGTTTAAGCTCAAAACACATAAGAGAAATGTGTTGCCCTGTCCCCAGCAGAAACATAAAATATTTATCCATCTGAGAGCAATTAAATTTATTTCCCCCTGCTTTAGGACAGCAGCATCTCTGATTCAGAAGCGTGCTGTTCCTCTTTTGCTCAGAATGATGCTTGGAAGGTTCTTAAGAGGGAGAAGAATTCCAGGCACTGATTAAGAGGAGGCATGTTGTCTTCCCTTAAGGGGCAGCAGCCTGATTTTGCCAAAAGCAGTCATAAGTTGATGTGGCCGGGGTTAAGGTGGCTATAAGCTAAATCTCAGGAATCTGAACAAATTAGATTGGGTTTCATTCCTCAGAGGTTGCCTTAATGACATATAAATTCTAGGGCCTATAATCTTAATATAAGTTTACAATTTTAGTGGGTACTTATCCTATGCACAGTCATTTAATTTTCTGTTTGGAAGCAGGAAGCATGGATACCCTGCCCCTTCACCATTTTTTTTTTCTTCTTGACAGAGTCTTGCTCTGTCACCCAGGCTGAAGTGCAGTGGCGTGATCTCAGCTCACTGCAACCTCCACCTTCTGGGTTCAAGCAATTCTCCTGCCTCTGTCTCCCGAATAATTGGGTTTACAGGTACCTGCCACCATGCCCGGCTAACCTTTTATTTTATTTATTTATTTTATTTTATTATTGAGACAGAGTCT
>NW_016805935.1:1288092-1317278 GCF_001698545.2 Rhinopithecus bieti | reverse complement strand
TATTTATTTTATTTTATTTTATTTTATTTTATTTTATTTATTTTTGAGATATAGTCTCTCTCTGTTGCCAAGCTAGAGTGCAGTGGCACAATCTCAGCTCACTGCAACCTCCGCCTCCCGGGCTCAAGTGATTCTCCTGCCTCAGCCTCCCGAGTAGCTGGGATTAAAGGCATGTGCCACCACGCCTAGCTAATTTTTGTATCTTTGGTAGAGACGGGGTTTCACCAGGTAGGCCAGGCTGGTCTCGAACTCCTGACCTCGTGATCCGCCTCTCTCAGCCTCCCAAAGTGCTGGGATTACAGGCGTGAGCCACCGCACCCGGTCACCCTGCCCCATTTTTATCCCCAGTCCTCTAATCAGCTTCAGTCCCTATTTATCCCAGCCAAGAGTACTGGGTAACTGAAGATCCCTGTCTCTACAAACCACCCCACCGAAGACTAAATTTTGCTTAAACATAACCAGCAGCCTTACAAAAGGAAAATAACCATTTGTCATATTTTAAATTAAAACCCTACATTCAGAATAATTATAATTTAAAATAATTCAGCAACAGAAACACCAAAACAAACCAATCAGTAATAAGTGGAAAACAATTAGCTCTTGGAGGTGATGGCCTCTTTGCCTGCTAAACGATGCTCAGGTTCATAAACTCAGTTCTCCTGGATTGGGCTGTTTGGTTTTATGTAATTGAGTAAACAAGGATTATCAGTGGGTTTAGTCTCCCCTGGAGAATTTTACTTTAACAGAAGGAATTATCGAAAATACTGAAAATATGTTCCCACCATTAGCAGAAGAAGAGCTGGCAATATTAATTTTTCCATGTATGTTTTGTAGGCTTTTAAAAAGTAAGTGCTGCACATAGATTGTGTCATATAACAAAGAAGCATCCACACAGGCACTTGGAAGCAGTATAAAGGGAGTGAATATTTGTGTATTACATATTGGGCTTGTAATAATCACTAACGGAATAGAAAATAAGCTCAATATAATGCCGATTTTTTGTGTGTGTTCCAAGATTTAGGTTCTTTTGAGTTTCACGTATTTTTCTGATATTTAGAAATACTCTTTAGGTAAATAAAAGACACGTGCACACACATTTATAGCAGCACAGTTCGCAAGAGCAAAGATACAGAACCAACGTAAGTCCCCGTCAACCAATGAATGGATTAAGAAAATGTGGTGTATATGCACTATGCAATACTAGTCAGTCCAAGATAGGAACAAAATAATGTCTTTTACATTAACTTGGATGGAGCTGGAAGCCATTATTCTAAGTGAAGTAGCTCAGGAATGGAAAACCGAATATCCTATGTTCCTCACTTATAAGTGGGAGCTAAGCTGTGAGGATGCAAAGGCATAAGAATGATATAATGGACTTTGGGGACCTGGGGAAGGATGAGAGGGGGATGAGGGATAAAATACTACACATTGGGTACAGTGTACACTGCTCAGGTGATGGGTGCACCCAAACCTCAGAAATCACCACTAAAGAACTTATCCATGTAACCAAAAACCACTTGTTCCCACCCCCAACACTGCTGAAATTAAAAAACAACAATAATACATACAATTTCATGGTTGCAAAAATAAAAATAAAGCCATCCCCAGTGATTGTGTCTTCCTCCTTGCTGTTGTTGAGACTGATGGTGTTGGTTTGCTCATTCTCCCTGATGCTCATGCAGCCTCCTTTTCTGCCTGTGCTTTTCTAGAATGGCCAACATGCAGGGACTAGTGGAAAGACTGGAACGAGCTGTCAGCCGCCTGGAGTCGCTGTCTGCAGAGTCCCACAGGCCCCCTGGGGACTGCGGGGAAGTCAATGGTGTCACTGGAGGTAGGGTAACAAACTGTTGTCATTCCTGGTCTTCTTGTGGGTCACTTCATTTTGTTTCCATCATTTCACTCTCAAGGAACATTTCTATTATCCTTCAGCTTCCCTACTCCTTCCATTGTATGTGACCATAACATTAATCAGAGGCAAGCAATCCTGAAAAAGAGAAAGGAAGAAAATCTTTCAACCCACAATCTACAAAAATTATCGGTATCTGTGCCTTTTAGAGACAGGGTCTCGCTCTATCACCCAGGCTGGAGTGCAGTGGTGCAGCCATAGCTCACAGTGACCTCAAACTCCTGGGCTCAAGCCATCTCCCCGCCTCGGCCTCCCAAAGTGTTGGGATTACAGGTGTGAGCCACTGTGCCCAGCGTTAGTGCCTCTTAAGAGCATATTCATCTTTCGTTTAGTGTTCATACTGCTGTCCGGCACTCAGTGACTAAATATATTATCTACATAATTATCAAAAAAGAAACTAATGTTCTCGATTAGAATGTAAATTGGAAGGAATTATCATTCTGTAGATTTTCATTTTAAAGAGAACAAATCACTAAATTTAGGAACTAAAGTTTTGAAGGAAGCTAGTCTTATGTGAAGACAAATATGACTTTGATGTAACATAATTACGTCATGGTGTTTTACCTTTGCCTATTCCTAACCTTCCTAACCAAATACGCTTTTTTTTTTTTTTTTTTTTTTTTTTTTTTTTTTTTTTTTTTTGAGATGGAGTCTCGCTCTGTCACCCAGGCTAGAGTACGGTGGCATGATCTCGGCTTACTACAACCTCCGCTTCCCGGATTCAAGTGATTCTCCTGCCTTAGTCTCCCGGGTAGCTGGGACTACAGGCGCCTGCCACCACACCCAGCTAATTTTTTGTATTTTTAATAGAGATGGGATTTCACCATGTTAGCCAGGATAGTCTCTATCTCCTGACTTCGTGATCCGCCTGCCTCATCCTCTCAAAGTGCTGGGATTACAGGCATGAACCACCATACCTGGCCAACCAAATATGCTTTTAAAACTATATCCTAATACCATACTGTAAAACATTTTTTAATTATATCATCAAAATAAAAGTTGGCTACTTTCTCAAAAGGATACCACATATGGCAAACTCTCCAAGTTATCTACAATAATTTTTCCAATTCCTTCTTGAATAAGGGATGAAGAAAAATTGCAAATAATTTACTTAATAATTTTTTTTAACAAATAAAGGACAACCAATTAAATTTGAATTTCAGATAAAGAACACTTTTTGGCCGGTTATAAAGATGTCCCAAATACTGCATGGGCTATACTGCGTGTTATGCACCTACATCTAACATTTATTCATTGCTTATCTGAAATTCAAATTGAACCAGGCAATCTGCATTTAATATGGCAGCTCTGTTCTTGTCACATGGGCTCTTCCTCCTTATCTGACCCATATGGAATCCTGTCAGGTTTTTTTGGGCTGAGAAAAGCCATGGGGAAGAAGGGACTTCAGAAAAAGCTTTCACCAGGAAAGACCTACATTGGTGCTTCTAGAGTTTCAGGCGAATTTGGACCCGTGCCTGTATTACATACCATGGGACAAAAATTACTGTGTGAGCACAAATGTGCTGGCTGGTTTATTTCCCCCCTGAACATAATGAAAATTAAAATGCTTTGAATGAATTGAAAGGGGGTGTTGTTTTAAGGAAGGCTGCCAGGAGCCTGTAAGTTTTTTCCGCTCCAACTGAGACACATCTATGATTTCATTTTAAGCCTCTTTTTGTTAACTGTATACCGTTGGCATATGAGATTCAATAAACCTTATTTGTAAGAAAATATTTTCATCCTCTCTTCAGTAACTTTGTTTCATTATACTGTTGGCATCAGGTGATTAAAGACATTTCTCTAAACTACTTGACCACAAATGTTAAGCCTTCATTTTGTGAATACACAAAACAAAGTTAAAATCCAACTACCAGGAGATTATTTAGTATTATTGAGTAAAGAAAGAAAAACTCAATAATTTGAACCTCACTTATTCAAAGAGGTACTAGACTGAACTTGGTACTTTGTAAAAAAAAGATTTTTTTCTAGGAAAATTAATAGGCTTAGAATTAGAGGGTATGTAATTAAATTATTTAAATTATTTAAGTGTTTAAACAAATATTTTCTCTTATAACAAATCATTCCAAACCAGTTATTAAAGCAAAGCTCTTCTAAAACAACTTAGCCCACAATTTACTATCCTACTTGAAATGAAGTAGGATAATTAGTAAATTGTCTGAATGATATCCATCTTTAAAACATTTTACTAATCCTAAACAACACCATTTCCATTTCTTCTTCATTAGTAAGTTTTGACAATTTTCTAAATTCTATTTTTGACAAATCCGCAAACAACTTTTTTTTTTTTCTTTTGAGATGGAGTCTCGCTCTGTAGCCCAGGCTGGAGTGCAGTGGCCGGATCTCAGCTCACTGCAAGCTCCGCCTCCCGGGTTTACGCCATTCTCCTGCCTCAGCCTCCCGAGTAGCTGGGACTACAGGCGCCAGCCACCTCGCCCAGCTAGTTTTTTTTTTTTTTTTTTTGTATTTTTTAGTAGAGACAGGGTTTCACCGTGTTAGCCAGGATGGTCTCGATCTCCTGACCTCGTGATCCGCCCGTCTCGGCCTCCCAAAGTGCTGGGATTACAGGCTTGAGCCACCGCGCCCGGCCCAAACAACTTTTACCTTACTTGTAAACATCATTATGACAATGTTATAGCAAAAGTTATTTTTTTTTTACTTTAAAAGAAACTTTTGGCTAGGAGTGATGGCTCCTGCCTGTAATCCCAGCACTTTCGGAGGCCGAGGCAGGCAGGAGATCAAGACCATCCTGGCTAACACAGTGAAATCCCATCTCTACTAAAAGTACAAAAAATTAGTCGGGTGTGGTGGCGGGCGCCTGTAGTCCCAGCTACTCGGGAGGCTGAAGCAGGAGAATGGCATGAACCCGGGAGGCAGAGCTTGCAGCGAACCGAGATCACCCTACTGCACTCCAGCCTGGGCGACAGAGCGAGACTACATCTCAGAAAAAAAGAAACTTTTAGAAGGAACATAATCCCTTACAAATGCATAATAGGCATAGATCAAAGGACCAGTCTATTTTGATACTGGTATTATGATGTGCTTTAGAAGGTGAGTGCTTTTTGTTTTTCTCTGATGACAATCGGGTAAGTTCAGCTCAACAGCTGAAGAAATATTTTTGCGTTTTTACAATGTGACAAACACCGTGCTAGGTGCAAGAAAACTGAGTATGAATTATACGCAGTCCTAATGCTCCAGAATCTTTGGTCTCAATGCTTTACTATTCAGGGCCCCAAATTCTTTGATTAAGGGATGCTCAAAGGATGCAGTTTGGAGAGAAAGACAGGTCTGCCTGCAGGAGGTGTGAACAGAGCTGAACGATGAAAGGAAATTGGAACATATTCCCTTTTATCATTGTACCTTCTGCTATGTAGAAGACTCTGACACATTTCTGAAACTTTCTCCCACTTTAAATACTCAGCAGAGACCGCACCCCACCTCACCCCTGCCACCCCGCGCCCCGCCTCGGGCCTCTTCCATAGCAACAAACAGGTTTATCTGTTTCCAAAGGGATCCATAAGGAGCCTTGGGGCTTGTGTCAGAAGTTGTTACATACTGTGCTGTGAACTTTAAGATAACTTACTCAGCTTCAACATCTAGCTTCAGCATCCTGCTCAGAAGTTAGAACACACCTGCAGAGAGCCGTAAATAACATTTCCATCACCCCTTGGGCCTGTGGAAATGGGTAATTGGGAAAAAGAAAAAGAAAGACACTCACCTAATAGTTTTGTGAGCATGGATGATGTATTTGTACAACATGAGGAAAGGAATCCTAGGTTTTGGTTAGAGTTTTCATAGTTTCTCAGTATTGCATTTCTCAATATTAGGGACATGAAATCAGGGACTTAGATTTTTTTTCTGTTAATTAAAAGGCAGGGAAGGAAATGCAGAGCACACCTGTTGGGCAGTTGCCACTTGAGCTTTGCCAGTAATTTGGCAGCTCTGAACCCAACGGGTATGGCCTCAGCAGTCAGTTTCACTCCCACTGTTGTTGTCCCCCCGCCCCTGGAGGTGAAGAAGGAAGAAAAGGAGTGAAATCAGCTTTCTTTTCCTCCTTGCCCAGAGTTCATTATTACCTTCTGACTGTCCTAGGTAATCTTGGGATTGTAAGGTCATTACAGCACCTGAGCAGGTGGCTGTGGAGGAAGGGCCACTGGCTTTGAATGAATGGGCTGGGTTCTGGTTTTGGATCTGCCTTTTGTTTGATCTGTAACTCTGGCCTAGTCAAGTGCTGTGTTTGCAGCCATTTCCTCATCTGTAACGTTGCGATGGTGCTACCTACCTTCCTGGGTTCGGAGGGAATGAAATGAAATTATGTAGCGTCTTTGCTCAGAAGGATGAAAAATAGGAAAACAGTGTTTTCCTGAGCTGTTGAGAAATGTTTAATAAACATTGAGATCCAGGCATGGTGGCTCACACCTGTAATCCCAGCACTTTGGATGGCCTAGGTGGGCTGATCACTTGAGCCCAGGAGTTCAAAACCAGCCTGACCAACATGGAGAGACCCTGTTTCTACAAAAAATACAAAAATTAGCTGGGCATGGTGGCACACTTCTGTGGTTTCAGCTACTTGGGAGGCTGAGACTGGAGAATCACTTGAACCCAGGAGGTGGAGGTTGCAGTGAGCCAAGATCACACCACTGCACTCCAGCACAGCCTGGGTGATAGAGAGTGAGACTCTGTCTCAAGGAACAAAAAACAAAAACATTGATTCAGTGAAGGAATGACTTAGCGAATGAATTAGTGAGAATGACATTGATGATATTAAACTTCCATATTGCCTATGGCAAGACAGTCCCAGGTTTTCTTTTCTTTTTTTTTCTTGAGACGGAGTCTCGCTCTGTCACTCAGGCTGGAGTGCAGTGGCGCAATCTCAACTCACTGAGATCACCTCCACCTCCCAGGTTCAAGCGATTCTCCTGCCTCAGCCTCCCGAGTAGCTGGGATTACAGGTGCCCACCACCACCCAGCTAATTTTTGTATATTTATAGAGACAGATTTCACCATGTTGTCCAGACTGGTCTTGAACTCCTGACCTCAGGCGATCTGCCCGCCTCAGCCTCCCTAAGTGCTGGGATTACAGGTGTGAGCCACCGCACCGGCTAGTCCCAGGTTTTCATTCAACTGCCAGGGAATAACAAAATGCTCCTTTCCCCAAGGTGTGGCACCCTCCGTGGAAGCCTTTGACAAGCTGATGAACGGTATGGTGGCCGAGTTTTTAAAGAACAGTAGGATCCTTGCTGGGGATGTGGAGACCCATGTAAGTACTTTTCTCCCCTGTTCTCAGTGGAGAGTTTAAACTTACCAGCCCAGCCTCTGACAACTCTAAACAGCCTGAGGAGATCTTTATTTATTTGTTTTTTTTTACTCTGGCTAGGCAGATGGTGGCTAAAACATTCATTTGCCCATTTATTCATTTAATTGTTCCTGCAATGCCTATGGATAGAGCCTTGCCCGGCACTGTTCTAGAAGCTAGAAGCATGGGGATGAACAAGATAGGCCACATCCTGCTCTCACAGAACTTCCACTTTAGTCTGGGAAACAGATGATATATACAAATATATAAACGAATTCAGGTAGTGTTAAGTACGAAAAGAATAAGAAAGCAGGGTCATGATTTAGAGTGCTGGAAGCAGGGATATTGCTTGAGATAGGAAGGTGTATCTGAGGCGACACTGAGCAGAGATCTGATACACAGAGGTAGTGAGCTGTGGAGAGATGTGGGGAAGAGAGTTCCAGGCAGAGGGAACAGCAAGAGCAAAGGCTCAGAGCAAGCTTGGTGTGTTCCCAGCAGAACAGAATGTCTGGGAGAAGATAAGGGAGAGGGATAAGAAGGGCTCAGAGTACAACATGCTCTTCTAGTCACAGTGAGGGACTTGGCTCTCCTTCCCACTGTGATGGGAAGCCACCTGGGGTCACCAGGCAGAGGACTCAGGGTGATTTGATTTATGCTTTAAAAAAGTTCCCCTGGTTGAGCTGACTCAGTCGCCAGCCACCCTCTTCTTTCTCTAAAATGCAGCCTGAGGATATCACCTCACATCCATCGGGATGGCTACTATCCAAAGAACAGGAATTAACAAGTGCTGGTTAGGATGGGGAGAAGCTGGAGCCTCTGTGCACTGTTGGTGGGAATGTAAAATGGTGCAGGCATGGTGGAAAACAGAATGTTGGCTCCTCAAACAAACAAAAAAAAAGAACTACCATATGATCCAACAATTTCACTTCTATGTATATCCCCCAAATTTAAAAGCAGCATCTCCAAGAGACACCCATGTTCATAGCAGCATTATTCACAATAGCCACGAGGTGGAAGCAACTCCAGTGTGCACTGACAGATGCACTAAATGTCGTCTGTACATACAATGGAATATTATTCAGCCTTGAAAAGGAAGGAAATGCTGTTACATGTTGTAATATGGATGAACCTTGAGGACATGATGCTAAGTGAAATAAGCCAGACACAAAAAGACAAATACGGTATGATTCCACTTATTTGCAGTACCTGGGGTGGTCAAATTTGTGGAGATAAAGTAGAATGGTGTTTGCCGGAGGCTGGAGGGAGCAGAGAATAGGAAATTGTTCAATGAGTGCAGAGTTTCAGTTTTCCAAGATTAAAAAGTTCTGGAGATTGTACAACAATATGAATATACTTAACACTACTGAGCTATACACTGACAATGGTTAAGACGGTAAATTTTATGTTATGTGTATTTTACTCTAATTTTGAACAAAGTACAGCCTGAGGAAAAGCAAAAACACAGAGTTTGATAATCTCTGGATTGGAAGAGAACTGTAAAGCTACCTAAGCTAGCACTTTTCATATTTTAAAGCATATTAGCATCATCTCCGGGGTTAGTCATTGTTTGCATGCATTTAGTGAAAATCTAATGTGATAGCCAAACCAATTAAAAACATAAAAAGACATTTATCACTGGATTCTTCTTTTTCTTTGACTTTTGTTTCTCACTAAGAATTGAATTCCAAATCCACCTACCTATAGATTTCTCAGCAACAGCACAATCCTGGCAAAACCATTTTCAGTATAGATTCACAGAAAATCTGATTCTTCAATAAAGTTGTGGTTTGGGGCTTAAAAAAAGTATAAAGGGATTCTCTCTTTGCTCCCCTCCCAATTAGACATCATATGCAACACCCAACACCAGTCTCCCAGGGGATCCGGTGACTCCGGTTATGCCAGAGGCTCCAAGATTGTAATTAAATAGGTGCTTATCTCATCATATTGCAATGTATTTGTTTGCCACATCTGAGAAAAACAAAGATACTTCTCTATTTCTGTTGAAGTATACCCCTTGGTGAAAGAGACAAGTCTTGACACATATGAGTTCTGGAAAAACCCGGGCACTAAGAAGCATCCACATCGAATATATCCCACAGCTCTATCATTACTACTCTAGTCTGTTCTTTTCCTCAGTGTTTTCGTTTACAAGAAACCTTGTATGCAGCAAGAGAATGGCTGAGCCTCTTATATTCTGAGACATAACTCCTGAACGCTAGCATACACAAAGGAATATTATCTGTAATACACTGAAAAAGATGCTTGAGCGATTGATGAACATTTTCTCTCTTCAACACTATCACAGTAATCATTGTATCATTATGGTTACTATTACTTAATGTCAACATTAGGCTTCTGAGGTACACAGTATATTATAACTCATTAGGAGTATCTCAGAAATTCTAGATAGAAGCTTTTTATAGGAGAATAATGAGGCCTATAAATAAGTGTATTTAACTTTGCGTTTTTTTAAAAAGTAAGATTTGCGTGCTGTCTTCAAATTGCACAGTAAACAGTCCCTTTAAGTTATTTTTAGAACAAAGTGAGATATAAAGTGTAGCTTGATTAATATTAAGTTTTTCATCTCTTCATTCATCAGGCTGTAAACAGGATGACTCAGATGAAGGAATAGTCTCAATAATGAGTATGTAATGCTTAAGGACATGTTATGTTCTCACTAGTTTTTAAAAAATAGAGGAAAGGAAGGAAAAGAATAAAAGAGGGAAGGAAGAAAGACAAGCAAGAAAGAGAGAAAGAAAGAAACACTTGTCATCTGAAAGTTTAGACTCCAGCTCTACAACACAAAGAAAAGTACAGGCAGCTATAGTCCATCTGCCCATGACTTTAATACTTTGAACATGCTGTTTATTTTTTCTCTGGCTTATAGAACCATGTGTCATTGGCATTAAGCTTGCAGCTGTTGCCTCTCACATCAACCAGAAGTGGGGGCTGAACTTTATTCCAAGAACACACCTGTTGCCTAGAAAAAAACCCCTCACATACCTGATTGTACAGGATGGAAATTTGAGAGAGACACAAATGTGCATCATGTTAAATCTTGTGCCTGTGCTTAAAAGCCATTTCACAGATACCAGTAAGGAATAAGGGCAGCCAAGCTATGATTTAACGTCTGTCTCGATGTGTTGGCTGCTGGTTGGGCTTAATTTACTGAACACTCAATAGTCCATTGACAGAACGGACCACAAAAAAGGGGAACTAATAGCTACAATTAGGAATCTCTGCTGAACCAAAGAGCATAACAGGTTTAGAAAAGATTAGATCTTATAAAGCCTTCTTGTGTGCAACCTAAACCAAAGGACTTGTTTAAACTACTCTTCAACCCAAGAACCATGACACAGCTTGCACCCCTTTTAAAAAACAATAGATAATTTTATGCATAATTGCATACATGCATGATTTTATAATAGATGTTGGGTAAATAGAGTTCTCAATGTCAAGAAGCAGATCCTGTAGAAACTGGGCCTATATAAGACCTAGCCCTTGGTTGGACATCATTTATCCATAAATAGATTTATGTGATTTGGTTTTTTTTTTTTTTTTTTTGAGACAGAGTCTCGCTCTGTTGCCCAGGCTTGAGTGCAGTGGTGTGATCTCAGCTCACTGCAACTTCCGCCTCCTGGGTTCAAGCGTTTCTTCTGTCTCAGCCTCCTAAGTAGCTGGGATTACAGGTGTGTGCCACCATGCCTGGCTAATTTTTGTATTTTTGGCAGAGATGGGGTTTCACTATGTTGGCCAGTCCGGTCTTGAACTCCTGACCTTGTGATCTGCCCTCCTCAGCCTCCCAAAGTGCTGGGATTATAGGCGTGAGCCACTGCACCTGGCCATTAGGGTTGTGTGTTTTGTTTTTTTTTTTTTCTTTTTTGAGATGGAGTCTCGCTCTGTCACCCAGGCTGGAGTCCAGTGGCACGATCTTGGCTCACTACAAGCTCCATTTCTTGGGTTCATGCCATTCTCCTGCCTCAGCCTCCCGAGTAGCTGGGACTTCAGGTGCCCGCCACCACGCCCGGCTAATGTTTTTGTATTTTTAGTAGAGACAATGTTTCAAAGTGTTAGCCAGGATGGTCTCGATCTCCTGACCTTGTGATCCGCCAGTCTGCCTGCCTCCACCTCCCAAAGTGCTGGGATTGCAGGTGTGAGCCACCATGCCCGGCCCATTGGGGGTTATTTTTGAACAAACCTATCCTATTGTTAGGAGTCATGGTGGAACTGATCTCAGGTCTATTTCTAATTGATGTGACAAATGTGAAGCAGCTGTACATCATAGCTTTTCCTAACCCAAGTCCTTTTTGGAGATTTCTAAAACTCACATTTTAAATGTTTCTGGGAATCTGGAATATTTATTTCCTGTTATTGATTGAAATGGATTTAGAAAACTGTTATTACCACATGCTCTCACTGGTAAGTGGGAGCTAAACATTGAGAACACATGGTCACAAAGAAGGGGACAACAGACAGTGGGCCAACTGGGTGGTGGAGGGCGGAAAAAGGGTGAGGATCAGAAAGTACCTGTCGGGTGCTATGCTATCACCCGGGCGATGAAATAATCTGTACACCAAACCTCCGTGACACAAATTTACCTACGTAACAAACCTGTATGTGTACCCCTGAACCTAAACTAGAAGTTTAAAAAAAGATAGCATTTAAAAAAATAATTCTTATTAATTATTTGAAATGAAAGAACCACAATTTGAACAAAAGGGTAATAAAATTCAACTAAACGTAACACACATAAAGCATACTATGATCAAATCACATGCTGCACAAGATTCTGTCCTTGAGTTCCCTGACTTCTATAAAGGATGAACATGATCAGAAAGTTATTAGAGCCTCACTTTTGATGGGTCACGGTCACTATGCTAGATGTCCCTAGTCTTTACCATTTATTTAAATCATCTACAAAATAGGTTGCTCATTTTGTACCATGCTGTTCAGTTAATGAGTTCAAAGAGTGGCAAAATGAGAAGTCTCTCTTCCTCTGACTTGCACTGGCAGTTTATATTAATATTTGGATTTAGAGTGGCCCTACTTTTGACAGCATGACCTTGAGCTAGTCCCTTCATCTCCTCAACGAGGCAGGATGACATAATTTATCAGGGCCTCTGGCTCCCAATAGCCCATGCACCTGACTCATCAGTTCTCTCAGCCTGAAAGCATGAGGGAGCCATTCGGTTTCCAAATGAAGAGCTTGCAGTAGTGTGGCCTCACCACCATTTTAAAGAGCATCTTCAGCCATGCCAGGGAAGATACCCTGAGAAACAAGCAGAAGGAACCATGTCAGAAAAAGGATACACAGAACACTAAAGAGAAAACATCTTTCCACTCTCCTGTGGTATAGATGAACATCTGGCTCCTTCATCTAAAAGGACCTGTAGGCCTCTACCAATCTGTGCTTTCTGGTCCTACGAGTTGTCACATCTTCCTTTACCAGAATCTTATCTCTGAAACATATAATAACCTTATCTCTGGAATAAATAGTACAAAATATCTGCATGTTTATTTTACGGATGGTGTCTTATATTCTTTCAATTCTTTCCATTCTCGAAAACATTTATGGATCATTTGTTCTCATTTAAAAAGTGACCATTTACATTTTTGGTGCTTTAGAATCTCTGTCTATACAGGATCCCCATCCCAAAAAATCTTATCAGAAGCACCACTGTGGGGCTGACTCAGCAAACCAGCCCATTCCACATCGATCTCCTCACCCCCCCACTCTGCCTGCAGTCAACTTGCTCTCCCCATGAACTTCCAGTTTCCTGTTCACTGTTTTAATTTGAGCATTAATTTTTATTACCACTAGATGTAGAATATCTTGGCAATTGCAAGCCCAAAGAATCTGTATGTGTTTCAGTTTCACCAAATGACAGAGATCCAAAAAATGACTTGCATCAAGAATTCTGTCTCTGGGTTTCATCCAGGCTTTAAATCGGGCATCTCCTTTCTTACTGTCTTAGCCATTAACGATAGCCAGAATTTTTAGAGAAGGAAGCATTTAAAAGTCATCCATTCCAGTTATCCACCCATCCACCCCCTTGGCTGGCTTGCTTGTTTTCTCTCTTTTTTTCTTGCTTCCTTCTTCCCTTCCTTTCTTCTCCCTCTTTTCTTTCTTTTCTTTTCTTTCCATATATTTTCATCCTTCTTTCCTTCCCTACTTTCTTCTCTCCCTTTTTCCCTTTTTTCTTCCTCCCTTCCTTACTTCTCCCTTTCTTTCTTTGCTTTAATTTTCTTTTTCTTCCTTCGTTCCCTCCTTTCTCTTCCCTCCCTTCCTTCCATCTATCTGTCTGTCTTTCTGTCTTCTACAGAGAAAGAAACTGCAAATTACAGAGGCTAGGTGATGTGTGTGGTGTGTTAAAGACCTCAGCAATGCTGTGGCAGAGCCATTAATCTAGTCTCCAGAGTCTCTGTCTGTCACCTTGGCAGGCGCCTACTTTAACCTGCAGTAGGGTGGCCCCATCACCATTCTAAAAAGCATCTTCAGCCATGCCAGGGAAAACACCATGAGAAGCAAGCAGAAGGAACCACGTCAGAAAAAGGATACACAGAACACTGAAGATAAAACATCTTCTCTTCTTGCTCTCCTGTGGTATAGACGAACATCTGACTCCTTCATCTAAAAGGACTCTGGGCCTCCACGTGTCTGTGCTTTCAGGTCCTACAAGTTGTCATGGCAGCTGTGTCTCCCGCCACCCTTGTGGTAATTGACTGCCTGGTGAGAAGCAAGACCTCACTGACCTGCCTCCTTCCTCACTCCCTGTTTCTAGAAGAGGAGGATAGGTCTCCACGACCAGGCTAAGGCCCAGGGCAGAGGAGAGGGTGGAAGGCTACTGTGCCTCTTAGTGACCAGGAGAACGCTGCCTCCAAGACAGAACTCTTTCTCTCTGGATCTTCATTTCTGCTCCTTTGTGCTGGCCTGGGCTCGGCCCGGTCATCACTCACTATGCTGTTGGCACCAAATTTTCAGAATTCAGAAAACTCACAGATAGATCAGCCTCTGTTATCATGTCTTCCCAAGAACGGGAAGGTTTATTCTCAGCATTGAACACATAGTTTGCTACTAAACATGCTTCGATCCACAGCCCATCTCCTGCTAAATTTCAGGCCTTAACTGGACATCCCTGTGACTCCTTTTTTACTTAAAGTTTGTTTCTAGAGCATACAGTCCCCATCTATCTCACTGAACATCCTAATTTCACAAACACACTTAGAGCTTTGGGGACTGACCAATAAGAAACTGGACGTGGAATCAAAACCAGACTTCCAAGGGTCATTAGGCCTCACCAACCACAGGATTGCCCCATCTACTCTACCAGTGAAACATGTCATCACCAAGATACCTTGCTAAAACAACGAATCAGATTCCATGAGTCTCTAAGGTTAAGATGATACCTGCCCTTTTTCTTTTTCCTGGACAGCAAATATGCTTTCTGCCGAACTCTTGCCTCAGTGCTTTTCTTTCTGCTTTTTGAGTAACTCAAAAAAAATGTTTTTTTTTTTTTGGAACGGAGTCTCACTCTGTCGCTTAGGCTGGAGTGCAATGGCACGATCTCAGATCACTGCAACTTCCCCTCCCAGGTTCAAGCGATTGTCCTGCCTCAGCCTCCTGAGTAGCTGAGACTATAGACCCGCACCACCAAGCCGGGCTAATTTTTGTGTTTTTAGTAGAGACGGGGTTTTGCTATGTTGGCCAGGCTGGTCTCGAATTCCTGACCTCAAGTGATCCGCCTGCCTCGGCCTCCCAAAGTGCTGGGATTATAGGCGTGAGCCACTGCGCCCGGCCTGATTTAATTTTTTGAGTAAATGTTTGCATGGGTTAAAAAATTGAAGCCAGGAAAAACACTGCGTGTACTTTGTATACTAATGTACATGTTCATCCCATTGCCCGCCATACCCCTGAAGGTGACGAATTTTCAAGTTACTTATGTATCCTTCCAGTGTTTGTTTTTGAAAATACATTTATTCTTATTTTCCTTTTATGACTAAACGGTCACCTCATTATATACACAGCTTTGCACCTTGTTTTCTTCACTTAATATATTCTGGAGATCTTTTCTGTGAGTCCATTGAGCTTCTTCACTGTTTATTACAGCTTCAAAACACTCCTCTGTGTAGATTATCACCGTTTATTTGACCAGGCCCCTGTTGCTGGACATTGGGATGTTTCTAATCTTTTGCTGCAGTGCATAAGCATGTATGCACAGAATTATCTGTATACACAAGTATATCTGAGGATAAATTCTCCAAAATGGGATTCTTGGGTGTACCAGTTAGGGTCCTGGAAGGACACTCATGGATGGATCCTGTGAGTCTCTAAGGTTAAGATGATTAAACTCTTCATCTTGGCATGGTTAACCTAGGGACTTTTTCTTTCTTTCTCTTTCTTTTTCTTTCTTTCTTTTTTTTTTTTTTTTTTTTTTTTTTTTTTGAGATAGAGTCTCACTCTGTCACCCAGGCTGGAGCACGGCAGTGCAATTTCGGCTCACTGCAACCTCTGCCTCCTGGGTTCAAGTGATTCTCCTGCCTCGGCCTCCCAAGTAGCTGGGATTATAGGTATGTGCCACCCTCCCAGCTAATTTGTTTTTTCTTTTGTGTTTTTAGTAGAGACAGGGTTTTACCATGTTGGCCAGGCTGGTCTTGAACACCTACTTCAAGTGGTCCACCCGCCTTGGCCTCCCAAAGTGCTGGGATTATAGGCATGAGCCACGGCGCCTGGCCCAAACAAGGGAATTTGAGGAGAATTTAATAAAGGGACTATTTCTAAAGCTGTGAGCAGGCAGTCAGGAAACAAGAAATCATAAACTACCCAGGACTACCAGTCACAGGAATCACTGTTACACCGAGGTTTGGAGAGGAAGAGAGAGGGAGGCGGGTATCAGAACCTTCCGCAGAGAGACACAGACACGCGATGGAGACCAGCAGGAAGAACCAGGGGAATAAAGGCCACCTCCCGCTTGCCTCCCTTGCTCCAGTCTCCTGTCAAGCCTTCCACTGAACCCAGTGAGAATCCAGGAGCCAAGGAACCTGTGGATGCTGATGCCTTCTAGGTCAGGGGTCCCCAACCCTGTTCGGAACCAGGCTGCACAGCAGGAGGTGAGTGGCAGGCAGGTGAGCGAGCAAAGCTTCATCTGTACTTACAGTCCTTCCCCATCCCTCGCATTACTGCCGGAGCTCCGCCTTCGGTCAGATCAGTGGAGGCATTAGATTCTCAGAGAAGCGTAAACCCTATGGTGAACAGCACATTCGAGGGATCTAGGTTTTGTGCTCCTTATTAGAATCTAATGCCTTATGATCTGTCACTGTCTCCCATCACCCCCAGATGGGACTGTCTAGTTACAGGAAAACAAGTTCAGGGCTCCCACAGATTCTACATTATGGTGAGTTGTATAATTATTTCGTTATATATTACAATGTAATAAGAATAGAAATAAAGTGCACAATAAATGTAATGCGTTTGAGTCACCCCCAAATCATCCTCCTGCTCTGACTGTGGAAGAATTGTCTTCCATGAAATTGACCCCTGATGCCAAAAAGGTTGGGGACCGCTGGTCTAGGTGGTTGGCCTGGAGCACAGAGCAGGGTGCAGCAGAGTAGAGAGTGGGTCTAGAGCAGCAGAACAGGGATGGGCAGGATGCTGGGTGATGGAGAGGGCAGTGTGCTTTTGAGATCGATTGTAAACTGCCTTCCATGGGGAATATGCCTGTTACACTTTTTTTTTTTTTGAGACGGAGTCTCTCTCTGTCGCCGGGGCTGGAGTGCAGTGGCCGGATCTCAGCTCACTGCAAGCTCCGCCTCCCGGGTTTACGCCATTCTCCTGCCTCAGCCTCCCGAGTAGCTGGGACTACAGGCGCCCGCCACCTCGCCCGGCTAGTTTTTTTTTTTTTTTTTTTTTTTTTTTGTATTTTTTAGTAGAGACGGGGTTTCACAGTGTTAACCAGGATGGTCTCGATCTCCTGACCTCGTGATCCGCCCGTCTTGGCCTCCCAAAGTGCTGGGATTACAGGCTTGAGCCACCGTGCCCGGCCGCCTGTTACACTTTCATCAGCAATGGATGAGTGTGTCTGTTTCTCCAAACTCACCTACAGAGGGGGACGTCAGTGGGGTTTTGCCAATCTGATAGGTGACAAACGGTATTTCTGTGTCGTTTTCAATTTGTATTTTTCTTACGATGAGTGAGGTTGAGCACCTTTTCATATGTTTAAGAGTCATAGGCCGGGCACGGCGGCTCACACTTGTAATCCCAGCACTTTGGGAGGCCGAGGTGGGTAGATCACGAGGTCAAGCGTTCCAGACCAGCCTGCTAACACAGTGAAACCCCGTCTCTACTAAAAACACAAAAATTAGCTGGGCATGGTGGCGCACGCCTCTAATCCCAGCTACTCCGGAGGCTGAGGCAGGAGAATTGCTTGAACCCAGGAGTTAGAGGTTGCAGTGGGCCGAGATCGTGCCACTGCACCCCAGCCTGGGTGACAGAGCGAGACCCCATCTCGAAAAAAAACAAAAAAAGGCATTGCTTATGTTGGCTTTTTTTTATTTTTTTTTTTTTTTTGACCACCAGAAGTTTTTTAATGTAGGCAGAATTCATTATAAACATATCATTTTTTTTTTTTCTTTTATGGCTTCTAGATTGTGAGTTGTCATTTAAAAGGCTTTTTCTGCTGGGTGCGGTGGCTTACGCCTCAAATCCCAGCACTTCGGGAGGCCAAGGCAGGCGGATCACGATGTCAGGTGTTCAAGACCAGCCTGACCAACATGGTGAAACCCCGTCTCTACTAAAAATAAGAAAATTAGCCGGGCGTGGTGGTGCGCACCTGTAATCCCAGCTACTTGGGAGGCTGGGGCAGGAGAATCGCTTGAACCTGGGAACTGGAGGTTGCAGTGAATTGAGATTATGCCATTACACTCCAGCCTGGGCTATAGAGCAAGACTCCATCTTAAAAAAAAAAAGAGAGAGAGAGAGAAAAAAGAGAGGAAAAAAGCCTTTTTCTTCTAACACTTTCATGGCTTCATTTTTGACACATAATTTGGATCCACATTTGAGTTTATCTTGGTGAATGATGTAAGGCATGGATCCAACTTTTTTTTTTCCTGATAGGTTCCTGCAATTCCCATCACTATCATTAATCAGTCCATTTCCCCCATGGATCTAAATGCTGCCTTTATCACATGCTAAACACCTGTATGTCTTCAGGTCTGTTTTTGGACTTTCTGTTCATTCCATTGTACTGTTCATGTCTCAGTTCCAACTGCTTTAGTCACTGAGGATTTAGAGCAGCAGTACTCAACCTTTTGGGCACTAGGGACTGGTTTCATGGAAAACAGTTTTTCCACGGACCAGGGAGAGGGATTGCACTTTATTTCTTTTATTATTACATACTCATCAGAAGATAGAGTCAATGAGAGCCCTGAGCTTATTTTCCTGCAACTAGACGGTCCCATTTAGGGGTGATGGGAGACAGTGACAGATCATCAGGCATTAGATTCTCATAAGGTGCATGCAACCTAGATCCCTCGCATGCACTGTTCACAATAGGGTTCATGCTCCTATGAGTATCTAATGCCATTGCCGATCTCACAGGCGGTGGAGCTCAGGTGGTAACGCAAGCGATGGGGAGTGGCTATAAATATAGACGAAGCTCCACTTACTTGCTGGCTGGCTTGCTCACTGCTCACCTCCTGCTGTGCACCCCACTTCCTAACAGGCCATGGACCAGTACCAGTCTGTGTGTCCTGGGGGTTGGGGACCCCTGATTTTGAGTATGTTTCATGTGTAATAGAGTTAATTCCCCCCATGGCTCTTCCTATCCAGAGTTCTCCTGGATGGTCTTGCTTGTCTTTGCCTTTTTATTTAAAATCAGCTTGTCTGTTTCCGGTAGAAAAATGTTGGAGTTTTTATTGGAATTGGTTAAAATTATAAATTAGTATTAACATGTTCACATCTGTGTGATGTTGAGTCTTCCTATCCAAAACCAGGATATATCTCTCCATTGATTCAAGTCCACTTTTGTATCCTTCAGGAGTTCTGTCAAGTTTTTCTTCAGAGTTTTGGCATGATTCTTGAGTTTATTTTGGAGGACAGGGGTTGTTATTTTTAGTAAATGGGCTAATTTTGTCTATATGTTTTTGAATTGGTTGTTCTCGTATGTGAAGGCTGCTGATTTCTCTGTGTTAATTTTGTGCCTGGCTACCTTTCTGAAGTTCACTTTTGTTGTTGTTTATTGGAGCTTTTCCGTTGATTATCCAGCACTTTTTAAGTATATAGTTATCTGCAAATAGTAATTATTGACCGCTTCCTTTTTATACCTTTCATGTCTTTTTATTTACTATTACCTTTAAGGCAGTATCTAAAAAATATTGACACAGGCTTATCTTTTAGCAGGAATGCCAGCCCATTAAGTATCATGCTTGTTTTGGGCTGAAAAAACTGTGTGTGTGTGTGTGTGTATGTGTGTGTGCGTGCATGTGTGTGTAGTCATTTTAATGTTCAATTCTGTATCTCCCATTTTTAAGCAAGAAGATTATTGATTTTTTTCAAAGGTCTTTTTCAGCATCTATAGAGATGCTAAAAATATAACTTTTCTTCTTAGATCTTTTAATACGTTAATTATATTAATATGTTAATATTTCTTCATATTGAGTCATTCTTGCATTTCAGGAGGCTATTTAGTTATATTGAAGTGACCATTCTAAACTTTATTTCATGTTTCTTTTAAGATGTTTAAGGAATTTCACATGTGGCAAAGGGAAATATGAAATTTTCTCAGTCATGTGAACTAATTTGTTCGAGAAAATATGCTGCCTTTGAAAATCCTTATGTACTTTTAAGCTTTATTATTAATATATTATTAAATATCAAGTGCATTTTAAAATACTTTTTTAGCCTTAAGACGATTATATGTACACAGTACAGGCTTATTTCAGATCCTCTGTCCAAATGAAACAAAATTGTCCTTTTTTTTGAGACAGGGTCTCACTCCCTTCACCCAGGCTGGAGTGCAGTGGCACGATCAAAGCTCACTGCAGCCTCAACTTCCTGGGGTCAGGTGATTCCGCCACCTCAGCCTCCTGAATAGCTGGGACTATAGGTGCACACCACCACGCTCAGCTAATTTTTCATATTTTTAGTAGAGATAGGGTTTCACCATGTTGCTCAGGCTGGTCTCGAACTCCTGGGCTCAAGCAGTCCTCCCACCTTGGCCTCCCAAAGTGTTGGGATTATAAGAGCGAGCCACAGTGCCTGGCCTTAAAAATACACATTTTCTATCATAGATTCATAGTTAAACTACGGCCAACAGATTTGAAAAGTGTAGCTGTTGAGAAAAACAGTTCAAATTAACTTTATAATGCATTTTTTTCTGTTATGTACGTAACCTACACTTTTCAAATTTAAAATTTTTTTAAAAAAGCAATAATAATGTGTAGGAATTGTAATGAACTCTTGTTGCGTTCATTTCTTTGCATAACTCATTATTGCCTGTACAAACAAATTAAGCAGGAAGAGGAAGAACCTCCACAATGTCATTAGCCTTTCCTGGCCTGTTTTCAGTAGCAGATACTTTAGGGGCAATTAAATTCTTTGGTTGAGTAAATCAGGCAAAGCTGAATCCTTACTGGAGTTGCTGAATCTGAAAAAGAGTCCTCTACTCCATAGAGCTCATGATATAATGATTGGAATACTGCGCTAGGGGAAGGAAACCTGAGTTTTACCTCCAAGTTGAGCATGAACTTAGTGCACAGCTATGGATGGGTTCTTAATTCTCTGGGTCTTTTGAATCTGCACATGGTGATGTTCGCCACCAGGAAACCCGTGGAGCACCTGCCCTGGTTCTTCCTTTCTGTTCTACATTCACTGACATAAGCAAAATGGAACAGACAACATGTGCAGGGGTGAATTTGTGAGCATGCCCAGGGCTGCTGTGCTTGGGGCGAATCACATTACCCTTGGGTACCTCTTCACTTATACCTGGGAAAAAACTGATTAGGTCTCACATGCATGATATTGCTCTGTGGAAATGCATGGCGTGTATCTATAGCTCAGTCCATGCCAGAAGTTCCTGAGAGTTGGCTGGGTATGGTGGCTCAGGCCTGTAATCCCAGCATTTTTAGAGGCCAAGTGGGTAGAATTGCTTGAGGCCAGGAGTTCAAGACCAGCCTGAGCAATATAGTGAGACCCCATCACTATTTTTTTTGAGACGGAGTCACTCTGTCGCCCAGGCTGGAGTGCAGTGGCATAATCTCGGCTCACCACAACCTCTGCCTCCTGGGTTCAAGTGATTCTCCTGCCTCAGCCTCCCGAGTAGCTGGGATTACAGGTGCCCACCACCACACCTAGCTAATTTTTGTATTTTGTATTTTGTATTTTTAGTAGAGATGAGGTTTCACCATGTTGGCCAGGCTGGTCTTGAACTCCTGACCTCAGGTGATCCACCCACCTCAGCTTCCCAAAGTGCTGGGATTACAGGCATGAGCCACAGCACCCAGCCTTTTTTTTTTTCTTTTTTCTTTTTTTTTTTTGAGACAATATCACTCTGTCACCCAGGCTGGAGTGCAGTGGCAGCATCTTGGCTCACTGCAACCTCTGCCTCCTGGGTTCAAGCTATCCTTGTGCCTCAGCCTCCCGAGTAGCTGGGATTACAGATGTGAGCCATGATGCCAGGCTAATTTTTGTGTGTTTAGAAAAGACAGGGTTTCACCATGCTGACCAGGCTGGTCTGAAACTCCTGACCTCAAGTAATCCACCACCTCGGCCTCCCAAAGTGCTGGGATTACAGGCATGAGCCACTGGGCCCAGCTGACCCCATCACTATTAAAAAAATAAAATTCTTGAGAGTAACCAGCAACTTTCTTCTAACATTTTCTCCTCAAAAATACCCTTTCATTAGCTGAGCATGGTGGCATGCACCTGTAGCCCTGGCTTCTCGGGAGACTGAAGAGGGAGGATCATTTTAGCCCAGGAGTTCTAGGCTGCAGTGGTCCGTGATCACGGTACTACACTCCAGCTTGGGTGACAGAGGAGGCTCTGTCTTAAAAAAAAAAAGAAGAAAAAAATATGCTTTTAGAGGATTGTTTCCAATGTCCTGAATTAATCATGTAACTGAATACTGCAGAATATATGTTCTTTGTCTTGCCTCTTGCCTTGCCGCCTTTTTTCCCTATCTTTCCTTCTTTCTAAAACTATGCCCACATAATTGGAAATTTGTTGTTGTTTTCTATCTAGACTTCAGGATAACTCTACTGTTTGCCTGGAGGCTGCTTCAGCAATACTTTTGTCCAAAAGGAATGACCTCTTTACATGCTGATTTCATTTAGCTTATCTTGTTATTTCTATTCATGCACCCATTCCCACAAAACACACACACACACACACACGCGCCCGCTCCCTCGACTCATCTATGAATTCCTCACGAAATTGTATTAGCTACATTTAAGAAAAAACAGTCTCAGTCAAATGTATGGGCACACTGGCTGAAGCATCACTCTGATTCTAGGGAATGTGTTTGCAGATTTATTATATTACTCTGCATAAAACAAGTACAAAATATGTTTTCCAACCTTCAGTAATTTTTTTTCTTTTCCGGTTGTCTTTACATTGTGGCTTAACACTGTTTTAAAACATGCCAGATTTTACACACACACACACGTACACATATGTTATAACACATTACACACCAAGTCTTTTTCATGTATCAAATGTAAGATGTTTAGTGATATAAAAGAGAACTCACATGTGTTTGCAGTACAAATCCTTTCCCTTTTAGAAAACCCTTTTTAAAAAATATCTTAAATAGTGAGGTACTTGGAATGCTGATACTTGACTTTTAATTGCTTTAGTTAAAACAAATTAATATACGGGCAAAGTAGCATGATTTATAACTTTGGGCCCACCTGTTGAGAGTTGGGGTTTATTACAAGGTTCCAGAATTATGCTCTTTTCTTCCAGCCCTCTCTCTGTCTAGCACTGTGCCCATAATAGTTAATAAGTGTTTTCTAAATAAATAAGTGAAAACAAGTATTTAAATGGGTGAATCAAATTATTAAGGAACAATGGAATCAATGGACAGATGAATTTACTGTGGCTGACAGCTTGAATCAAGCCAAACTTAGACCACAGTTAAAAAATAAATCATCAGCTAGGTGCGGTGGCTCACGCCTGTAATCCCAGCATTTTGGGAGGCTGAGGTGGATGGATCATGAGGTCAAGAGATCAAGACCATCCTGGCCAACATGGTGAACCCTGTCTCTACTAAAACTACAAAAATTAGCTGGGCATGGTGGCTTGCACCTGTAGTCCCAGCTTCTCAAGAGGCTGAGACAGGAGAATTGCTTGATCCCAGAAGGTGGAGGTTGCAGTGAGCCGAGATCGCGCCACTGCACTCCAGCCTGGCGACAGAGCAAGACTCTGTCTAAAAAATAAAAATAAATAAAAATAAATCATCACGGTCAGGTTTTAAGTCATGAAATTAGCAAGTTAAATATTGAGAAACATAGATTATTATCAACACCTGTGAAAAGAAGGGGAAAAATACATAGACTGTTAGATTGCCATGTCTGTATAGATTTTTGTTTCTCTCTCTCCACACACACACCCACCCACCACATGCACACAGCGTCCTGAATTCATCACAGCTGTGACAGTTGATCCAGTACCTCCTTCATTCCCTTCATTCTCATTGCTCTTTTGTAGTTGAGGAAAGTGGACCATTGAAAGACTGGGGCTCTGAGGCAATTTAAGAAAATGAGACAAAGATTTATAAGTAACCAGAAAATTCATCAATATATTGACTTGCAGTCATTGCCAATAGAAACACCTTGAGCTCCATCTGAGACAAGATATTTATGTAAACCTTACACATAAGTATTTTAAGTATTTTATTTTGTACTTATAGGTATTTTATTTTATTATTTATTTATTTTGAAACAGGGCCTTACTCTGCCACTCAGACTGGAGTGCAGTGGCGCAATCTCAGCTCACTGCAACCTCCACCTTCCGGATTGAAGCAATTCTCTTGCCTCAGCCTCCCAAGTAGCTGGGATTACAGGCGTATGCCACCACGCCCAGCTAATTTTTGTATTTTTAGTAGAGAGGGGGTTTCACCGTGTTGGCCAGGCTGATCTTGAACTGCTGACCTGAGGTGATCCACCCACCTCGGCCTCCCAGAGTGCTGGGATTGCAGGCATGAGCCACCACGCCCAGCCTCTATAAATATTTTAAACTGAAGATCAGGTTAATAAATAGAATTTTGTTTGGTTTTCCAGTTTGGATTGGGTTGTGGTGTGTTGATTCCCCCTCAATGGTTAACATTCAAAATGACAGAGATTGGGCAAGAAGTGACTTTGGAGTCTGAAAGAATAAATTGGGAAATTAAACATTTCTTGGTGGGGACTTTACTGTGTATTTCTAATAATCAAATCTCTGTGGTTTCAAGAGTTTTTGGCTATATTTATACCATTGTAAACATCTGGATGGAAAGTGAAAAATTAAGTTGATTATCTCAATATACACAAATACAGGCAGTCCCAAACTTTTCAGGGAGATGCCCTCTCCCCAAAGCTCATTTGTAAATTATTTCTTAGAAACTTGGAAGGCATTTTCCCATAGACATTTCCCATAGACCCTGTGTGGTTGGGCTCCCATGGAAAGATATCTAACAGCACCACTGCATGTGCTGTGCACAGAGGCTGCAGCTCAAAAACTATTCACTAATGGTTTGTACCATGAGATAAGTACAGAAATTATGAGTTACACTTTGAAAACTTGCATAGCAGTGCAACAGAAGAATTAAATCTGCTGAATCTAGTAATTGAAATAACTTAGACTTCTACTATACTTTGTATTTCAGCTTTTAAATTTCATTTTCTAGTACTGCCTTTTACTTATTTTACAAATGAGACATTATGTAGAAAAACCTTCTCTATTGGTTACTGAGCAGTACTTACATAATGCAAAATACCAAAAAATTTATTTCACCATGCTTTTAGTTAAATGAAACAAGAAAACAATAACACGAAATGAAAAACAGTCATTTGTTATGACTGCTGATACCTGGGGGAATGTGAATTTAATTAGAGAAAGTCAAAGACGTAAATAGGGATTTCTATGTGTACTTTCAGCTGACTTTGGGTCTGATTCCTTTCTATTTTCGATACCAAACAAGATTTTTCTTTTTTCTTTATATGAGTATATAGTTATGCTGCTTTGGTGCTTAGCAACCATTATTAGGGTTACCTGGGAATTCGCAAGTGGGACAAAAAGACAGGAAAAGAGATTTTCTGAGGATAACCGAGCAGGAATTGAAAGAAGGAAGAGTAGGGAGGTGGTATATGCACTTGAGAGAGATTTGTCTTGTTAAGTATAAAGTCTGGAGGGATAATCATTGAATTACTGACAGTGGTCACCCTTGGAATAAAGTCCTTGGAATCAAGATATTGCCTGAAAGGCACTTCACCAGGCAGCAAAAAACAAAGAGAAAATGTGGGCACCAGCTGGTGCCACCAGTCCTGCACAGCTTGGCTGCAGGGCAGCCTAGAGGTCAGGGGTCCCAGCTACCTGGGAATCCATGGGGAATGAGGAACCAGTGTTTAGCAAGGACCTTCCATGGTTGAGTGATCATAGTGAGTTCTCAATGCAGATGAGTTGATATTGGGTGGACCTGGTTCATGAATGAACAAAATCTGGTTCTTAGCTTTTTTTTTTTTTTTTTTTTTAAGAGGCAGAGTCTTGCTGTGTCCCCCAGGCTGGAGTCCGGTGGCATGATCATAGTTCACTGCAGCCTCAAACTCCTGGGCTCAAGATATCCTCCCACCTCAGGCTCCCAAGTAACTGGGACCACAGGGCACTAAATAAAAAAAAAAAAAAAAAGTTTGTAGAGACGGGGATCTCACTATGTTGCCCAGGCTGGTATTGAACTCGTGGTCTCAAGCAGTCCTCCCACCATGGCCTCTCAAAATACTGGCATTAGAGACATGAGCCATCATGACTGGCCCTTAGCTAAATTTTAGTCACTAGGGATCAACTTTCTTTTCCTGCCTTATTTTCATTTTCCATATTAGTAAGAGAGGCAATTTTTTTAAAAGGGGGAAGGAAAACTAGCATCTGTAGAGGGTCTGCTAGGTATCAGACCCTGGGCACAGCAGTCAACAAACATTACTTCCTTAATCATTAGGAGAACTTTGTTTGTTTGTTTTTCTGAGACCGAGTCTTGTTCTGTCATCCAGGCTGGAGTGCAGTGGCGTGATCTTGGCTCACTGCAACCTCCGCCACCTGGGTTCAAGCAATTGTCCCACCCCAGCCTCCGGAGCAGCTGGGATTACAGGCACTCGCCATCATGCCTGGCTAACTTTTGTGTTTTTGAAGAGGCCGGGTTTCACCATGTTGGCCAGGCTGGCCTTGGACTCCTGACCTCAGGTGATCCACCTGCCTTGGCCTCCCAAAGTGCTGGGATTACAGGCTTGAGCCACCGCGCCTGACCAAGAGTTTTCAATGTATCTTTTGAGGTAATGAAACCGTGCCTCAGAAAGGTTGGGTAAGTTGGGAATGGTTATGTGTGTGGTAAGGGGTAGAGTTAAATTCGATCCCAGGCCTATCAGAAGCTCATGTTTGTGGTTTCTCTACTACATCACAATGCTTTACAATAATTTCAGTCATTCGTTATTAAGCCATAGTTACTGAGCTTCTGTTGTAATAAAGGTCCTTCTGTATGGGCACCTACTGGCTTAGTCCTCTGGAATACATTTTCTACGTGGAGACACAAGGCATATATACATACATGAAAACTTAGATCAGAATATGACTTAAATAACACAAAGTGAAAGGATAATGCCATAATGCTTAGTGTCACAGTGGATTCCAATATAAGGAGTACCTTGTTGTCTCTGATATTTCTGAGTGGTCTTAGTAGCCAAGTGTCCTTTCTTTGTGAAGACCCAAGATTCATCAACCATGAAGGATTTGCTGGTTCTCTAAATCAAAAGATTTGGCTTAAATATGTTGGTAAAGTGCTTTAGATTCCTTAAGTGATAGAAAAACAAATTAGAGAATTTGGAGAGGAGCCAATCTGCCGAGTGTTTTGTGGCTATACAATGATTGAATTTGAAAATGCAGTTTATTCAAGAGAATAGTTTTGTTCAGAATATAAACTTCTAACAATATTCATGCCTATCAGAAAAGCAAATGGATTTAAACATGCAATGTTTTCTTTCTTTTCCTATTCCCATGCCCTGAGAACTACTCGCTGTTCTAAATTCTTTCCAGTCTTTGATCTTTTAAAACATAAATTGCAATAATAAATTATTTAGAAGAGTTCAATGTTGGGCTTTTTAAGTTACAATGATTGGTCTTACATTATAGATTTTGCAGACTTTTCTGCACATACTGTTTCTGTAACCTGCTTATTTAACTTAGACTATGTCTTCTGGACCTCTTTCCATGTCAATGAGTTGAAGTCTACATTATCTTTTTTATTTTATTTTATTTGTTTTGAGACAAAGTCACTCTGTTACCCAGGCTGGATTACAGGGATGCGATCTCAGCTCACTGCAACCTCCATTTCCAAGGTTCAAGCGATTCTCCTGCCTCAGCCTCCTGAGGAGCTGAAATTACAGACACCCACCACCATACCAGACTAATTTTTGTATGTTTAGTAAAGACAGGGTTTCACTATGTTGGCCAGGCTGGTCTTGAACTCCTGACCTCAAGTGATCCACCCACCTTGGCCTCCCAAAGTGCTGGGATTACAGGTGTGACCCACAGCACCCAGCCTACATCATCATTTTTAACTACTGTATAGTATTTCTTCATGTGTTACACCATAATTGATTTAAACAATACAAATTGTATGTAGGTGAAGTAATGTATGTGCAAGAATTTAGGGCTTGGACTAAGGTGACACAAGTGAACCTTGCAGGATGTGACCTAAAGAGAGACCACCTCTTAAATTCCATACCATGGGCTTCTTGCTAGCTCTACCCTGGTCCTATCCCTGCAAGGATGGTCATCTAGTAGTATTTATAATCATTTAAAAAACTAGTTTCATTTGACTTGTTTTCAGTTTTGACCCTATTGTAAACCACATTGCAGTTCGAAGCCTTGTACTATTATTTTATTATTATTATTATTATTATTATTTTTGAGATGCAGTTTCACTCTTGCTGTCCCAGGCTGAAGTGCAATGGTGCAATCTCAGCACACTGCAACCTCCGCCTCTTGGGTTCAAGCGATTCTTCTGCCTCAGCCTCCCAACTAGCTGGGATTACAGGTGCCCACCACCACACTTGGCTGATTTTTTGTATTTTTTGTAGAGACAGGATTTCACCATGTTGGCCAGGCTGGTCTCAAACTCCTGACCTCAGGTGATCCACCCACCTTGGCCTCCCAAAGTACTGGGATTACAAGCATGAGCCACCGTGCCCAGCCAATGATTTTATAGTTATATAATTATTTTCTCAAGGAAAATTCCTGCAATTAGAAATGCCTGGCCAATGGCAAGTGGTCCCTAATTTTATTGCCAAATTATTCTACCACATATATGTTGTACTGATTCATATTCTCACAGTGTCTTAAATGCTTTAGGCTATTTGGTGATGATTATGAACTAGGAAAATAGGAGTTTTAGGGAAATGGTGCTTGATTTGAAAGCACATTAATATTCATGACATTGATTGTTTAAAAATACTTTGCTGTCTGCTGAATAAGCAGGCAAATAAAAACAACCCACATAAATCATCCTTTTTGCGAAAGAAAACCATTTATCAGTTCTACCTTTTTTAAATTTTAAGACGGAGTCTTGCACTGTCACCCAAGCTGGAGTTCAGTGGCTCTATCTTGGCTCACTGCAAGCTCTGCCTCCTGGGTTCATGCCATTCTCCTGCCTCAGCCTCCTCAGTAGCTGGGACTACAGGTGCCCACCACCACACTCTGCTAATTTTTTGTATTTTTAGTAGAGATGGGGTTTC
>NW_016805935.1:1256890-1286457 GCF_001698545.2 Rhinopithecus bieti | reverse complement strand
GGTGGGAGCCACCGCGCCCGGCCCAGAAAATAATTTTTGATTGTAAAATTGTGTAATAAGTTTCTGTTTCACTCAGGTCTTTTCAACAGATTTTTTTCTGATAATGAAAAAAATATTTGGCATAAGAAAATGAACAATCCATATTTGAAAAGAGAACAAAACCGTTCAGAATCCCACTACTCGAAGGTAACTTCCACTGATACCATGGTGTGTTTATCTCATAAGAATATTTTTTCAAAGTCTGAAGAAGCCAATCATTGTACAGTCTGTTTTCTCCTTGATAAGATAGAATCACAGTGTTATCTGTGCTGGCTGTGTGTATAGGGCAAGTGACACCTGCCAAGCACTAGCAGGGTACAGGTAGTTCAGATGAGATATTAAAATGCCAACCAATGATGGGACCAGTCACAGACCAAAAAAAGCTGGCCCTTCTGTCTCACCATGGCAATTTCAGATTCAACTACAAATAGCAGGCAATCTGATTTCTCGTTTCTTAACTCTTAGCTTTAGACAGTGTTACTGACAAAACAGATTTTTACCCTCAGAATAAGTTTTAGCACAAGCAGACGTACACTTTCTTTGCTGATGGCGCTTCTGGCTTGCTTCTTTGTGCCCTTTCCTAGTGGCACACTAGGAAGAGAGTAATTTCCCAAACTAATCAGGTAAAATAGGAAAAAGTCCATGGGAACCCAAGAAGTCATAGCAAAGAAACATTCCGTACTTCTTTATTTTATTCTTGGCTATGATAGCACAAAGGGGGCAGTTTGGATGTTGGTTTAACGCCCCCCCCCCATTTCTATGACACCTCCAACCATCCCCAAATAAATATGCTAAAAATAACAACAATAAGCACAAAGAATAAAATCTTATGTAGTTAGTATAAGCATCTTTGGAGGACTTTGCTATTTTTCATAAGCAGCAGCAATCCAAGTAACAACAGAGCACTATCAGTTTCTTAGTGACCTCCCATATCATAGTTTCACTGTCCTTTCCCCCAGATAACTGTCTCTAAGCCCGTCTTACATAGGTATTTATCACATTCACCCTCACCTCACCGGTAGTCTCCCCACACATGTCAGTTCATGGGGAGATGAACTGGAATGGAAATCCCATAACATTGACTGAGTAAGTCCTTTCCAGTTTTTTTTAAAACGTGGGGGAGGGGGCCACCTATTTTAACTCACAGGACTGATAGCAAAAGTTGGGAAGATACAGGGATGTTATGGCTTCTCCATCCACTACTTATAAATCAACATTGGTTGGGTTTAACTTTTAATAATTTATACTCCGTTCAAATCCTGACCATGTTGTTCCATGCATTCTTCCATCTACTCAGCAGATCTTGAGCACCTGTTGTGTGGCAGGCAATGGGTAGAGTGGAAACTGAGATTTCAAGGCGAGGTGGGACTTTGAAGAAAGACTTGGAAGAATGCTAGAGGGAGCAGACTAGGACAAAACCATTGATGGCATGGAACACTACTGATGACTTTAGAGAACTTCTCTATTGGGGTCTAGATGGTGTAGACTAAGGAACTGCCTTTTTCCTGCCTTACCACTATTGATTCATTGCATGATTGGTATCACTTGGAACTGTGTATCAGGGAAAAGACAAATGCCTATGAGATCCATCTGCGTCTTGTTTTTGAAGATGGTCATATGCCCCATCTGTTGTTCTTTGAGCCCTTTAGTAAAGTCAGCTCCCATACTTAATTTTCGGTCATGTTGCCTTGACCACAGTGAACGGAATCCTTTTCAAACGGTAAATACATGTAAGTTGTCTGCTCCATGCAAAACCCCATGCTAGGCTCAGCAGAGGATACAGAAGAAGGGAATAGGAAATCTTGGCTCTTTAGGGATGGAGAGTGCCATTGAGGAAGCAGTGAAGACACTATTCCCACAAAGTTAACCCACAGTGGTAATTAGTATGGGATTAGAGAGAGGGCAGTAGGCTCAGGTCAGTAGACCCGACTCTAATCCTACATTTGTCCACCAATCTTGGGAAATTCGCTAACCTCTCCAGGTCTTGATTTCTTTTTTGGAGAGGCAGAGGCCTGTTTCTGGGTAAATAAATGTATTTATTGTCCCAGGGCTCTTTCTTTTTTTATTCTTTCTTTTCTTTTTTTTTTTTTCCTTCCTTGCCCAGGCTGGAGTGCCATGGCATGATCACAGCTCACTGCAGCCTCAGCCTCCTGGGCTCAAGCAATCCTCCCGCCTCAGCCTCCCGAGTAGCTGGAACTACAGGCATGTGCCACCATGCTGGGCTAATTTTTCAATTTTTGTAGAGACGGGGTTTTGCCACGTTGCCCAGGCTGGTCTCAAACTCCTGGGCTGAAGCGATCCACCCACCTCAGCCTCCCAAAGTACTGGGATTACGGGCATAAGCCACTGCGTCCGGCTCAGGGCTCCTTCAAGCAGATCCCTGGGATACATAGAGACCACCCTTACTGGAGCAGAGGGTACTTGGAGAGGAGTCGTGGCCGTGACGCTAGAAGATGAGGGTCCAATTGTGCAGGACTTTGGAGGCAAAATGCTAGACTCATCCAAGCCCTTTCTAAGAAAGGAGAGCTCTTGAAGTGATTATAAAAACGTAAGTGTCGGCCGGGCGCGGTGGCTCAAGCCTGTAATCCCAGCACTTTGGGAGGCCGAGACGGGCGGATCACGAGGTCAGGAGATCGAGACCATCCTGGCTAACACTGTGAAAACCCGTCTCTACTAAAAATACAAAAAACTAGCCGGGCGAAGTGGCGGACGCCTGTAGTCCCAGCTACTCCGGAGGCTGAGGCAGGAGAATGGTGTAAACTCGGGAGGCGGAGCTTGCAGTGAGCTGAGATCCGGCCACTGCACTCCAGCCTGGGCGACAGAGCGAGACTCCGTCTCAAAAAAAAAAAAAAAAAAAAAAAGTAAGTGTCCAGGCGCTGGCTGAGTAGGGATGTGATGGGGCATTCTGCCCTCGCCTGCAGCCTCTGCTCCCAAACACCATTAGCACATTTTTGCCCTGGAGTCTTGTTTTCTTTCCTTTCACTCTTCTTTTGTCATCTACCATTACCATGGCTGCCCTGTGCTCAGCAGAGAGGCAAAGTGCTCACGTGGCTGCTTTATAAATACTTTTGGGTGGTGGTAGTTCCCATGACTGGCTTAACACTGCCCACTTGTCTTCTTCCATTAGGTAAGTGGTAGTAGCTCTGAAGTCAGTCTTGCTTGATATGTTTCAAAAGAACATTGGCTTGACGCAGTTATATCCAGCTCTCGTGATCTGCATTGTTTTCATTTTCTTTTGCCAAACTTTTCCGTTTTCTATGCTTCAAGTCTCTCCCTGGGCGATAGAAGAGAACTTGGGAAGAATCAGGATTTAGGAATTCTTGCTTCAGCTTTGCCACTTGGGCAGAGAGCTTTATTTTTTCTAGATGTTCATCCCTTCACTTAAAAAAATGCAAGGATTGAATGAAAGGAGCCCCTTCGGACGGTATGAGTGCATGGTTTTGTTACAGCAGGTTGTGAGTCAGACAGGAGCAGGGCAGGAGGGCCCTCACTCCAGGAACGTCAGGCCACCATCAGGTGATGGTCCAGAGGTTGTTAACTGTCTTGCTAAAATAATGATTAGTCGCAGCTGGCACCAGGGAAAGGCAGGCTCCCAATAAATAGGAAAAACCTGAAACTGGTGATAAGTTCCCGATAAGATCTAAGGAGCTGGGTGAGCAGACTCAAGCACGAGCACTAAGAGACAAAATGGTGGAGTTTAACTGGTATATGACCTTCCTCTAGGAATGCCCAACTGCTAAGAGAAAAAAATGCCTCAAGTGAGCATGCACACAACTTAAATAACACACCGCATGTGGTCCCTCTCAAGGGCTGGCAGGTGTGCATACGGACAGCCCACCCCAAAGGAAGAATCAGAGAAGAGACACAGACCCAGGAAGAATGCCAGTATGTAGAACCCCAAATCGAAGGGCAAGTCACACACTTGAAACTCTCAAGTCACCCGCTTGGCCCTCTTCCAAGTGTACTTTACTTCCTTTCATTCCTGCTCTAAACTGTTTTCTTTCTTTCTTTTTTTTTTTTTTGACATGGAGTCTTGCTCTGTCGCCCAGGCTAGAGTGCAGTGGCGTTATCTCGGCTCACTGCAATCTCTGCCTCCTGGGTTCATTTCATTCTCCTGCCTCAGCCTCCCAAGCAGTTGGGACTACAGGCTCCCGCCACCACTCCCGGCTAATTTTTTGTATTCTTTAGTAGAGACGGGGTTTCACTGTGTTAGCCAGGATGGTCTCAATCTCCTGACCTCGTGAACCGCCCGCCTCGGCCTCCCAAAGTGCTGGGATTACAGGCGTGAGCCACCACTCCCAGCCTAAACTTTTTAATAAACTTTCCCTCCTGCTCTCAAACTTGCCTCAGTACCTCTCTCTGCCTGTGCCCCTCAGTCGAATTCTTTCTTATGAGGAAGCAAGAACTGCGCGGTTGCTGCCGACTTGTACAGATTCACTGCTGCTAATGGTTTTGTAGTGGATGCCCTCTGAACTGTTTTGTTAATTCAGCTGCTAATGAAAATGGAATAGAAATGAGAGACGAAATATATGAAGTATCATTTAGGCCAGTGGTTTTGAAAGTGCAGTGTCCAGACTTGAAGCATCAGCCTCACCTGAGAACTTGTTAGAAATGCGAATTCTCGGGCCAACCCAAATCTACTGAATCAGAAACTCCAGAGATGCGACTCAACAGTCTGTTTTAAGAAAGCCTCCAGTTGATTTTGATGGACACTCAGAACCACTGGTTCAAGTCTTCTGCGAGGTGCATCATATGTCAACTCAGATATCTTAATCTGTGTTTACAGGGTTGGTGCTTATGTTCACATTTACAAAATCAGGCATCTTCAGTCTTGTTTTAAGCAAAATCACGAAATGGGTGAAATTTTTTTTTTTTTAATTATACTTTAAGTTCTAGGGTACATGTGGATAACGTGCAGGTTTGTTACATATGTATACTTGTGCCATGTTGGTGTGCTGCACCCATCAACCCGTCAGCACCCATCAACTCGTCATTTACATCAGGTATAACTCCCAATGCAATCCCTCCCCCGCCGCCCGTGATAGGCCCCAGTGTGTGATGTTCCCCTTCCCGAGTCCAAGTGATCTCATTGCTCAGTTCCCACCTATGAGTGAGAACATGCGGTGTTTGGTTTTCTGTTCTTGCAATAGTTTGCTGAGAATGATGGTTTCCAGCTGCATCCATGTCCCTACAAAGGACACGAAGTCATCCCTTTTTATGGCTGCATAGTATTCCATGGTGTATATGTGCCACATTTTCTTCTATTACCTCTTTTGGGGGCTCATTTCTTATCTCAGTTTCATCTGTCAGGTTCTTCTTTAACTCTTCATTGGCAGAAAGTCTAGCGACTTTTCCTTTAGGGTACAGGACAGGCCCCTAAACAACAAATCTGAAAACACAGTGTCTCTATGAAAAACAGGGCATCAGTAGACTAACTGGGGAGTTATGTGAGGATGGCATTGGGAATAGGGCCTGCAAATTGCACTGAGTATACAGATGCCCATTCCCCCATCTTTAGAGGAAGAGGGGCCCCTTCCCTTGGCTGTCTGGTTCTCAAGAAGAGGGCTGATGCAGTTTCAGAAGGATCTGGAAATGCCTTTAGCACAAGCACCCAGGCTGGATGCTTTTTCCATCTTCCAAGTATTGCCTGTGGCTTTTCCCCCTGTTGTGCCTGTTCATTTTGCCATCCACATGGGACTTTGCAGCCTGTAGTGCTTCCAGTGAAACAATGCAAAGCTTTGATGAGTATTCAGAAATTAACTGGGCTTCCCTAGGGAGCCAGCTGTCTTTCCTGAGGGGATTAGATAGAAATAAGTCATATTTCGCTAGTGTCTGCTGACTGCCAAGGCTGGTTTTAAACTGATTTCTGAAATTCATTCCCCTATTCTTTGTCCTAAGACCACACAGCAATAGATGTTCCACCAGGCTGTCTGAGAACCCTGGTTACTGGTGTGATAAGTGGTAAAGTTCAAACAGAATGCACAGATTTGACCTTGCCAAAATTGTCCCTTTCCTCTCTGCACACACATGCTCACAGGCAGATAGATGCACATGTTCACCCACAAAGGTTGTCCAGGCTTTCTGAGCGCTGCACACATGTGATGGACAAACTCAGCAAAACCCCTCGATTATTTGTCATTACTGAAAACCCCTACGTTTGGCTTTTTCTTTCACAGTGTTTTGAACTGCCTGAGTGAGCCAAATTCTCCCTTTCAAGTTACCAGACTCAGCAGGTTCAGTAAAATTGCTCCTAAATAGGATGCTGTCTGGTTGAAGGGACTCATGGAACTTTCCAGAAGGAAGAAGCAAGTGGATCGGAAGTTGGAATGAAAGTCCTTTGACATGTGGACTGATGAGGTTAAAAATGAGTGTGGATTAGGGTCTGCTAATTATACCCAGAGTTCCAGGAAGCTGAAAGAGGTACACAGTCAAATTCTCAGAAAGGTTTTGTCTACATAAGCAAAATGGAAGGGAGAGTTGAAGCAGATATCTCAGTATTAGGCCATTCTCCACCCCAACCTCAACTTCTATTGTTCCCATGAAACACCATTTGGAGGAAGAGACTAATTAATGAAATTGGCCATCTTTGCTTATCAGACGTGCCAGAAAATTGCTCTATTAGCAACAGGCTAAATGTTGTTACTAGGGAAAGGCTAATGATCATACTCATCTTGGGATAACTACAAAATATTGTTAATGCCACCTCTGAGCTACAATTTTAACTGCAGAAGTCAGACCATCCAAATTACTGTTTCCACAGCAACTACAATTCAGTCGGCTCTGCAAAGCTTGTCATAGGTGAGGACGTTACCTCTATATTATCGTTGCTGGGGAAAAGTGCACTTATTTTATTTATAGCCAAGCTGTGCAAAGTTGTATTTTGTAGTCTTTTATTTGGAAACGTGGTCATTAGAGACTGACAAAAGTCCTTCTGAATCACTGAAATACATGTTTTGATACATGGAAAAATACTGCATAGCTCAGAGCTTCCCATTCACAATGTCATAATGGCCTCCAGGACAGTGAAATTTGAAAGCCCTCTATTCTTCCCTAATGAATATCCAAAATTTGAGATCTTGAGCAATATAGTCCCAGCAATCAGGCTACCAGGACAAAGAGAAAGAAGATGGTGTACTCCAAAATGACTTTGAGAAAAACATATACTAATTTAAACATTCATGAGACTTATACCTATTGCGTTAATGATGATTGAATTTGTGATTTTAATGTAAATAGTCTACAAATCTTGGTTTGATTTCAGACATTTTCTTCTCAGTGGGAAAAAATATCGTTGGATGAGAAGTGACAAGGAATGTTAGAAGCAAGAATAAGGTGTTCGTTCATTTCAGTTATATTTTGGAACATTTGTCAGATGCCAAAACGTTAATATGAAGTGGTTTGACAAAAACTAGTCGTTTTCTGTTAGTTAACACATTTACCCTTCCAACCCAGAAAGTTATCTGATATTGACACGGGGATGAAATTAACCTAATCCTCCTGTTGTTATTTTGTTGTTTTGGTATCTGTTTTTGAAAATGTATTAGGCAAGTTCTTGCCTATCTATTAGAGAAGTCAGTCATATCCAAGATTGCAGAGAGATAGAAACTGCCCATAAACAGATGTGGAGCTAAAAGGAAGAGATTAAAATGAAATTATGTATAGAAGAATATAAACTCATGACCAAATAAAACCGAATCACGGAATTTTTCTCTCCCCAAAAGGAGCAAAAAAAAAAAAAGGAGTTAAAGAAAAACACCTCACTAATAGTAAGCAGACAAAAAACCCATAATCTAAAGCAATACATTTTAGTAACTGGTGACTGAGTGGCTTTTGATTTCTAAACCTGCCTCCAGCCCCCCTTAAAGACATTCCTTAGGGGTAATGATATCAGGAAAGGAGAATACGAAGCAAGAAATAAAACACTGTGGACTGCTTCTGTTTATAGATGTAAAGCCCTCATGTCTAGGTTCTGAATTGGAGAACTGATCTAAAGTCACAAGGGACCACTCCATCCGAATGTTGTGTGTTCCAAGTACGTGGAGTGAATCCTGGTTTGGGGCATTTAGCAAATTCCCAGAAGAATGAGCAGCACTTGAAGACACAAATAAGACGACATCATCTCAGCCAGATTCTTCCTCTTCCTGTTCTAGCAGGCCTTGAAGAATAGAGAGCAGAAAGCATTTAGCCCCCAGATTCTTGCTTGAAAGGGGAAAGAAGCTGATCTCCAATATGATGGCAAGGAATCACCCACTTTTTATCAGAAAAATTAAAGTATCTGAAAAAATTAAAATACGCGCAAAATGGAAAGATCCAGTGTGGCAGCTACAAGTACTGCGTCAGAAAGGAGGCTAGCATGCAAAGTAGAAGGATGTGGGCTTGAAGAAGACGGGACTTAAGGAACAGAAACAGGTTCCTCACAATGGCTTAATAAGAAGATAACTTGTACTCTTAGAATTTAACAAAAGTATAAAGAGTATTTTTAAAATAGCCTAAAGACAAGGTGATAAAACAAGAATGAAATGAAAAGGGAGATTTAAAGTCTGACAAATCAAGAATTAAACACATTAATGCAAAAATGATATATAAATTAGAAATGGTAACCTATATGAGACCTGTTGAAAATTTGTTTACTAACAATAGGAAAAGTATTCTTATAATCACAGAGAATACAGATGACAAACAAGGAGATTAAAGACAGACTCTAAAATATATTAAGACATTCAAATATTCTACACTGTGAGGATAATTGGGTCCCTGAATAGAGACTAACAAAAGGAACAGAAGAGACACTGAAAGATATAATAAAATTTCCCAGAAATGAAGAAAGAACCAAGTCTATTCCAGGAAATATACTATGGAATGCTCAAAATGCAAACATATCTTAGTTAAGCCATTAAACCTCAAGGATAAAGAAATAATTCTTGAGATATCAAATCAGAATAAGTCAATTTCCTACAAGGGAGAAAAAAATCAAGCTAGTCTCAGACGTCACTATTGCCACAGCTGGGGCCACGCTCTCTGAAAATAGAGAGAGAAAATCACTCAAGGATATTATATCCCATCAAGATGTTGTTAAAATG
Organism: Rhinopithecus bieti; assembly: GCF_001698545.2. Lineage (NCBI taxonomy): Eukaryota > Metazoa > Chordata > Mammalia > Primates > Cercopithecidae > Rhinopithecus > Rhinopithecus bieti. The sequence continues at coordinate 1,277,338 of NW_016805935.1, read as the reverse complement.
TAAAGACAACAGGGAGACATGCTTCAACCTGAAAGAACTAAAACCACTTTGACACCTTGTTGAAGAAAATACACAATAACGAATGTCCAGCCAATTAAAAAAAAATAAAAATAACTCAGAAACGGAGAAGTTAAGGTGAGAATCATTAGGTTTGCTTAAATGCAGAACTAATACTTAATAACTATGTACACTAATATTATAGATCGAATATGAATGCTATCAGTTTGGAGAAAATAAAATAATAACTAAAAACTATGGAAGATAGGGATCAGAGATGGAAAAAGTGTAAGTACTTATGTTCTCATCTTTCCCAGCAAGAAGTCAATCAATACTATCTAGAATTATGTCTTTTAGAATGCAATACATAATTACCCCAATCTCAACATTTTATCATCTTTCTTTTTAAACCTTAGAATGATCATTTAGGACATAAAAACTATTATGGTACAGAAACTTTTCTTTGAAGTTTAACAGTTCCTTTTCATTTTCATCTCTACTATTCAATCATAATTAAAATGTATGCTTTTTTTGCTCAATGACTAGTGGTTAAAATTTTAATTTTAAAATAAAATATTTTTTAAGAAGAAAAAAGTGTAGCACTAGGTATGAGCCCATTTTATAAGTCGCTCTGCATATATTCTTAAAAGGTGGTTACAATGATGTTCATTTAATGATTATTTCTAGGTTGTGAGGCATTTTTTTAAAACTTGAATCTTTGCTAGGTGTGGTGGCTCATGCCTGTAATCCCAGCACTTTGGGAGACCAAGAGAGGAGGATCGCTTGAGCCCAGGAGTTTGAGACCAGCCTGGACAACATAGCAAGAACTCATCTCTACTAAAAAATTTAAAAATTAGTCAATTGTGGTAGTGTGCACCTGTGGCCCCAACTACTCAGGAGGCTGAGGCAGGAGGATTGCTTGAGCCCAAGAGTTGAAGGCTGCAGTGAACTAAGATTGCACCACTGCACTGCAGCCTGGGTGACAGAGTGAGACCCTGTCTCTAAAACAAACAGACAAAAAAAGAAAACAAACAAACAACAACAAAAAACCCTGTAATCTTTGAAACATTTTTTTTTTTTTTTTTTTGAGACGTAGTCTCCCTCTGTCACCCAGTCTGAAGTGCAGTGGCACGGTCTCAGCTCACTGCAGCCTCCGCCACCCAAGTTCACATGATTCTTCTGCCTCAGCCTCCCAAATAGCTGGGACTACAGGCGTGCACCACTATGCATGGGTAATTTTTGTATTTTCAGTAGAGACAGGGGTTTCACCGTGTTGACCAATCTGGTCTCGAACTCCTGACCTCAGGTGATCTGCCCACCTCGGCCTCCCGAAGTGCTGAGATTACAGGCATGAGCCACCATGCCTTGCTTAATCTTTGAAACTTTCCACATTAAAAAAAAAAAAAAATTTATTCCAAGTCAGTATGCTTTATCTTAAAAGAATAACTGCGTGAATTTTCTTAAAAACTAGAAAAAAATGCCAAAATGGTTAATTCTCGGTGATCTGGATATTTTTTCTTGGTACACTTCTGTAATTTGTTTAATTTAAAACATTAACATAACAAAGAAAAAAGGACCCCCCCCAAAAAACCAAAATTAACAAATTAGTTGAATGAGTCAAGGGTGAAGGTAAGAGAATATGTGTTTGAGGGCATTCCTGCTTGCACGTCTCCTTGTGGGGTGTTGAGTCCAAGTGGGGTCCCCTTTACCAGGGCCCAGATGGCACTGAAATCTCCCCTGGGCTCATCTTAATGATTAGAAGCCACTGGCTTTCAGTGAGCATATCTAAATGGGGATGGTTTAAAGGACAATTCTCTTTCCTCCTGAAGGTGTAGAATAGAATTTGGGCAGATGTGAAAGAGGGTAAGAGAGAGACAGCCTTTGAAAACAAGTGCACTTTGGGGCTCAAACATTTTTTAACAACTTTATTGAAGTAAAATTCACATGTCATAATATTCACCTTCTTAAAGCGTATGATTCAGTATAGTCACCAAGTTTTGAAACCATCATCACTGTCTATTTCCCGAACATTTTCACCACCCCCAAAGGAAACCCCATACCCATTAGCAGTTCACTCCCCATTCCTCCCTCCCAGCAGCCCCAGCACCCACTCATCTGTAGTGGTTTCTGTCTCTACAGATTTGCTTCTCCTGGACATTTTATATAAATGGGATCATACAAATGTACTCTTTTGCGACTGGCTTCATTCACTCAGCATAATGTTGTCAAGGGTCACCTGTGTCGTAGCAGGTGTCAGTGCCTCGTCTCTTTTTCATGCTGAATAATATTCTCTTGTATGGATCAATCACATTGTTTATTGGTTCACGATTTGATGGATATTCGGGTTGTTCCCATGTTTTAGTTATTATATGATGCTGTTATGAACATTCATTTACAAGTTTTTGTGTGAAGATATATTTTCATTTTTCTTGAGTATATACCTGCGGGTGGAATTGCCTGATTATATGGTAACAATTTTTAGGAGTCAAACATGGAAACTGCCATCTTCCTCTTTGTTCCCAGGCAGAAATGGTGCACAGCGCTTTCCAGGCCCAGCGGTCTTTCCTTCTGATGGCTTCTCAGTACCAACAACCCCACGAGGTAAGATAGTGTCCCGAGAGGGAAGGTGTCCCAAGGTATGGGCAGTGTAAGATGGAAAACAAGGAGGCAACAGAAGCATTTATTATAGTTGACCTCCTCAAAATGAGACTTAGAGCACGTGTAGGTTCTGTCTGTAATCTGGATCATGGTATAGAACAATTCTTCTCTCTCATAATCTCATTAATAGTAGACAAGTTTTGTTTTGTTTTTTTTTTAAGTATGCCATTTGTGAAAAAAAGAAGAAAGCAAGCAATGTGTTGTCTTACTACTAATATGGCATTATGGTCAAATTCTTACTGTAACAAATGAACGTTACCAGTTTAAAAGGTGAGTTGACTTGTGTCATCTTTATACTAGTCTCACAACCTTTTATAATCACGGAAGTGTTTATAACTAATTTTTAGCCCAGATTTTGAGCTGCTTTGTTTTCAAAGACTGTTCACATCTATGATCATCTCTAACCTCCGTGTATGGATTTTATTACCTCCTATTTCCTAAGTAACGTAGATGGGCTAAACCGGTGGTTAAGTGTTTTGTGTTTACGGGTCGTCTGCGGAGCTTCATTGCAGTTTCTGGTTCATCAGGCCTGGATTGTGTCCCAAGATTCTGCTTTTTATTAAGCTCCTGGGTGATGCCTATGCTGCTGATCCTCATTCTCAAAGCACCAAAATTGGAAAGAATTTTCATGAGTCTTAAGAACTTAGGCATAGTCCACCTCGCCTTTCTCTTCCACCATAAATATGAATGAACTTTTCTTAGGTTAAAGATATTTAGAGGCGTTAGAGGATCTGATGCTAACTGCAACAATATTACCAATGTAGTAATTTTAACAACTTTTAATCTATTGTAAAATTAGAGGATCTGATGCTAACTGCAACAATATTACCAATGTAGTAATTTTAACAACTTTTAATCTATTGTAAAATTACCAAGTAAGGCCCATGGTAAATTTTAATACAGAAGGAATGAAATTGTGAGAACAGATGTTAAGAGCAAAGTAATAGTTGGCGGAGGTCCGTCTCATTCCCTAGGCCCTGTAAATTTCCCACTCTCTAAACCAAAGCGTAGTCACCACCTGCCCAAACTACTGACATTGTATCATGCAAATAACTGCATTCCCTCTACCAAGGGTTCATAATGACAACTTTTGACCATGCTAATTGTGTCACGAATGAAATTATTCATTAAAAAGTAGTTCTACTACTGGCATACTTTGTTATATCAGAAAAAAATAAAAATTGTTCTTTTGGCTAAATATTCTGCATCTGAAATTTAGTAACATTTATGTAAGTAAAAAATAAATTGAGTATACGTTATGACACAATAGCTTAAATGTAATAGCTCACTTTGAATTATAAAACAAACTCCTGAAATTGAAAAATTTGAGCTAAGAATCCTGGGAATCCAGAACTTTGACCTTCAGGGGATGACACTCAGCTCCATAAAGGGGCAAGACCTGAGACCCGAGACCCTCCCTGGAATGGTCGTTTCCAGCCATGCTTGTGCGGTAGAATCACCTGCAAAATTAAAAAAAAATACCGGTACCCGGGTCCCAACCCAAGAGTCTCTGACTTCATTGGTCTGAGGAGTGGCCTGGGCTTAGAGATTTCTATGGGCTTCATGGGTTATTCGGACTTCCAACCAGAGCTGTCAGCCCCCATCTGAGATGGATATGTCACCTCACTCCACATGAAAGGAGTTAGCTCACAGCCTAGGTAGGAGGCTCTGTAGGGGTGAAAATATTCCGTGTTCCATCATGGATGCATTTTCCTCTGTGGTCTTCTCAATCTCTGCTTTGCAGAAGAGCAAAGTGAAACTAGGAAATCACAAAGTGATGTGTTGTAGATTCAGCCTTAGCCTGCCTTTTCTGTGAAGTGGGAGGAGAGGTGGTCCAATTGAGATTCTCAGGTAGAAGAAGAACTGTGACTTTCCTCACTGGGTTACCACTCCATCCCTTCCCTAAGCCTCAGAACAAGAGGCCTCTCCAATGGCTTTGCAGGCCTTAGACAAAAAAGCCACTCACTAGACATTGGATGAAAATGTGAGTGAATGAACAATGAATGAAGGCGTTGGGTCTGTGGCATTCCAGCATGAGCCAGGGTCAGGGACACTGTGTGGCTTAGCATGTGGCTGTGCAGATTCTTGGTCATATCTACAGTTTCCCTTTCTTACTCTACTGCATCCTCTCTCTTTTTTTATCTTTTCTTTTTTTAAAGATGGGTTCTTGCTCTTGCTCTGTCACCCAGGCTGGAGTGCAGTGGTGCAATCCTAGCTCATTGCAGCCTTGAACTCATGGGCTCAAATGATCCTCCCACCTCAGCCTCCTGAGTTGTTATTACAGGCGTGAACCACTGTGCCTGGCTCTATTGAATTCTTGATAAAGGGGAGGGAAACTGGTTCCCAGGGAGGCATGCACTGGAAATGCCTGGCAGCACTTACCACAATGTTCCATGTGCAATAAGGCCTGGACCAGGACCAGCAAAATGCCAAGCAGGCTTATGATGCCTACCTCCCTTCCTGGCCCTTCCCTCTACTTCCCTTTCCTCTTTATTCAGAACACCATCCTACGACTTCCACCTGAGAGAAAAGCAGACCTGAGAGATTACCACATGTTGTTCGGAACCCCTATCCACTCCAGTGGGGATGGTACAGGCTCATGAGGCTGAAGAGGAGTCCCACAACCAGCAAACAAGACCTCGGGTTTTATTGGGTATTTGCATACAGGGGAGAGAGTCCAGTAGCAGAGGGCTAGACAGGAGAACTACAACCACTTGCAAAAGGCATGTAATTTATGTAGCATTTTCATGTAACATCCTCCATCTAACAACCTCCACCTGATAACCTTCATTTAACCTAAAACAAAAGGCCTCCATTGCCCCACATGGCCGGTGTTCCATGGTATTCCCCGGGAAGCACCAGGGGCTCAAATGTTCCTCATAGAAGAGCAATGGATCTCCAGGTTGGCCACTCCTAGATTCTTTAGTTGCAAACTCTGAACACACATTCAGGTGGATCTGCCATACAAGATCACTCTCAGGGTGTGCTCAAGTCATTGCTGTCAACTGCGTCTGTCACACAGTCGCCACAGTGGTGAAAACAGTCTATGGCCAGACCTTGATCCACCCAGTATGCATTCTAGAAGATGCATCTTAAAGATGAGTATCATAATGCAGATCATATTTTCTCATAGGAACAAGTATTATAACCATTTGTGTCTTACTGTCCTCCTTCTTTCAGGAGGAAGAGAATTAACTGCTGTAATTTCAGCTCTCATTGACGTACAGCAGCGCTTCTCCACCCTTAGCGTGCATGACAGTTCCCTGCAGGGTTGTCAAAACTCAGGTTGCTGGGCCCCACTTATAGAGCTTCTAATTCAGTAGGTCTTGGTTGAGTCCCAAGACTCTGCTGTTGTAAAAAGTTCCCAGGTGATGTGATACTCCTGGTGCAGAGACCGCACTTTGGATCCTGTGCTGTATGGATGGCTCTCACTGTTATAATTTGAGCTCACATTTCTTTCAGGTGCTTCCGAATTTCATTTCCAACTGTCTCCAGACCACTGCTTCTCAAACTTCAGTATTGATTTGAATCATCTGGAGATCTTGTTAAAGTGCAGAGTCTGATTCAGTTGGTCTCAAGTGGGGCACAAGAGTCTGTAGTTCTAACAGGCTCCCCAGCGATGCTGGTGCTGCTGATTTTTCACTACACATTGAGCAGCAAGGCTTCAGTCGTTGCCATCCAAAATCCCAACAAGCACAGAATCCCTTGGTGGTCAAATCTCAAATTCATATTCTCTTCTCCTACCATTTCTGTAGCAAAGTACACCGTGTTATGCTGCAGTAACAAACATCTCTAAAATCTTAGTGATGGATAACCACAGAGGTTTATTTCTTGTTGACGCTATATAGCTATCTGTTGCAAGACAGTTTAATATCTAGTGGATGCGTTACTAAATAATGACTCATATAATTATTTACTTAGCGTTGTAACAGGGCTCTGAGAGAAAAGAGTATAGAATGAATCTTCAATAAGAGTTTTGGGCATTGGGGAGGGAAGATCTTTTAGGGCTGGAAGACCTTCCAGGGAGTCCCTTGGATCCTGCTAATGAATGCAAGTGACCACTCTTGCTGCCACAGCATAAGGCAAAATTAAACCGACATTAGTGATTGGTTGTGGCTCATGTCAGCCTTGTGAGACCCTGAGCAGAGAACCTAGCTCTGCCTTGGTCCAGAATTCTGACCTACAGAAACTGTGAGATGATAAATGGATATTGTTTTAAGCCACTAAGTTGTAGTAATTTGTAATACAGCAATAGAAAATTAATAGGGATTCTCTCAATTCCCTTGTTGCTGAACTCTAAGGTAATGAATTTTTTAAAACTTTTTGTGGGTACATAGTAGGCATATGTATTTATGGGGTTCATGAAATGATTTGATACAGACATGCTATACATAATAACCACATCACGGGGAATGGGGCATCCATCCCCTCAAACATTTATCCTTTGTATTGCAAACAACACAATTATACTCTTAACTTTTCTTTTCTTTTTCTTTTTTTTGAGACGGAATCTTCCTCCGTCACCCAGGCTGGAGTGCAGTGGTGCTACCTTGGCTCACGGCAACTTCAGCCTCCTGGGTTCGAGCGATTCTCCTGCTTCAGCCTCCTGAGTAGCTGGGATTATAGGCACGTGCCACCACACCCAGCTAATTTTTGTATTTTTTAGAAGACACAGGGTTTCACCATGTTGGTCAGGCTGGTCTTGAACTCCTGAATTCGTGATCCACCCGCCTCGGCCTCCCAAAGTGCTGGAATTACAGGCATGAGCCACAGCGCCTGGCCTATTTATCATTATTTTAAAATGTGCAATTATTATTGACTACAGTCACCCTGTTATGCTATCAAATAGTAGGCCTTATTCATTCTTTCTAACTACTATTTTCATACCCATTAACCATCCCCACCTCCCCACCTCAGCTCCCCCACTACCCTTCCCAGCCTTTGGTAACCATCCCTCTACTCTGTATGTCAATGATTTCACTTCTTTTAATTTTTAGATCCTATAAGTAAGTGAGAACATGCAATGTTTGTCTTTCTGTGCCTGGCTTATTTGCCTGGCTTATTTCATGTAACATAACAATCTCCAGTTCTATCTATGTTGATTTCTTTTTTTTTAATAAGACCACAGGCCACAGACCAGAATGTGCCCTTCAGTTCCTCCACCTTCACTCTTCCATCTATCCTGGCAGAAGCAGGATAAGGGATTCATTGACAGCCCTGATGGACAGTGGTGACCCCCAATTTCAAATTTCCTTTCTCACTTTGGCAATGAGGAAACAGATCTCTTGCATTCTCTAATACTAGGACACTCCAACATTTTGGCCTTGACCCACAGAAAAAAGGATATTTTACTTCACCACCCAGTTTCACAAAACATATTCTTAACATGTGCACTGCATTCTGACATTTTTCTTCTAGTCTATTCTATGCTGTGGTCATGACCCACTGAATTGATCTTAAGATGCACTAGTGGTCACACCTTGCAGTTCAGAATCACCTTTCTCATTTATTTATTACATGCTCATGACATAAAACACATTATGAAACATTTGCAAAACATCTCAGCTTTTCTTGTCTCCCCTTGTTGTATTTTACATAAATAATCTTTGGGCAAAAGAATGGCCCAGTTCTTATAGTACTTATAGGTTTTTTTGTTTTTGTTTTTGTTTTTTTTTTGAGACAGTCTCGCTTTGTCACCCAGGCTGGAGTGCAGTGGCGCGATCTTGGCTCACTGCAAGCTCTGCCTCCTGGGTTCACGCCATTCTCCTGCCTCAGCCTCCCGGGTAGCTGGGACTACAGGCACCCGCCACCACGCCCAGCTAATTTTTTGTATTTTTAGTAGAGACAGGGTTTCACCGTGTTAGCCAGGATGGTCTCGATCTCCTGACCTCGTGATCTGCCTGCCTTGGCCTCCCAAAGTGCTGGGATTACAGGCGTGACCACCGTGCCCCGCCCCGTACTTTATAGTTCTTATAGTCTAGAATTTGTCAAGCCCATCCTCTTCCAGTTGATGGAAGGATTCTCACATGGAAAATGGACAAGAAGCCCCCACCCTGGCTTGCTCAACTATTCATTTACTTTTACAGCAGTTGAGCATAGGGAAAGTAAGTTATTTCTAGTTCTCAAACATAAAAAACAATATTCAGTGATACATTAATAATCCAGCCATAGGATGTAGACCTGGGCCCTTTCCTTTATTCACTACCCAGAGTCCTTTTTGCAGACACTACATGTAAGAGCCACACTACAGTCATTTATAAGAGTTGTATGTCAAAATAAAACTCTAGAAAGTGTTTAGTTGACATGAACAAGTGTTTTTTGGCCTGGGACCAACTCACCTCACCTAGGAGAGATGAGAAAACAAGAGTGTTAATTCTAACCATGGCCCGAGCTGCAGAGGTAACCTTTTGTAAACCACGCATCTGATGCCTTGATGGGCACCACTCCAAGGAAGACTATCATTCAGGGAATTCCTGGGAGGTCTCCCACTGACGTCCCACCAGTCTAGCCCTGAGTAGTTTGCAGGAGCAAGAAGGGAAGCACCCGGAGGGTGGAGAACTGCAGCTCATGGGCCATAAGTGCAGCAGGCTTTCTGCTGCCTTCATACTTTCCCTGTTTTCTCCAGCATTTCTTGTGCTGCTAAGACCTGACAGTGAAATGATCTGTGTGTGTGTGTGTGTGTGTGTGTGTGTGTGTGTGTGTGCGCGTGTATTTGCATGGAATCAGTATGCACCTGCACATAGAGAAAAATTAATCTTAAGTTTTTCAACTTCAGGGAAGATGATTTATGGTCACTGACATAAATCCCGGTAGGTTTTATTCTATCTAGGAAGTCTGAGTTCTGTATTCCTCCATAAGGGAGAGAGAGAGAGAGCATTTCTACTATCCTCCCTCTCCTTTTCTTGTCTTTATTTGAACTTGTACTTTAAAAGGAAATAGTGCCTTCCTGTGCATAAAGCAGTCATCTAAAACTGATGCTCTTTCCTTTCATTGCTTATAGAATCTGAAAAACTAGAAGGAGAAGGAGGGTTAGCGACCTCTCTTGGCCATTCCTCCCTCTCTTGAGTGAATACACATGCCCAACACAGTCCTCCGCTCAGCACTTTCTCAATAAGGATTTTCTAAGGCATGGAGCAGTCATCGAATTTGTTAATAATTTGTTCACATTAAGCAAAAAAGCCTAGCAGCAGTGATCTTAGGACTTAAGCTAATTATTTAGATGCATGAGAGATCCAGATTATTAGTGAGCATAAATATGTTCGGGATTTTAATAAAACATATTAATTTGTGAGGGTGGTCAAGAGTAGAAACTTTGGACTTGGGCCTACTTGGATTTGAATTTCACATTTTCTACTCATTAGCTCTGCTAATCCAAATGCAAGAAAAACAAATTCATCTGTATCTTCTAAGTTTGTGAATCTTCTATCTTTTTCTCGGTGTCAACTGGAGAATTAACTTGGTAATCCACTGACCTACTCTAACCAAAACAACTTGTCAAGTTACCCACATGGGGGAAGGCAGTTAAACTTTCTCAGCCCGTGTTTTCTTGTCTTTAAAATAGGGATAACGTATCATTCCTACCTCAAAGGATTATTGTGAGGATTAAATGAGAAAAGGCAGGCCAGGGTCATGTGACTGACTAGAAAAGTTCATTATTAGTCAGTGTTGTCCGACTGCTTTAGCAAAAAGTCCCCAAATCTCAAAGGCTTAAGAGAGGAGATTTTTTTTTCTTGCTCACATAAGATCTGCTCCTGTGTTTTTGGTTGCCAGTCTTCCACATGGTCGTTCAAGGACCAGGCTTCTTCCATCTTGGGGCACCCAACTCCTCTAAGTCCTCAGCCATTGAATTGGAAAAGAATGCAGGAATGTTTTATGGGCTGGGCTTGGAAATGGCCTACGACACCTCGCCTTCATTCAGCCTTCTGGTCATTCCTAGCTGCAAAGGAGACTGGGGAATTTAACCCACCTCTATGCCTGGAAGAAAGAAGTGACAGATTTGGTGAGCATGTGGCCAGTCCACCAGAATGAGTCACTTGGTTTGGCTAAAATGAGCTCTCTCTCTGTGGAAATGTATTATCTTTCCAAAAACTCATAGGGATTTCCCAGACTAATACCCCATTTCTCTAGCCGTCCAGGGAAAGACAAGAAAGACTTTGAAATCTAACAGCTGAATTTTTATTACACTTGAGTATAAATATATGTATCTATGTATGTATGTAATATTTCAAAATTTCTTTTAATTACAGTGAGTTTATCCTTTTTGCCTATAAAATGTTTTACCAAACTATAAGGTGTCAAGTTACTGTACAGTATTTTAAAATGCCAAACAAAGTAGTCATGTTACTGATCTCAGAGCATACCTTGGGTAAATTACTTGGTGCTGGTGGCAGGTCTAGAAATTGCAAAGGAAAAGCAAACGAAGGAGCACAGAGCCAAACTCCCAAGTGTTTCTTAAGTCCATGCCCAGAAAATGTCATAGCATTGCTCAATCAGAATTGCTGAATCTTCCTGAAAGATTTGGCCATGATTAGTGCTGCTAAGTTCTGTTGTCAAGGGCCATATGACAGATAACATAATGCAATAAAGTAATTCTGGCCCTAATGTAAAATGAAATGTCTTTTTTGAAATATTGCTATGAAGTTGGGTTTTTCTTAATACAAAGGCATCAAGAAAATATTCTGTTGAGTATCTACTGTTAATTATATGTGCACAGCAAGGATTTTAATGGATTTTAAATATCTGTTTCATTGATCTTGGAAACAGAAAAAAACTAACTACAAGAGAAGTAAAAGGTAAAAAAGTTTCATTCTTTGTATCACGTTCAGTTATGTTTGCGTTTAGCCATGGTATTTCCCAGTGGTCTGGATTGACAGTTTCAGGAAGGAGTAGCACCTTAGAATCTAAACCAGTGACTCACTTTATGGCCTTTTCCAAATTACCTCGGTAGTCTCACTTCATAAATATGCGTAAGTTTCTGCTACAGTTGATAGTGCTGAATGGGTTAGTTCTCTTCACCACCAAGTCAAAAGCACCCAAAGGCAATATATGCTTTTAATTTCTGGAGAAGCATATTAGTTTTAAGTTCAACTAAAATATCTGCTTAAATATAATTTATGTAGTATAGGTAAAAACCAGTTGCATTCTGATACTTACAAGATTGCTTTTATGTAAACAGCAACTTTCTGAGTAGCAGAAGGTGGAGAAGTGAGGCAAAAAGAAGACTTTTCCTTTTCCTAGGGGCCTTCCAATGGCAAGAGAATTACCTTGGTGAATTACCTTGGAGAATTACATGGTGGCTAGCGGGTGAGGGCTGCTGCCCGTGCTGGATGTAGATAGATGCTGGTTAACACACAATAAAACACCAGGGAAGGAAGGTGAGGCAGGGGTTTGTGTGATATCATCGGGGTCTGCTTGAGTTGACAGCCTGAAGCTACCCAGTCAGGGCTGAATCCCAACAGGAAAGCTAATCATTAGTTTATCAGGATGCAGAGAGGGAGGTAATCAGAAAAGAGCGTAATTCTGTCATTCTTCTGCCCAGACTGTTTGCTTTAGCAACATAAAGCTGTGGGTGAGCCTGTGAGCTGTGACTATGAGTTGGTAGCTTTATAGGTATTTAGAAACCCTGGACTGTGGAGGCAGAAGGGATTTGCTAAGATCCTGTCCTGTTGGAACATCACTCATGGTGACCTTTTTTTTTTTTTTTTTAATCTGATAAGGCACATTAGCTCATCTCTCTTTGTATAAGACATGAATTAGATAATGAATGGCTGCCCAAAGGAAGTGAGGTGGTTATCACACCCTGGGGATTCGGGAGATTATCCGGGGGTAAAGGTTAATAAAGAAGGATAATATCCTTTGTTTGATCAACTGTTCCATACTAAGTTCGTTAGAATTCCAGACTGCCTTGATGGCAAATGCTACCTAAACGATAAAAGTGTGTATGTACTAATATTTGACTAGGGAATTTTTTATTCTCCATTTTAGTTAAATATTGAGATCACTTTGTGTTTTTAATAAAATATCAATGATATATCATTTTCCACTGTGAGGTTAAATATTTGCTTGCTTAGCCACCATCAATCTGATATAAAAGTTGTAAGCGTTGCAAGTTTTCTCTCATGATCTGAATCAAAAAGTAATTGAGAAAGAGGTCACTGTGTCATTCAACAAAATCTTTTTAAAAGCCAAACATATTTTGACCTTTTATTTGGATTTGCTACTTGTTCATTGTTTCAGCAGCCTTCACTTAGATCCTCTTTGCTGGACGTAGCTTCTATCATCTGTACAAAGCTGTGTATGCAAAAATTGAAGGCAAGGAGAAGGTAATTCCAGCTGGCACTTCAGTCTGGATCTGCTGTCATAAATTACTTAGCAGAGGGCATGGTTCGTTACTTTTTATGGTCGTGTTCTATATTTGTATGTGCTGGGGGGTGGATCACATGACAAAACCATCATTTGATATTAGTGTTTATGTGCCCCAACCAGTGAGGGCTCGATTGAAGCTTCACTGTGCAGTACTTTTAATTTGTATGTTTAGCTCTTAATTGAAAATGCAGACACTTCCATAAATACTAAAACTACAAATAATCTAAATAAATTTTATATAATTGTCTTTAGGAGAAGACAAACTATTGTACACCAAGCTAATTCAAATACACTGTGCCGTCCAGAGATTTTAAAACATAAAATTTTGAACAAGCTAGTCAGCATTGCCAGAATAATAAAGACCAAAGTTTACCATTTTCCATTTTTTAGCCCCTCCCCTCATTAGCTGATGTCTGTTTATTTAAGAGGAAAGACATTTTTCAAACAAATTGAGAAAGAGGAAAAAAACACAGTTTTTTTTTTTTTGGTTGTTGTTGTTGTTCTATTCTCCAAATCCCTTAAATCCCTTCCCCTAGTGCAGCTTCATACTTAAGTTTATAGTGGCAAACACCTCGAAAATGTCCTTCTTGTTTGATGATTTTTTTTCCCCATAAACTAATCAGGAAAAAAAAAAATGGTCTTGTCAGGTTTTGGTGCATCCACTGCTTTGAGAACTAGTGTTTCCATATCTGGAATCGTTTGTTAGATAAATTTGCCTGTAAGTAGTTGCTTCAGATCTTTTGTCAGGTCTTGTTCATCTTACATACTGCAGCCCTCTTTAATTTCCTCAACTCCATTAATTTATTTTTCAGGCTTTTCTTTCACTAAGCATTTATCGCATGCCTCCTCTATAGCAGTCAGGGCACTTAGCACATCTACATCTATTATTTCATTTGTGTGAGAACATACTTTGGAAAATAAGGTCGGGGTGATGTTATTTGAACTTCCTCAGCACCTATGTAGTAGTCTCTGTCAAACCACAAGTAACTTCTGAAATAACTGTGTTATTTTAGAAACGCTTCTACTGTTATTTTTTGTGCATATTTTCCATCCCCTCAACAAGATTTGCAGAGCCTCAGGGATCTCTAGGGTTGATGTCTCTTTGCTTTTCTGACATATTGTGGTCTTCACAATATTTTTTATTAGATGCCAAGTTTGACGAGAAGAGAGGCTCGGGTTCCGAGTCGCTTGTTTTGTTTGAGGAATAAAAGCTACGTTCAGCCAGGCATGGTGGCTCACACCTGTAATCCCAGCACTTTGGGAGTCTGAGGCAGGCAGATCACAAGGAGTTCGAGACCAGCCTGACCAACATGGTGAAACCTCGTCTCTACTAAAAATACAAAAATTAACTGGGTGTGGTGACGTGCGTCTGTAATCCCAGCAACTCAGGAGGCTGAGGCAGGAGAGTAGGTTGAACCTGGGAGGCTGAAGTTGCAGTGAGCTGAGATCATGCCACTATACTCCAGCCTGGGCAAAAGAGCAAGACTCCGTCTCAAAAAAAAAAGAAAAAAAGAATGAAAAGCTAGGTTCATGGATCACAGTGGTGCAGCAGGGAAGGGAACCGAGTGAAGGAGGGACATTGTTATTTGGTGATGCTGTTATCTTTTACTGAAAAGGAACTTGATATTTGGAGGTGTGTTTGGTAAGGACTTCGTTATCAGTTGACAGCGTAACTGGTAACATGTAAGTCCTGGATCAGCCTTGAAAGAGTATTCCTTATGGGAAATGGGAAGATTAGAGAAGAACAAGCGAGATGGTGTTGGTGAGGCATTTCATTTCAAAGGTTTGTTTCTCTTACACCCCCTTTTACTAAATGAATGCCTTTGAGGGGACCACGGAATGGTTCATTTCTAGATGTGTGGCGCTAACGAAGAGGAATGACGGCAACCAGATTTGGGTGACAGATGTCGCTCAAGCCTTCAATGATTATAGAATATAGGTTCTGGGAAGAATGTGCTGATTAAATTCACATGGGCTGTGGAGATCCAGCTGGCCTGATATTTAAATGCTGCTGAAAAATGTTCCAATTAGATGGATTCTTCCCTGTGCAGAGTTTTCATGTAAATTGTGAAAAATGGTACTTTCTTGAGGCAATGAAATGGTTGTGAATGTCCAATGTCAGTCCTCCGACGATTGTAATTATGCAGCTTGAACTACAGAAACTGCAGCACAGAAGAACTTCAGGGTTTATCCTGTCTCTGTGCAGATGGACTCTCTATATAGAATAATGACCAACACATCCCACAAATTGGATTTAAATGACTTGAACAACAGGACTCCCATCATTTTCTTTGGCTGAATATCCTATAGTTGAATGTGTACAGGATTCCTCTTGGATAGTCATAATTGGATTATATTTCCCATAGGAGCAGGGTTGTAATTTGAAGCTTCGTATTTTACCAGCTTGACAGCAAATTAAGCACAGACAGGACAAACTATACATCATTACAAACCAAGATACAACTAAAACCTTTCTAATTATTTAAAATGGGAAAATATGGCTCCACATCCTGTAAAGCAGTTAAAATATACTGTTCACGTTGATTATAAGAGATGCTAATGAATTCTAACTGCAATACAGCTCATAAAAAAAGTATATATCATAACTTACCTATCTGAAGCTGATGATGGATGGTCATAGTAAATAATCATCAATAACACTTTTATTTGACTCTTTATAATTTGAAATGTCTTTTCATAGAAAAGCACTGGACCACCCACATTTTAAAAATATTTTTTGTGATTAAGTGAGAACTCTTGTCTTTTCCTCTCTTGACAGCATTTCTCTGGCCTGGACAGATATGTTCAAAATCATTCTATAATTCTCTAATACCACGCTTGAGATTGGATTATCTTTTTCAAAAGTAGCAACCAAAGAATCACAGCATTCTGAGGCTGTACCCAGGAGTGCAGTGGGGAGGGCTCCCTTGGCACTCGTCTTCTCATTCAACTTTTCTTTGTTCTTCCATCTCCCAAGGCTTAAATGGGAAAAGGAGACAGACAAGAACAACGGGAAGTATGTGAGGAGAGAGGGTAGAGAAAGATAATCCTGTCCCTGTGGCTTGTCAGTCAGAAGTGAGGGAGGGAGTTGTGAGCTGAGCTGAACACGTGGCTATGCACTTAGAACTTTTTCCCACAATACTTCTCTGAACCACTTTGAACCACTTTGGTCTTATTTTCTTCCTTCTTTTCTTTCTTTTTTTTTTTGAGACAGAGTCTCTCTCTGTTGCCCAGGCTGGAGTACAGTGGCACAATCTCGGCTCACTGCCACCTCCGCCTCCTGGGTTCAAGCGATTCTTCTGCCTCAACCTCCTGAGTAGCTGCGACTAGAGGTGTGTGGCCACGCCCGGCTAATATTTTGTATTTTTAATAGAGACGGGGTTTCACCATGTTGATTAGGCTGGTCTCGATCTCCTGACCTCATGATCTGCCCGCTTCGGCCTCCCAAAGTGCTGGGATTACAGGCATGAGCCACCACGCCCGGCCTTATTTTCTTCTTTCTTTCTCCATCTTTTGTAGCCTCCAAGGCAGGGAAGCTGAAGTGTAGCTGTTAATTAGTAACAAGGCAGTAATGAAGGAATGGAACTGTGAGATGTAGGGCTGCCTGCACTGTTACAGCATGTCATCCCACCGCTTTCATTTCCTTGATTTATTTTTGTACCTTTATCTCGAGTCAGGTTACCCTAAACCCAGTTGTTTCCCTTACATTGACTCTCGATGCTCTTAGGTTTTCCCAGTCTCCATATCAGTTTAAGTGCTGACTTAGGTAGTGAATAATCACTGAAATGACTGCCAGTAAGTACTAGGGAGAAGCTGATAGAATAGAATATGACTATTCAGTACTTCTGACGGGGAATGCCCAGCTCTGTGACCAGCGTTCATAACGAGTGCTCAACAAGAGACAAAATGAATAAACCATCCAAACCCAGCCAGACCCCAGAGATTTTACATGATTAAGATCTTTTCCCAAGGTCACTTATAAAATGAGTCTCTGAAAACCTCCTCTTGTCTTTCTGTTTGTGGAAAGTCAACCCTAATTACTTTTTACAGTAAGAGAAACTCAAGGAGTCTGGAAGAGGGTTTTCGCCCCATACTTAGGGGATGCACAGAGGAGATTCATACTTAACAAGATCATCATTAAGACCTCCCCATAATTATCTCCTGACCTATGGATTGCTTATGAAAAAAATATTGTTCCCATTTAGATAAGGAATAGCATAGATCTTTGTGATAAATTTTGGGAAAAGATCTATTTTTCTTGAAAAGAAACTGTGATTTAAATGTAATCCTGTCATTTAGGTTGTTTCATGTAACTGTTAGTTTTTTCTTAATGATTACAATTTTTAACTTTGTTTCTGTTCTTTGTTTAGTTGTTCTTCCGGTATGTCCTAAACAGAGTTTTTTTGTTTGTTTTTTTTTTATTTTTTATTTTTTTATTTTTGAGATGGAGTCTCGCTCATCGCCCAGGCTGGAGTGCAGTGGTGCGATCTCAGCTCACCGTAAGCTCCGCCTCCCGGGTTCACGCCATTTTCCTGCCTCAGCCTCCCGAATAGCTGGGACTACAGGTGCCCGCCACCACGCCCTGCTAATTTTTTGTATTTTTAGTAGAGGCGGGGTTTCACCGCGTTAGCCAGAATGGTCTCAATCTCCTGACCTCGTGATCCGCCCATCTTGGCCTCCCAAAGTGCCGGGATTACAGGCGTGAGCCACCACGCCCGGCCCTAAACAGAATTTTAACTTTATTACTAATTTTATTTCTTGCATTTTTCCACATTTGATATATATATAATATATAAAATATATTGTATATCATTAATAATAATTATGTATAATGTATAAAATTTTATGTTGCTTGGGGCATAAACTTTACTCTTTTAGATAGGCTGTATCTATTGCAATCCTATAGAGACCCTTCAATTGCTTTTTTCTCTTGAGACAAGGTCTTGTTCTGTTACCCAGGCTGGAGTGCAGTATCGTGATCTTAGCTCACTGCAACCACCACCTCCCAGGCTCAAGTGATCTTCCCACCTCAGCCTCTCGAGTAGCTGGGACCACAGCCTTGCACCACTACACCTGACTTTTTTTTTTTTTTTTTTTTTAATTTTTTGTAGAGACAGGGTCTCGCTATGTTGGCCAGGCTGGTCTCAAACTCCTGAGCTTAAGCAATCCACCCGCCTCAGCCTCCCAAAGTGCTGAGATTACAGGCGTGAGCCACCGCACTGAGCCTCTCAATTACTTTTTATTCAGAATACTTTTTTAATCTGATAACATTATAAGTATCCCTTTTCGTGTTGTTGATGTGACCTCCTACCTTCCTTAGAACCTTATCTAATCAATCATTTCCTTCTTTCTCTCCCTACTGGATCCTTCTGTTTAGTCTGCAAACCAAATCAGTGTTCTCTATTTAAAAAAAAACAAACAAAACAAAACAAAAACAACTTCCTTTACTGCCTAAAATGTCTCTGTCCTCCTCTTTACTGCCAGCCTTCTTAGGAACACTCTGTCCTCCCTGATCTCATGTCCTCACTTCCCTGTCACTTTTTAATCTCCTGTCCTCTGTCTTTCCTCCTTATCATTTGACAAAAAAAGACTTTCCCAGTGCCCTGTTCGCTTCCTGATTGTCCTCATTCCATTCAGCCTCCTTGAAGAATTTTTACCTCTGACCATCACCCTCCTCAAAGTTTTTCCTTCTCTTGGGTAATAAAACTATGCTTTCTGTCTGTTTTACTTTATTTCTTTCTCTGATTTCTCTTCCTCCCTCTATCCCTTAGCTGTACATATTCCTTTAAGATTCATTCTATGTCATCAGAAGAGGACTTTCTCAAACCTGGTCTCTCCCCTGTCAGTTTCATCCATTCCTATGGTGGGGGTCCGTCACTCATCTGCTCCTGGTGCCCACTGTACGTCTCCAGCTGAAGGCTCTTGCTCCACGGCCCTGGGCCTGGGTGTCCTCCAGGAGCTCAAATGCAGTGCGTCTGTACCACACACACCTCCCCCAAATGCTGGGCTCCCTCCTCCTTCTTTCTCCCGGTTGATGGAACCTCAAGCCACCCTGTCTCATGAACTAGAACTCCTAAGTCCTTGTGACTCCTCCTTCCCTTCACCTCTCACATCCAGCCGATCTCTGAGTCCTGACAATGCCCTAACCAGGGGAATCTATGGGATGTGAAAACTTCACTCCCATTTGTGCTAATTTGGAAAGGAAGGGAGGATGAGAGGGAAGAAGAGGAGAAGGGAGGACAGAAGTAAAAATGAAGGAAGGGAAGGAGGAAGGAAAGATGGAGGGAAAAAAGGAGGGGGTAGAAGAAAGAAAGAGAGAAGAGAAAAGATCACCTGCTTTTAATTTTTTTAATATAAGGGTATTACAAGCTTGCTTTTTAACAATCTTTGAAATGAAGAAAAGACAAAGAGGAAAAACCGTCCCACCAGTCTCTGACAGACACTGCAGTATGGCCTCTTCAACCAGTCTCTGCCTCGAAGCTTCCCCTCCTGCAGTCTGTCTTCCATTCTTATCATCATAACTGTTGCTACAAAACAAAGCAAACAAGCAGAAAACAAATTGAATCGGGAATCCTGCCATAATCCATTGCCTATGCAATCTAGTCCAGACTGCAGAGGATGACATTCAAGGCCCTTTGCAACTTACTCCAGCCTCTGATTCCTCTCCTCCAAAACTTCTCCGCAGCAGGTCCATTATCCCAATCACATTGGACAACCCGAGTGCTACGAACATGTGTAATGTGTCTTTGTTCATGCAAGGCCCAAAATGTCCATCCTTCTCTTCCTAATCTGTATAGTTTTCATTTTAACAGATGTAGTGTATTCCATAATTTGATTAGCTGGGCTTGGAGACACCAAGAATTGCTTTCTCTAAAAGCTCAAAGGCTAACGAGGGCAAAAGATAAACTGAAACATGGTATATTGTAATAAGGGCATTGTAATAAGTACTGAGCTGGTGGGGAGCCCTAGGTAGCAGTCCTGAACGCTGCATAGGGATTGGGGAGTTGGAGAAGAGGTCACGAGGAAGGGGCCCCTTGAACTGGGACTTGCAAGAGAAGCAGGACTCATGCATGAGAAACTGCACCTGACAAATGGAAGTGCCTGAAGTGTCTTTGCTCTGGTATTCACACAAACAGATTCAGTCTCAGTCCATTCTCCCCCACCCCATCTGCCAAGATGACTTGGTGCTAAATATGTTTTTTTTTTTTTTTTTTTTTGGAGACAGAGTTTGCTCTTTTTGCCCAGGCTGGAGTGCAGTGGCGTGATCTCGGCTCACTGCAACCTCCGCCTCCTGATTTCAAGTGATTCGCCTCCCACCCGAGTACCTGGGATTACGGGTGCTTGCCACCACACCTGGCTAATTTTGTTTGCTAGTTTATAGAAAGGGGAGGGTCTCACTATCCTGCCCAGGGCTGGTCTCAAACTTCT
>NW_016805935.1:1191941-1256809 GCF_001698545.2 Rhinopithecus bieti | reverse complement strand
TTTTTTTTTTTTTTTTTTTTTTTTTTTTTAGTAGAGACAGGGTTTCACCATGTTGGCTAGGCTGGTCTTGAACTCCTGACCTCAGGTGACCTCGGCTTCCCAAAGTGCTGGGATTACAGGCGTGAGCCACTGCACCCAGCATAAATATGTATATTTTTAAACAAGATTGTTGACTTTTATTTTTTAATCCAGTCAATTACTTTTTAATTCTTTTTAATGAGCAAGTTTAGGCTGTTCACACGTGCTTTTTGAAATGTTATTTGTCCTGAAGCCCAAGTAAATGTATCTTTATTGTAGTAGTTCTTGCTTTCTCTTTTCATTTCTGTGGTTTTTATGGCAGATTTTAAACTCCTTATTTCTTTCTGAACTTGGCCAAAGGATAACCTTAAGTAGTCTGATGTTAACATTTTAACAATAATATATTCCAGAAAACCATTTTAACTGCTTCTATTTATTTCAATTAACTAAGTAAACTTGGATTCTTTTCTAGGAAACAAAAAGAATCTTTTGTTCCTCTTCAGCTGTTCATTATTTGTAGTTATTATCTGAGATCCTTTTTGAGATTCTGCTAATACCTGATGGTTCCAAGACTATATCTGCTAATTTAATAACCATTTCCATTATATTCTATTAATCCTTGCATAACATTCTGATTCATTTGTTTCTCAAATATGTCCTTATAAATCTCTGTCTAGTTTTGCTTACCGTGGCAAAATGGATATGTTTCTTTGTGATACACTGTTCATATTTTTAATTGGTCAATTTTTCTAAGTCTGAAAATATCCTCCTCTGCTTTCAAAGAGCGAAGTGACCCTGGGCAAGTGTCTTCTCCTGACCTTGTCATAGCTTCTCCACCCCGTCCTCTCCTCCTCCAAAGTGTAAGGAGAGAAATCTAATTACTATTCCATGTCATTAAATGCCAGCTCTCTTTGCCTGTGATCACTTTAAAGCTCTTTGCCTCGGGCTTT
The DNA here is from genome assembly GCF_001698545.2 of Rhinopithecus bieti. Classification (NCBI taxonomy): domain Eukaryota; kingdom Metazoa; phylum Chordata; class Mammalia; order Primates; family Cercopithecidae; genus Rhinopithecus; species Rhinopithecus bieti. The sequence goes on along the minus strand of NW_016805935.1, from coordinate 1,255,841 downwards.
CTATTTCTTTAAGGTGACAGACATGCATATGGAGGGGAGTTCAGGCATGGGAAGTCACCCACCACTGAGTGAGTGGCTGTCTCTGGATTCTCATGATGTTCATACCAAAACTCTATTTCAGTTCAATAAATTTTCTGTTATCTCTGTTCCTAATTTTATACTCATCACAATCCTTTCCTTTATGTCCTTCAAAGCTTGAGCTTCCTTATTCTGTTTTGTAGGTGTATTCGTCAGCTAGGGCTGCTGGAACAACATAACACAAAGGTTAGTGGCTTCAACAACAGAAGTGTATTCTTTCATAGTTCTGGAGGTTAGAAGTCAAGGTGTAGGCCAGGCACGGTGGCTCACGCCTGTAATCCCAGCACTTTGGGAGGCCAAGGCAGGTGGATCACGAGGTCAGGAGATAGAGACCATCCTGGCTAACACGGTGAAACCCCATCTCTACTAAAAATACAAAAAATGAGCCGGGAATGGTGGCAAGTGCGCTTGTACTCCCAGCTACTCAGGAGGCTCAGGCAGGAGAATCACTTGAACCTGGGAGGCGGAAGTTGCAGTGAGCCAAGATCGTGCCACTGCATTCTAGCCTGGCGACAAAGCGAGACTCCATCTCCAAAAAAAAAAGAGGTTGAGGCATGGGCAAGGCCACACTCCCTCAGATGGCCCAGGGGAAGAATCTCTTCTGGGACTCCCTCCTGGCTTCTTGTGGGTTGCTGGCAATCTGGTGTTTCTTGGCTTGTAAATGCATCATACTTCATCTTTATGTTCACATAGTTTCTCCCTGTGTGTCTGTCTCCCGTCTACATTTCCCCTTTCCATAGGGACACCTAGTCGTACATGACTAGGGGCCCTCCCTACTGCAGTACGACCTCATCTTAACCAATTACATCTGCAACAACCCTATTTCCAAATACGGTCACATTCTGAAGTACTTAGGATTAGGACATCATCATATCAATTAGTGGGGGGACACCACTCAGCCCGTAACACTAGATTTGTCAGGCATTGTTCTACTGTTATCATCTGTGTAATGCAGGCGTCATTTGGGCCAGTTGTTCTAGCTTGTCCTGGCTTATGCTATCACATATTCCTCTGTATCAGTAACTGCTTCTTCTCTCTCTCTCTTTGGAAGCTTTCATCGTGAGCCCATTCAGACCTGCTGAGGTGGAAAGTTCCAGGCACATTTGCCCTTTTAAGTTGCAAAAGTGTTTTTTCATAAGAGTCAGGCTGCCAATTGGTGGGATTTCATTTATTTGATTTCTTTATTGTTTATGAAGCCTATCATACTGTGTGTGTTGTGTCTTGTTTTCTTATTTCCTAGACTCTTACAGATAACAATCCAAGGAGGGATTATCATCTGTAAAACTCCTTCCCAAGAGTGCAGGGTACATTGATAGCATTCAGCAATTTTCTTGAATTCTTTTTTTCCTCCATTGTTTTCCTGTCTAATTTTTGTGGACAGTCGTATGAAAATCTCGGTGACTTCCTGAGACTTCACGTGCACACGTAGAACTCACATAAAAGTGAAGGAGTGACATTGGTGTGCATTTGGCCACATTCCAGGGAGGCATACCCAGATTAGACCAACTCCTCAGGGTGCAGACAAGGTGACGTCAAAGGACACAGTTGGACTGGGATTCATTCTTACAATGGGATAAGGCAGGGCTTAGGCCCCTGTGAGAAAGAACCAAGTACTGGTTCCTAAAGGAAAGGTATGAAAGATGGGAATGCAAACCCTCATGGAGCCCCAGGGCCCCTTGATAGAGTAATTCTCACATGCCCAGCTCCACCACTGCGCCACAAAGCCTTCCAGAAGCCCAGCCATCAAGGCTGCTGAGAGATTCCTCTCCCCGGCATGGCTGACGGGGGTGTTTTCACACCAGGAGCCACCAGCCCACTGTTCAGTGAGAAGAAGCGCTCATGAACTCTGCACACGAGCACCCTGAAAAAACCCCGAGGAGCTTGCCCTAGAAATAGCCCCACTGGTTCTCTCCTGTGTGCTTCTTGTCTGTTTCTGGTCACTTCTGCTTGGAGTTGTGTGAGCCCAGTGAGAAGAGTCCCGGAGAGCAGAGTGGCGACTGCTTCACTCCCAAGCTTATGTCCTTGGTCTGCCAGCCCGAGATGAGAACTATTTTTGCAGACCAAAAGGAAAGACAACGGACTCTTTTTTTTTTTTTTTTTCAGACCAAAATCAAAGACGGATGGACTCTATTTTTTTGGCAGATCGAAATCAAAGATGGTGGTCTCCATTCATTTCCTTTCCAGAGCTCTTTCCTGATAGCGAAGATGTTGTGGGCAGAGAAAGACAGAAAAGAATCATTTCTATAGCGGTTTCGCGAGTCTGCCTCTGTGTATTCGATGCTTGGGTGGGGCACCCCCTTCTCAGGCAAGGCCTTGTCACAAGCTCCTGTGTCATGAATTGTTGGAACCCGCAGCCTGGCTCAAATGACCACAGGGGTGCCTCTTTGTCAGACATACGCTGTGCATCTGGCGGCATCGTGAGGGTAATATGATATGGCTCACAATTTTAATTTTAACAAAAAAATACATCTGTCAGGCTCACTTCAGCTGACAGGATAAATATCATATTTCATTGCCAGTTTGTAAACACCTCACTTTTCATCTCTATCTAACATGTTTCCTGGGTGGTTTACAAATTGAAAACTCAAATGGAATACATTTGGGGCTGAGCATGTGTGCTCTGTCAGTCAAGTCTGGGGGTACTGTTTTTATGCAGCCGGGTCCATGCAAGCAACACATAGGTGGCTGACCAGGAAATGTGACAGTGGCAGATTTGTCTTAGGTAGAATTGTCTTGAGTAAGAAAACCCAGTGGAGAAAGTGGTTTTGAGGCTGTTCGGCAGCTGCCTTGGACACCTGGAGCCGTTTCTTTTACAGATGAAGATGCATTGTGTTATTGTCTCAGGATCCTCGTCCTTTGCTTCTCTGGCCACAAACTGTTCTTCATCAAAGATGATTTTATTTCACTGTCTTTGAAAATCGTTCTTTATAGGTAGAATATGAAGATTCTCTGAAGTGATTCCAAAATGCAAAACTCAAACACTATTGTTCGATTTCTTTACTTGCAACAAGAGAATAGAAAGGACAGTATTTGTTTTGTGATGCTGGGTCGCTCAGCAGGGAGAGAATTTGAGATAAGTAGAATGGCAAATAGAAATAGTGGAATAACTGGATTCCCAGTCCTGAGGGTTTTTTTTCTCAGTCCTGTTATAAACAGTACTGATGGCATTTTATGTGAATATTTATGAGGGACCTTTTGATTAAAGGATCTCAAAATTCTCTTATCACCTGTTAGTTAATTTTCACAATGTCATGCTAGAGCGCATGGGTAGTAATGTTATATGCCACGTACAGATGGAGAGATCAAAGCCCGCAGATGTTCACTTACAGAACTTGCCAAGAACCTGCAGTGATCAACTGGGCTTTTTCCAACCTGGGGCACCAGCCTCTGGTTACCGGTGCCACCCAGCTTTCCCAGGCTTGGTAACCCGTGAGAATCAGGTCTAGGGCTAGCTGGGAAATGACAGGAATGGTGATTTTGGACTCACCCTCACCCTTTCCTGCCATGCGAACTCCCACCTCCCACCCACTCATCTTCCTTTCTTATCAGTCCGTTTATTACTCTGGGCTGATTTCCACTGACCCTGGAAAAGGATTAATTGATAACTACAGGGGTTAGTAATTATTGACAAGGTCACACTCTTCCGAAAAGTATATGCATTTTCAAATGGAAATCTAAACGCTAGCCAGGTCTTCCCAGGCTTGGCTTCCTGCTGTCCTGCTTCAAATACTCTTTTCCTTCATTGTTAGGAACCAGAAATGCATAAGAACCTTCTATAGAAGTAGCCCTCAAACTACATCTCCACGGCAGGCTCTGTCAAGCCATCGCTTAGTGCAGAGGCTTCTGAGGATAAGGAGGGGAGGGACAGAATGGAAGAAGGACATCCTGTTTGTGTTCCCAAAATCCATAGCACTGTAACTCTCAAAGGGTGAAGCAGTGAACATTGAATGTACCAATTCTGAAAGCCTAAAGTCCCTCATACACAACAATCACCTATAATATATTTGTGGCCAAACAATGTTCCAAAAACCAGTAAAATAAGCCAGGCATGGTGTCATGCACCTGTAGTCCCAGCTATTTGGGAGGCTGAGGTGGGAGGATCCCTTGAGCCTAGGAGTTTGAGGCCGGCCTGGGCAACATAGCAAGACCCAGTCTCTCAAGAAAATGCATTAAACAAACCAATGAGATAGAAAAACTCTGCAAAATCTTGGGAAGTAGAATTCAAGGAAGTTGTGACAGTTGATAATTTAAGCTCAAGTAAATTTTCTCAGGGGAAAACTTAGATAAATAACTGACAGCATGTCAGGTGTGGTGGCTCATGCCTGTAATCCCAGCACTGGGAGGCTAAGGCGGGTGGATAGTTTGAGCTCAGGAATTCAAGACCAGCCTGGGCAACACAACAAAACTCTGTCTCTACTAAAATACAGAAAATTAGCCCAGCATGGTGGCGTGCACCTGTAGTCCCGGCTACTCAGGACTGAGGTAGGAGGACCACTTGAACCCAGGAGGTCCAGGCTGCAGTAAGCCGAGATCACACCACTGCACTCCAGACTGGGTGACTGAGCAAGACCCTGTCTCAAATAAATAAATAAATAAATAAATAAATAAATAAATAAATAAATAAATAAATAACTGACAGTGTTTAAGCATGGCCAGGATATCATAAGATGACCAAGATTATTTAGAAATCAGCCTCAAAATACCATCAATGAGATGTTTAAAGGCTAGGGATATAAACATGTTTTCTCTTACCCACTCTATTACTGTAACCCAAAGGCAAACTGAAGTCACCCTTCCGCTTAGGATCCAGTAAGATGTGCTGGAACCCTCATTCCATGTCCTGTGGACATGCCAGGATATCTGGAAGTGCTCGTACAGCACACTGTCACGGTCATCCCAGCTTCCAGGCCAAGCCGCTGCGGAGGACTCAGCTGTGTCTTTTCTGCTCATGGAGCCCCGCGGTTCTCCTTGATTGCATTGGCAGGAGGCAGTTGCAGTTTTAAATAGCAACCTCCAAGCAAGGAACTCAGAATCATCCTCTGTGTCCCCCACTGCCATCACGTGTCTTCCTCACCTCATTCATTAACTCAGCACTTAATTGCTGAGCCCGTACTATGTGCCAGGTGCTGAAGATACTGAAGAAAAGAAGGCATCCTCGTGCCTGCTGGAAGCCCTGTCCCTTACCTGCCTTTCAGAGCCGTGTCCTTCTCCCATCCCCCTTGCTGTGGACTTCCCCAGTCCCTTATCAAGACCCTGAGAAACACTCCCGACTGGTGTCTGCTCTGACTTGGTGCTGTCCCCCGCCCCTGCCTCTGACTCTCTCCTCCCTGACAGGTCGGTTATTCTAAACTTCCAACTAGGCTACTGCTCTGCATTAAATCCTCCCAGAGCTCCGCAAGAGCAAATGCCTGTCTGGCTCAGCAGCCTCATCGCCCAGAATGCCCCCAGGTGGGTTTGTTTGTCTTTTTGTTTGTTTGTTTGTTTGTTTGTTTCTGAGATGGAGTTTTGCTCTTGTCACCGGGGCTGGAGTGTAGTGGCACCAGCTTGGCTCACTGCAACCTCTGCCTCCTGGGTTCAAGCGATTTTCCTGCCTCGGCCTCCTGAGTAGCTGGGATTACAGGCACCTGCCACCATGCCTGGCTAATTTTTGTATTTTCGGTAGAGTCGGGGGTTTCACCATGTTGGCTAGCCTGGTCTCAAACTTCTGGCCTCAGGTGATCTGCCCACCTCAGTCTCCCAAAGTGCTGGGATTTCAGGCGTGAGCCACCGCACCTGACCCAGTTTCTGTTTTGTTTTGTTTTGAGACAGGGTCTTACACTGTTATCTAGGCTGGAGTGCAGTGGTTCCATCATGGCTCACTGTAGCCTCAAACTCCTGGGCTCGAGTGATCCTCCCACCTCAGCCTCCCTAGTAGCTGGGACTACAGGTGTGTACCACTATGCCTAGCTAGTTTTGTTTGTTTGTATGTTTGTTTGTTTGTTTTATAGAGACAGAGTCTTGCTTTGTTGCCCAGTCTGATCTCAAACTCCTGGGCTCAAGTGATTCTCCCGCCTCAGCCCCTCAAGTAGCAGGGATGCCCAGTTAGTTTTATTTTTATTTTTGTAGAGATGAAGTCTCACTATACTTTCCTGGCTGGTCTTGAACTTCTGGACTCAAGTGATCCTCCCACCTTGGCCTCCCAAAGAGCTGGGATTACAGGCATAAGCCACCACATCCGACCTGATTGTTATTCCATGCCATTCAGGAAAATTTGTTCTTTCCTGAGGATAGCCTGGCTTTGTGCTCTTTTTGGTATTTTTGTCTGCTGTTCTCTCAACCTTTCCCTTCAGATTTCTTCTCATCTGTAAGTAATAAGCAAACACCTCCCCTCTGGATTGTCCTACCTGGTGCCAGCCACAGGCAGACTAGCGGCCTCCCAAGCCCTCGATGGCTCGGTCCCACAGCCCCGCTGTAACCGTTTGTTCATGTGACCATCTCATTCATCTTTGAATAGCTCAGGGCCAGGAATATAGTCATGGAGATAAATTTAGTCATTTATTGTAATTCTTCAGTGAGTTTCATATCTCATTTTTTAAAAAACTCATTCATATCACAAGCCCACATTCAGCTCAGAGATAAATGTTAAATCGGCCTAAACCTCAGTGTCCTCTGCTGAAAAATGAGGATAATAATACTGAATTACAAAGTCACTAAGAGAATTAGCATCTATCTTTGTGGAAGCCATAGTTTCAATTACATCAGAGCATCTCCTTATAGAGCCGCAGTTTGTGTTAGTTCTGTTGTCATCACAGTTTGCACGCCGAGTTAGCACACTTGGCCTTGAATTATACCCTCTGGACATCTAAGGGATTCATGAACATGGTACACCTGCTGCTTCTTATCTGTTCCATGAGGTGGATATTATTCTCTCAGTTATTAAGGGGCAGAGTCAAGACTAAAATCCAAGACTGACTCTGATGCCCATGCTGTGTGGAAACTCCACTGTGCTGAGGGGTCTGTGCTGGCAGGACATCCTACCACTGGCAGTTTTGCCTTTGGCCCACTCCTCCAAACACAGGAAAATGCTTCCACCAGAAAGTCTGCAAACTAACTTTCCTTCCAAAATTAATAAAATTGATGGCCACCATGAGCCACAAGAGAAACTGCCTTTCAAGAAAATCAGGCCGAGTGTGGTGGCTCACGCCTGTAATCCCAGCACTTTGGGAGGCTGAGGCGGGCACATCACGAGGTCAGGAGTTCAAGACCAGTCTGGTCAACATGGTGAAACCCCATCTCTACTAAAAATACAAAAATTAGCTGGGTGTGGTGGCACGCGCCTGTAATCTCAGCTACTCGGGAGGCTGAGGCAGGAGAATTGCTTGAGCATGGTAGGCGGAGTCTACAGTGAGCCGAGATTGTGCCACTGCACTCCAGCCTGGGCAACAGAGCAAGACTGTCTCAAAACACAAACAAACCAAAAGAAAAAACAAAAACTCAGAACAGTAACTACCATTCAGTACAGTTGCCAATAAGCAACAGTGTTAAGTCCTCAGAGTCCCACATGGTGCCCCAAAGGGTGTTGAATGACTGAATGTCCCACAGTTGGCGTTACCCAGTGTCAGCTACCATCATGGGGAAGGTTCAGTTGCTACGACACTCTTCCATGCGCCTCTCTGCTTGCCTGTTGGATTAGCTTCTCGAAATGTGTTGCCTTGCCCCTTACTAGCTGGAGTTTTGCGTCCATTCTCTCATTTAACAAACACTAGTTGAGATTCTATTTGCCAGATCCTGGTCTGGAGCTGGGAAAACTGTAGTGAGCAAAACAGATCTGCCCTGCTGGAGTTTGTAATCTACTAGGTCTATCATGATAGTTGTGCCATTTAGCCAGATCTTGAGTTCTCCACGGGGGTGCTAACGTCCTCCAAAAGGGCATTTTGGAAATGCGTGAGCGTCTTTTTGGGTTGTCAGATACAGGAGGTTTCTCTTGGCATCTGGTGGGCAGGGGCCACAGACGCCAGAAGCTCAGCAACACACAACACAATACATTATCCCTCCTCCTAGTTGACTCTCACCCATGACATATGCATGTAGGTGAAAAACATTTTTAATCATCTGAGCTCAGAAGCTAATTTCATTCCATATTCTATATTAATATGCATAGTAATTTTATATATATCCTAAATTACCCTGGAATGCAGCTGCAGTGCAAATTGAGGGAAGATGACACTATGTTTTGTTCTGAAATTTGCCATATGTTATTTGCCATGTCAGAAAATGGCATCTGCAGATATCTCCAAAAGACTTCTTGTATTTGGGTTGCGAAATCACTCACCTGTATGAGTCCACATCTGTGGCTGTCTCTTTCTGCAGGATTGTATGTGCAGTTGCAACTTTGGGACTACATCATATCTTCCTGGTGGCATTGTGGCCAAACATTTACGTCTTGAAATTGCTTTCCTTTTATTTCTCCTTTATTTTACAATTAGATACCATATGGGTTTCCTTCTTTTTTTAATCTTATTTTTTTATTATTCTTTAAGTTCTAGGGTACATGTGCACAACGTGCGGGTTTGTTACATATGTATACATGTGCCATGTTGGTGTGCTGCACCCATTAACTCGTCATTTACATTACGTATATCTCCTAATGCTATCCCTCCCCACTCCCCCCACCTGACAACAGGCCCCGGTGTGTGATGTTCCCCTTCCTGATATGGATTTCTTAAAGTGATGTGTACATGTAGTTTATATTATCTGTGAATTTCTTTCAGGCAGAAAAGAGGATTATAAAACACTTGCAATTTTAAAATGGAGTATTGAGTTGGGTGGGGTATAAGTCACAAAGCTAGGTGTTCCTGCCATGTTGACAGCACTCCTTTGCGGGCAGAGGTCCTGCCCATGAGTTTTCAGTTGTAGTCCTAAGATTCTGCATGGGTCCAATCAGAACAAAAAGAATGAGAGCCTTGGAGAAGGATCCTGGAGGCCTCCTACTAGGCCAGGGTTGCTGGAGTGTGGGGACTTTGAGGAGTCCTGGAAGAGAGACTGGGGCAGCCAGGGTAACAGGGGGTACCCAAAGGGCTTGGAAAGTGGCTGTTTGCCAACCACTACAAAGGATCGTGGTGCCTTAACAGCTGGTGAAGCTGCCCTTGTGCCCTTTGGCTGAATGTCAGCTGTAACTCAGCCCTCCTGCTGACATGTCTGTTTCCCATGCAAGTAAACTTCAGGCTGTGCCCATAGCTCCACTGGGTAAACAAGAGGACATGTGCTACTAAAAGAAATCTGTGTCTCTTTCACTCTTCTTCCGCCTTGAGCTGGTAGAAACTCAGTGTCATTAACTTCATGCCCCAGAAATGTGAGTTTCTGATCTTGGGGTTCTTCTAGCACCCTTGCACTGAACTTGAACAGCCTTTCCCAAAGACTGTCCCCCAATGCCCCAGAGATTGTCAGGGTGCCCCATCTGTTCTCCACCTTTTCCAGTATGTCCCAGGGTCACGTAAGTAAATTGCCTGAGATTCTCAAAAAGAGATGACCTAAGTTTCCACCCCGTTCAAAAGGGCCTGCATTGTAAGCATATCCTTCTTACCGCATATCGTGGACACCGTGTTCTCAGCTGCTTCATCAACTGCAGTGTTTAACTCAGCAATAATTATTCCATTTTGTCCAGCTATCCATGATATACTTTTTCTTCAGCATTTGAGGACAGTAAAATTGCTTGAATAATTACAATAATAGCAGCTGTCATTTTTCGGCCTCTATTACGTGTCAGACATGATGCACGTATTGTATTATGTAATTGTCATCAGAACCATACAGATGGCATAGGAAGAATACCGGGGCTCGGACTGGTGTGAACGACACGGTTTAAACCCAGATGTTTCCTGTTCTGAAGCCAATGCTTTTTCTGTTTTGCCTGAGTATTAGCTGTGGGAGCCAGACATTTCTGGGTCCAAATCTCAGTTCTAGCCAGATGATCTTGGGCAAGTTACTAAGTATTTCTTGATCTTGTTCCCTCACTCATAAAACAGGGATAATCATGCTAATGTTTCCACCAAAGTTTTATGATGTTTACATAATATATAGAATACAAAGTACAGTGCCTGATTTATAGTAAGCAATCAGTACATTTTCATTTCTTCCCTCCCCACAAACTGATCTTGAGACGATAGTCATCCCCCAGGACTCTCACAGATTTCTATGGGCTTCCTAGCATGACCTGCTGATGAGGACCAAATAAATCCCATTGTCTATCCAGCTCAGCTGCTCTTGGCCCCAGCCTTGTCCCTGTGTTTATTCTGGAAGGAGTACTTAATGTGCCAGGAGGAAGGAAAGGGTTTGACCTTACTGGTCTTCGCAGGAACTGTTTTGTACTTTGCGGTACCCATGTGTGATGCTGGAAAGGTACATCTTTTAGAAATTCAGAGAAATCTTCTATAATCAACAATGGGAAATGGCTGTCTATTTTTTTCTCTATATAAATTTCCCAACTTATTGTGATGTTTGCCAGTGGCGGGGTGTGTGTAGTTTGGTTTTAACTTTGTATTTTGGGGTCACCAAAAAAACACACCAAGACACAAGTATGCCTATGAGCTGGAAGTCAGAAGGAGCAGAACTGAGGGAAGGTAACTGAAAGAGAAAAACAGGATTGCTGAGGCACCAGAGGGTACCTGGTACATGGAACTGCAGCTGGCAGGCTTTATTCTGTGCTGCCCGTCAGCAGAAGGCATATTATTCTGGACTATGTGCTGGCATCCAAAGTGGCTGGAATTGCAAGTGAACTTTAGCCTATGCGTGGCTGAATTCAGGTCACCCAGTTGGGGGGAAAGCATCTTTTATCCCTGTCCACTTCCTGATTTCTCCTCATTGATGTTCCATACTCCATTCTGATCTGCTGCTAGCATGTGACAGGCTGGCTGGATCAAACAGCATCAACCAAATGTTCAGTCAAATATTGTAGTCAGCTAAATATTTTCACATAAGCCTTTTACATTAATAAAATCTCCCCTGCTCCTCTGACCCCTTCATACTGCTTCACTCCTTTTTTTCATGTACTGTATCTTTAATATGTCTGTTGTTTACTGTCTGTTTACTGCTTGTAAACCCCAAAGGAAAGACCCATTTTCCCCATTTATGTATCTCAAGTCCCTAGGACTATGCCTGGCACCTAGTAGGTGCTCAATAAATATTATAACAGATAAAAGGAACAAGAAAACATGAGGTCAGAGTTAGTGGACATCAGGCAGAAAAAAAACGTTTATGAAGGAAAACAGAGGAGGACATAAAAGGCAATATCTGATCATTTTATTCACATATGAATAAAAAATTTGTATCAAAACAAGATAAACTCTTACCATCTTTAGAGAGGTACATTTTATTTCTGCTACCCAGATTTTTATTTGTCACTTCAGTGTTAGTTTGTGTATTCATTCCTTTGTTCATCCATTCCTGTTACATGACACTGTGTTTAGCATAAAAATGCAAGCTAGACCACCAGCATCCACTCACATAACCCAAATAAGCCATTTTAAATAATGCACCTCTCTCTCACCTCAATTTGTTAAAATATGGTAGAGATGAAACCAAGGCTAAAGGTTGTTTCTCTCTACAGGCCAACAAGTTTTAGGATATAATGAGTAATTGACCTGGGAAATTAAACAAAAATAATTTTACTGCCAACCACAGACTGTACCCATAATCGAGGCTGGCTATCTCACAGACTTTTGCTGCTGGCCAGAGTGAATGACTCAGCACAAGTCAACCTCAGGAGAGAAACAATACAGAGCTCACCCCTGGCTGATTGAGGGCCAGAAGCGCCATTCTTGTAGGTGAGGAACAGAGCATGTATATACGTTGTGTTGTTCTGAATTGGAACTGAATTGTACTGAATACAGGAACATGTAGCACATTTATGAATCATGTGTACTGGATTGAAAATGTGAGAAGATGCTCCCAGCAAAGGCACACTGAGGAGTGGAGACCAGAAAGGAACTTAGCTGAGGGGACAAAAAAAAAAAAAAAAAAAGCCAGCCCATCACGGCTGCACTGCACTGCAGATATTACGGATCAGTTGTGGCCCCTGGGAACTCCTGTTTGAGGACAGCCGAAACACTATGTTTAAATCGGAGCTCCTGGTCTTTCTGCTACAGCCTGCTCCTTCTGCCTTTTCCCCATCTCAGTTGATGGCGACTCCATCCTTCTAGTTGTTTGGGTCAGAGACCAAGGAGTCATTCCTGACTCCTCATTTGCTTTGATACGCCACATCTGGTCTGAAATCTACTTTTCACAATCTCCACTACATTCACTGTGGCCTGAGCAACCTTAATCTCTTGTTGGCATTATTGCGGTAGTCTCAGGTACGATGTCCCTAGTTCTGTGTTTACCCTCCAATAATCTATTCTCAGTACAGCAGCCAGAGTGATCCTTAAAAAAGAAAACCACATCACGTTATTCCTCTGCTCAAAACTCCATGATGATCTCCGCTTCATTCAGGATAAAAGCCAAAATCCTTTCAGCAGCTCCCATGATTGGTGCCCCAACACCCTGTCATTTTCTCTCTGACTTCAAACCCTGGCCTTTTCTCCCTCAGTCGCTCCATTCCCGCTACATGGGTTCTGCTTGCTCCTTAAACACTGGAGGCACATTCCTACCTTATGATCTTTGTAGTGGCTGTTTCCTCTCTCTGGGGAGCCCTTCCTGCAGATGTCTACATGGCTAATGCCACTTCCAGATATTTATTCAAATGTCACCTTCTCAATGAGACCTGCGCTGGCCATCCTATTTTAAATGGGAACCCACCCCCCCATATGTATTTCTGATCATCCTCACTAGGTTCTACCTTTTTCCCTCCATGGTTTTTAACAGTTAACATGCTATATAATTTAATTATTTATTATAATTATTTCTCTGGGTCTCTCTCCCCCTGTGATGGTTAATTTTATGTGTCGACTTGACTGGGCCCTGGGATGTCCAGATATTTGGATGAGTATTATTCTGGGTGTTTTTGGATGAGATTAACATTTAAATTAGTAGACTGAGTAAAGTAGATTGCGCTTCCTAATCAGTTGGAGTGCCTCATCCAATCAGTTGGAGGTCTGGATAGAACAAAAGTCTGACCCTCTCTTAAGTAAGAGAGCATTTTTACTGACAGCCTTTGAGCTGGGACATTGGGTGTTTTTGTTTGTTTGTTTGTTTTGTTTTGCTTTTCCCCTGCCTTTGGACTCGAAAGATCATTGGCTCTTCCTGGATCTCCAGCCTGCCAGCCTTCAGACTTGGACTGGAACTTACACCATTGGCTCTCCTGGGTCTCCAGCCAACTGACTGCAGATCTTGGGACTTGCCAGTCTCCATAATCACAGCCAATTCCTTGCCATAAATAAATAAATAAATAAACAAATCCTGTTTGTTGTGTTTCCCTGGAGAACCCTGACTAATACATGCCCGTCGCCACTTAAACAAAAGAGGGCAGGGACATCAGAGTACTGTCTGTGTTGTTTACTGCTGTACCCCAGGACCTGGACCAGCTCTGGCACATAAAAGTCACAAGTATATATTTGTTGAATAAATGAAAAAACAAATGAACCAGCAGGTAACAAAATAACTCTCTTTACACATAATAGTGAGCAAAATTCTCTTCATTTTATTACACAGTCATGATTTATAAGCTTTACATCTAAGAACTGAGTCAAAAATCAAAGAATGGTCCTTCCAGCATATGCCTCATAGAAAGTAGTTCTGGTTGTACATCACGTTTTATGCTGGATTTATACACACCATTAGCCACACTTTTCCTTTGGGGTCAATGTCAAAATCCAGGCTCAGCAGTCTACAAGCACTGATAAGACTTGGAGTCCATGAGATTTACGGCATATGGAGTTATGGGACTCCTCTGGACTTGGCAGTGGCCAAAAATCTTGGACAACAAAGAAGCATCTTGGCTCAAGCCTTGAAGATGAAAGGTCACTGGCCATGAGTGTGCACTGCAAAAGAAAAAGACTGCAATTTAGTGGCCTTTTTCCTTAAAATGCCTGCTTTTTCACACAAGTTTAGGTGCATGAAAGAGGAAGCAAGAAAATACAGGGAAAGGACAGGAAAGAGACTGTAACTGTCAATGGTGGGAGTTGTTAGAAGTGGGGACAGGACTGGCCAAAAAATGACCTGCAGAAAAGACAGCAACAGAGGACAGAATCCCAGTGCAGCGGGGGATGGCTATGCCAGCAGCCCACCCAGAGATGATTATAGCTCCCGAAAGCAACTGCTGTGCATGCGTTTGTGTGTGTGTGTGTGTGTGTGTGTGTGGTAAGTGAGGGAAAACAGGCTGCTTTACTTCTGGTAAATGCGCTTGAAAGCATCTCTATGGTTATAAGTCAGACAACCAGAGAGGAAGGGGCAAATACACAGTAGACAGCCCTGCAGGCCTCCATGAAACCCTGAAGCTACCCCACAGGCCTGTTACAGCAGCGTTTCCCTGGATCTGTTCACAGAATACCAGTTCCTTAGAAAACTGTGGGTGAAATTAAAAGCTCCATGGATCAAAAAGCTTGAAAAGTATCAGGTTAAGCAAAGTTAAATAAGTTTCTGTAGTACCTTGTTCAGTATTCTGAAGTGAATTGTGGGCCACCAAAAGTGGGGGCGCCATATGCAGAATCCTCCCAACCCTGTTGACCAGGAAGCACGGCTCATGTTGAGCTACTCACCAAATGGGCTAGTGCTCTATGGGATGCATTGCTGTTTCCTTTTTCGTGTGTGTGTGTGTGTGTGTGTGTGTGTGTAGAGATGCGGTTTCACTGTATTGGCGAGGCTGGTCTCAAACTACTGGGTTGAAGCTATCTGCCCACTTCAGCCTCCCAAAGTGCTGAAATTACAGGCGTGAGCCACCACGCCCTGCTGTTTGCTCCTGAGAATAACAAACAATGGAATCTTAGGAAGATGATCTTACCCTTAAAAGATAAAACACATTTCAGATTAAGGATCATTGGAGCTAAGTATCCCTGGCTTGGTACAATAATGGCTCATCTACCCTGTGGGATATCTTAACACTCAGGGGAGTTATTGAAATTCTTTGCGTCTGCTGAGTTTGAGGTGGAAACTGTAGGTTTACATCCTTTCAGCCACATTCTACATAAATGAATCTTAGATGAAAAGATCTGGCCCTCTTTCTATCATGGACCACTTACAAAGGGAGAGACAGTGACCCAGCAAATTCAATTGACTGGGCTGGGAACTTTCAAATGGTGGATTGGATAGTTTGAGATTTATCATTAGAAAGTAGAAAGAACAGATGAAAACCAATCAGCATGGTACTTGGCATACAGTCAATGTGTTGGGAATTGGTGGGTTCTTGTTGACTTCAAGAATGAAGCTGCGGACCCTCCTGGTGGGTGTTACAGCCCTTATAGGTAACTTGTTTGGAGTTGTTCATTCTTTCTGGTGGGTTCGTGCTCTTTCTGGCCTCAGGAGTGAAACTATAGACCTTCGCAGTGACTGTTACAGTTCATAAAGGCAGCATGGACCCAAAGAGTAAACAGCAGCAAGATGTATTGTGAAGATTGAAAGAACAAAGCTTCCACACCATGGAAGAGTACTACAAGTTGGTTCCTGCTACTGGTTCAGGCAGCCTGCTTTTATTGCCTTATCTGGCCCCACCCACATCCTGCTGATTGGTTCATTTTACAGAGAGCTGATGGGTTCATTTTGACAGGGAGCTGATTGGTGCATTTACAAACCTTGAGCTAGACACAGAGCACTGATTGGTGCATTTACAAACCTTGAGCTAGACACAGGGTGCTGATTGGTGCGTTTACAATCCTTTAGCTGGACACAGAGTGTTAGAAAAGTTCTCCAAGTGCCCACTAGGTTAGCTAGACACAGAGCACTGATGGGTGCATTTACAAACCTTGAGCTAGAGACAGGGTGCTGATTGGTGCATTTACAAACCTTTAGCTAGACATAAAAGTTCTCCAAGTCCCCACCCCACTTGGAAGCCCCTAGTGGATCCCTGGGGGCCAGTCCCGCTCCACGTGCCTGCACTCCTCAGCCCTTGGATGGTTGATGGGACCCAGTGCAGAGGAGCAGGAGGCCATGCCCCGGGAGGCTCAGGCCACACGGAAGCCCACCAGGGGAGCAGGGGAGGTCTTGGGCATGGCGGGCTGCAGGTCCAGAGCACTGCCCCATGGGGAGGCAGCTGAAGCCTGGCGAGAATTTGAGCGTGGCACGGGTGGGCTGGCAGTACTGGGGGACCAGGCCCGGGTGTTAAGCCCCTCACTGCCCGGGGCCGCTGGCGCCAGCTGGCTGCTCCAAGTGTGGGACCCGCGGAGCCAATGCCCACCCAGAACTCGTGCTGGCCCGCCAGCGCCACATGCAGCCCTGGTTCCTGCCTGCACCTCTCCCTCCACACCTCCCCGCAAACAGGGAGACAGCTCCGGCCTCGGCCAGCCCAGAGAGGGGCTCCCACAGTGCAGCAGCGGGCTGAAGGCCTCCTCAAGTGCAGCCAGAGTGGACACCGAGGCCAAGGAGGCACCGAGAGTGACCAAGGGCTGCTAGCACGTTGTCACCTCTCAAATGCACATCAAATGTTGACAGAAGGAAAAATAAATTGCAGTTGAGAAGAATTTTTTCTTACTATATCAGAGAACTAATTTCTGATCACTGTACATTGTCATAGATTTATAAAGCTGGTGAATTCAAATGGTTTCAGCAGTTTTTTCCAATTTTTGTCCCTAGAGATTACTAGTGAAGTCCCTCTGGGTTTAAGTAAAGCACAAGTGAGACCTTCTGCTCCTCAGCTTTTATGTGCAGAATCTCACAAAGTGAAATTATAGGTGATTATAAAATTCATCGTTGTCAGAAGCCAGATGATACCTCCCAGATAGGGTAAGAGTTGGTATCTTCTCAGCTGAACCAGTAAGCTGTAATAAGAACAAAATACAAAATGAGATTCTTAGCCACCTGATCTGTTCTCTTATACTTATTGTAGACAACTAGGTTAAGCTTTGGTTTTCAACTTAATTTTCTCTCCAAAACGTCTGGTTTCTCTCTGCAGCAATTTTGTATGTCGCTGTTTGTCATTGCCTAGTATTGATCCACTACTTCCTTCCTGGATCTCAGTTCAGCTAATCCCATGCCCCTGCCATGAATCCAGCATTTTCTGGAACTCGTGTTGTCAAGTCCCTTTATACAAGGGAAATACACTAGAGCCTCCTCTGTCTCCCATATTCGTTAGTTAGCTGCACACTGATGCATGAATGGAAAAGATATGTTTTCTCTGACTGGACTGTTAGCTTTTTGCACTACCAGTCAAGTATCTATCAGAACAACTATAATGAAAACTATAAATCTCAACCCGAGGGAACAGTTAATGTGAATGGTTTTCTTGTTTGTTTATTTTGTTCTGTTTCTATGGTCTCCCAAGCCGTGGTGTTGCATTAAGATTCAGGATATGAGCTATTGTGAGGCTAGTGTAACGTCGCGGGTCCTTGTGTTAAACGTTTACATTTCCATTCAACTTGACTTTTCCTCTCACATAACCTATCCTTCGGAAAAGTGTCAAACATTGACAGCATAGAGAAAATTGTGGCCCACACATCATGTCAACAGAACTGTGTTCTTGTTCTGATGTGTAACTTGTAGGTTTTAGAGTGAGCGCACCCTCAAATTCTGCAGCACAAAATCTAGAAATGATGAGAGATGGGAATCACATCTGTGAACAATGGCAAAGACAAAGAATAGTAAGTGGGAAGTGACCAAAAAAAAAAAAAAAGTCTACTGTTCATTGTGTCAGTGGCCCCAAAATCCTAGAGAAAGCTTTGAATGATTCTGACAAGTTAAAACATACTGATAATGGCAGTGTAGATTATTATCTATCTGAAGGGTACAAAAATGGCTTCAGAGAAGGCTTTTTAGCCTATGATTTGCCGAACACTTTTGCAGAAAAGACATCATATTAAAAATGCCCAATTTGCAACTGCAAGTGTATTGTTCTACCTTTATAGAGCAGTAGAACAATCTCATGTCAAACTTCAGTGCTGCCGCGGAGGTCTTATCTAAATAGTTCTAGGTCCCAGGCTCCAGATCTCTTCCTTTCTAGTTCTTCTGAAGATGTCAGTAAAGGGGCATCATAATGATGATCCTGGGCCCCCATGAAAAATTAAATTAAATTATAAATGGGAGCCTGTCTTTATTATTATCTGTTTTTGTGTATGACTAAAATAGCTTTTTTTTTTTTTAAGATGGAGTCTTGCTCTGTTGCCCAGGCTGGAGTGCAGTGGCACGATCTCCACTCACTGCAAGCTCCGCCTCCTGGGTTCATGCTTGCCTCAGCCTCCCGAATAGCTGGGACTACAGGTGCCCGCCACCACACCGCGCTAATTTTTCTGTATTTTTAGTAGAGGTGGGGTTTCACTGTGTTAGCCAGGATGGTCTCCATCTCCTAACCTTGTGATCGGCCCACCTTGGCCTCCCAACATGCTGTGATTACAGGCGTGAGCCACCGCGCCCAGCCAATTTGCTTTAAAAACAAAAACTATTACTGAAAAAAAAAAATTGTGCCAATGAGGTTGTTGAAAGATTAGCATTAAAAATTAAAGTAGGGGCCAGGCACAGTGGCTTACACCTGTAATCCCAGCACTTTGAGAGGCCGAAGCGGGCGGATCATTTGAGGTCAGGAGTTTGAAACCAGCCTGGCCAACATGGTGAAACCCCATCTCTACTAAAAATACACAAATTAGCAGGTCATGGTGTCACACGCCTGTAATCCCAGCAACTCGGGAGGCTGAGGCAGGAGAATTGCTTGAACCTGGTGGGTGGAGGTTGCAGTGAGCTGAGATCACACCATTGCACTCTAGCCTGGGTGACAGAGCGAGACTCCATCTCAAAAAAAAATTAAAATAGGAGTTTATGCATGTTAAAAAACTTGTCTCTGAGATACCAAGACAATGTAACTATGCAAAGCAATGCATCCTCTGGAAGACCAACTCACCAGGTTTTATATTCTTGAAGAATGATTTTTAAAGAATATAAGCAAATATAGCTTGGGCACGGTGGCTCATGCCTGTAATCCCAGCACTTTGAGAGGCTGGGATGGGAGGATTGCTTGAGCCCAGGAGTTCAAGACCAGCCTGGGCACAACATAGGGAGAACCGGTCTCCTCAAAAAAATCAAAAACTTAGCCAGGGCTGGTGGCACATGCCTGTGGTTCCAGCTATCTGGGAGGGTGAAGCTGGAGGGTCTCTTGAACCCAGGAGGTTGAGGCTGCAGTGAGCCAAGATTACACCACTGCACTCCAGCCTACGTGACAGAGTGAGACCCTGTCACAAATAAATAAATAAAAACATAAGCAAATATAGTATATAAGGAACATAAAGTTTAGCAATCCTAAAATAAGGAACATATATGAACCGTCAAGTCTTATAAAGATGTAAAAATATTTCCCAAGCAATCTATTATTATTCAATATAATGGCAACTGTTGTAAATCAGATTGTACATGATGAGTGGTGCTCACTAGGTTTTGCAAACATTTTAGATTGTTTAAATTGTACAAGTGTTTTTGAAAGTATCTCCGTGGACGTATTCTGAAATCTCCAAAATGTTCCTGGACAGTAAAAAATTTTTATTTAATGGGACTCAACAAGAAGGAAACACCTACAATTGCAGCGAAGCAAAAGTTAACTCAATGGAACATTTCTGATTTGTAAACAATTGCTTCTGACTTTAAATGGTGAAAATAATTGCTTCAATTATTAGAATGTGTCCAAATATATATATATGTGTGTGTCCAAATATATACATATTTTTTATTATTTTTTTATTTTTTTTGGAGACAGAGTCTCACTCTTTCGCCCAGGCTGGAGTGCAGTGGCACGATCTCGGCTTACTGCAACCTCCACCTCCCGGGTTCAAGCGATTCTCCTGCCTCAGCCTCCCGAAATACTGTTCCTGATTTGGATAACCTTTGCTTGAGAAAACTTGATTCTTCTTCACCTGGGTAATTTATTCTGGCAACTTCTGAATGTGTTTTCCTAAAGCTTCTTCCCTAATTGGAAGGAGATTTAATATTTTTTGACACATGCAAACTTAACAGCCCCTATGTGAAATATTTTCTGCTTTTGAAGGTGTGAAACTGGTTAAAATGTTTTAAAACTTTTCCCTTAATTGCAAAGGAAATATATGTACATGTTAGAAGACTTAGAATATATAGAAAAGCCAATAAAATTAAAGTTCTATGTTGACACTTTTTGATGTATATCTTTGCATATATTTTCTGTGCCGTGCACTCACACACATACACACATGCATCCAAATGAAATAAGCTGGTGGAACTTTGCACAAAAATACGTAAGCAAAAGTAATAATGATTAGTATTTGGTAGTGTGGCTTACTAATGCGTACTGCTTGATATGAGCTTTCTTGGAATTTTAAATGTAGGTGGAACCCAGACCTTTTTTAAATTTTACTTTAATGCTATTAAGTTTGTTTGAGTTGTAGTGGTAATGCAAATGTCATTACCTTGAAATCATTCTTTCTCAGATGATAGAGTTCTCACAGTTCATGCCAGGAATGTATTGATGGGATTTTATTTGTATGCTTGTTTGTTTTCATTGAACTGTTTGAATTAAACTCTTAGAATCATTCTTGATGGTTTGAATCGCCATTACTTAAAAAGTAATTATTATTATTTCTGAAAATATTTCCAATAATTATATCTACACTTGATCTTAACCAAAGGCCAAGAAGCAATGAATAATTACATCTACAGGAAAAAAAAAAATGAACACCAACTTTTAGCACTGCTTTTTTTCTATGTGGTGGAATGCAGAATGTTTATTGTTTATTTATGTTTTACATCTATATTTTCGGTGTTTCACAAAGAGCCTATATTGGTTTTATAATCAGAAAAGAATTTCATTACAAAGAAGTAACAATGACTGAACCGTTTTCTACATGGTACAGAACTACATGAGAACCATGGGTTCCATAAATAACAGGCCTATTTTGTTTTACTCAATGATACATCTTTGAGGTCAAACTCCCAGAGTTTGTGCCATCTCTTACAAAACAGCATGAGTGAGAATTTGGTTTTCCTTTTTGGGTAAAGTTTCTACAAAGCTTGCTGATAAAACTCATTTTACTTTTGCAAAACAATTCCCTTACTTTGGGAGCTAAATGGAGATGAAGCTGATAACGGGACTCAGTGCTTCAACTTTAAAGCAGAAGCTAGGGTCATAAAGACATGGAGTCCTAAAATACTCTTCCAAAGTACAGTCGCATCCAGCTAAGATAACCCTTGGAAACGTTTGCTGAAAACGCGTAGTTCGTTCATGCATCTCTTCCATGTTGGCCATTTCCACCTTCTTCTGTCAAAGCCACAGAAACTAGGGGAAGGCCAGGGAGCATGTTCAGCTCATCTTCACATGAATTCTGAGAAACTGTTGCGAATCAAAGAAACCTCAGTGAGACATTAACAAAAAGTAATCTGAGTGACATCTATGTAAAAGTCATTGCAAAGCACACTAGCTGCTAGACATATCTGGGGAGCTACCACCAATGCACTCCCTTGACAGAAAACCAGGACACCTCTTAGATGAGCTCTTTCTTTAGTGGAAAACCCTTATGTAATTTTAATTGACAGCAATGCAAATCAGCCTGTATTGAATGAGTGTGCCTGATATATGCTTAATACTGAAACAGGTTGAAGTACCTCTCATAGACCCCCCATTGACTTTTCGTCTGACATCCCACACAACCAGTTTTGATGGAAGTCACACCATCACTCTGATGTTCTCTTCTATTTTTGATTCCAGCCTTGAAAGTCAGGATGAACTGGTGAAGATAAGACTTCTTTAAAGTACAGGAGAAGTCTATTGGCACAGAATAAAAGCAGTAATGTTTATTAGAGTTGTGCAAATAGCTGTTGTACTTAGTTCTCTCAACATTGCTTTTTTTTTTAATGATGACAATTCTTCACATAATTGCCAAACTAAAGCAAAAGAAAACTTTCTCAATCTTTATGATGCTTTCATCAGATAACCAATATAATGTATCTTCCAGAAGACTCTGTCTCCTCAGACTTTAGTTTGTTCTCGGGAAGTTAGAGATAAACAAAGATGGCCTTAATAAATCTCTCTAATGTTGTAAATATACAGTTTCTGGTTTTTTTTCTCCTTGGGGCAGTGGGCCAGGTATCATCAACAATTCAGATATTCTGGCCTTTCTCAAAAATGTCATTACATTAAGAACATTGTGACTTAGCAAATTGTTGGAGAAAATTAGGATGCTTTTTAGTAGTTCTGCCATCATTAAAAATCAGCTGCCTTCTGGGGAAACTGATGCTACACCCTTGATGAGGTGTTGAATTTGAACTGAAAAGAATCCCCCAGAGAAGGAGGTGTTTGCTTTCTCAGAATGAAGCTCCAGGGAGGGTATTTAAAACTGATGTTTGGCCACCATTAACGAACAAGTATGGCATAATTGTGTTTGGGGCCAGGAGTGTTTAGAGGGGTTTTTGTTTGTTCTGTTGTTGAGGGTGTGGAGGGAAGGAGTTGAAGGTGTTTGCTTTCCCCGAACTGCCATTACCCCTGCATTGGTTTGATAGGGCTGCCCTAACAAAGTACGAGAGACATGTAGATTAGAAACAACAGAAATTCCTCACAGTTCTGGAGGCTGAAAGTCCAGGATCAAGGTGACGGCAGGGTTGGTCTCTCCCCACGCTTCTCTCCTTGGCTTGTAGATGCTGCCTTCTCCCTGTGTCTTCATGTGGTCTTCCCTCTGTGTGTGTCTGTGTCCTCATCTCCTTTTCTTATAAAGACACCAGTCAGGCCAGATGCCGTAGCTCACGCCTGTAATCCCAGTACTTTGGGAGGCCGAGGCGGGCGGATCACACTTTGAGACCAGCCTGGCCAACATGGCGAAACCCCGTCTCTTCTAACAATACAAAAATTAGCCGGGTGTGGTGGTGTGTGCCTGTAATCCCAGCTACTTGGGAGGATAAGGCAGGAGAATCACTTGAACCCGGAAGGTGGAGGTTGCAGTGAGCTGAGATCGTGCCACTGCACTCCAGCCTAGGCGACAAGAGCAAAACTCTATCTCAAAAAAAAAAAAAAGACACCAGTCATATTGGATTGAAGCCCACCCTAATGACCTCATTTTAATGTAATCATTTCTTTAAAGACCCTATCTCCAAATATGGTTGCATTCCAACCATATTTAAGATCCTTTCTCCAAATATGGTACTGGGGGTTAAGGCTTCAGCATATGAATTTGGTTGGGGGGCGGGTGGATAGAGTGCAGCCCCTAACAACTCTGATTCAAGGTCTTTTCACCAAATCCATAAGCCCTTTGCTTTGTAGTGGTCAGAAGGGAAAGAGAGGAGACAGGAAGATATTCATGGCTTTTCCACAAGAACTGACTAGCTTCTGCAGCAAATGTTTTGTTTTCCCCTCCTTCAGTACGGGATAGCTAAAAAGTCCACTGTGAACCTTGAGAGCACTTTGCTTTCTCTCCCTATATTTCTTTATTTCCCCCAAACAGAAGGGTGCCTCTGTCCCTCAGCATATGTTAGGAAACCACTCTCCTTGTGTTTGCATTTAAGAGATGGGAAAGAGCTAGTCAGTGAACTCGGCCAATCAGAGGCTCTGTAACTGGCAGATACCTTGGAGATCACCAGCCACCTGTTGTGCACCCACAGTATACCTGACCCTTTACCAAGCACGACACGTTCTCTCATTTACTCCTCCTAATATCCCTGTGAGGCAGGTACTGTTGTCAACCCTAGCTTGCAGATGGGACAAGGGCATCTTGGACAAGTTTGGTAATTGATATAAAGTCCCAGAGCTGAGCACACTGTGGAGCAAGGATTTGAACCCAAGAAGTCTCCTGCTAGAACCTTTGCTCTGAATCCCTTCTTAACACCATTCCCTAGTCGTATTGGCAGAGGAGAAACCTGTATGTAGAGAACTAACCATATTTTTCTCAGCACCCAGTATCAAGAATTGTCTCAGGGCCTCCCCAAAGACCTAGGTTCTAGCTCCAGCTCCACTAATCATTGCTAACTGGTCTTGACATAGTAAATTAACCTCTCTGAGCTTGTATTCCATATGTAAAATAGGAGAATTGGATTACAGCCATGTTTCTCAAACTTTTAGGCTAGATCCATAAAAATAAATACATTTTATTTGGCAACCCAGTACACACATACACACACACACGCACACACACACACACACACTTCATAGCCAAAACAAGAGTTTGATACCAAAATATCCATCCTTATTATATGTGAATGTCCTCTGATATTTTCTATTCTAATCTATTTTCATGATTTTTAAATGCTAATTGTGACCTATTCTACTGGATTTGTCAAAAAGCTGAACTAGGTGACCCAGTTTAGACTCCTGGAATCCTAAAATCCTGTTAATCTATGTAGATGTCTGTTTGGAGCTTCTCCTATCTTAAATGCATATCTATTCTAAACAAATGAATATCACATATTACAGGGGACAACATCCTTTTTACCTCTGGTATGAGTTAACTGCATCATGGAAATAATAATAATTACTTCTATTTATTGTGTACCTCCTATGTGCCAGGGCTTTAAAATGCAGTATCTCCTGTAGCCTGTAGGTGGTAGGTATTATCTCTGATTTATAGATGAGGAAACTAAGGATCCGAGTAAGTAATTTGCTCAAGGCCCCGTAGGCACCAAAGCGATTTGAACCAAGGCCATTCTAATACCAAAGCCCTTACATTCAACCTTCTTTTCAGAGGAGGGGATATAAAGGGGTTTAGAAGGAGAGGTAAAGTCTAAAAGCTACCGCAGCTGCTCATAATTTATTTCCTAATAGTTTGCTGTCCCTGGCAGAAATGACTGTCCTCTGGGGTGTGAAGCCACTGCTGCAGCAATGACTGAATCACCTGGGAAGCTTAAACGATTCCCCCTGCCCTCACCCAGGCCACCCAAGGACCAGTTAAATCAGAATTGCTAGGGGTGGATCCCAGGCCTCAGTGGTTTTTAAAGCCCCCAAGGTGGTTCTAATGTGTAGCCAAGGCTGGGAACCATTGCTCTGAAATCTCAGAAATTAAAGAGATGTAAGGAGCTTTTCTATTTTACCTCCTGCAAACAAGATTTACGAAAATACTGCTTAAAACTCTTTCACTGCTCCCACAGAGCTGAAGTATAGGGTCTTTGCTGTTTCTTTGGAGCACACACAAAAATCTGATAAACAACCTTGTATCTGCTTTTCAACACCTAGAGAAATTAGAGAATGCTAAGGATGTAGATGAGGAGGTGTTTAAAGCAACTGTGGTATTCTGGAGAATCTAGCTCCGAGATACTTCGTAACTCAGCTCACGTCATTTTGTTTTTTAGTTTTTATTTTTACTCATTTACATATTTTTTTCAGACAGAGTCTCACTGTGGTGCCAGGCTGAAGTACAGTGGTGAGTCACAGCTCATTGCAGTATCAAATTCCTGGGTAATTCTAATTCTCCCAGGATTGGCGCCTCCTTAATAACTGGAACTACAGGTGCACACCACCACAGCCACCTCATTTTTAAAATTTTTTTCTAGAAGTGGGGTCTTGCTGTGTTGTCTGGGCTGGTCTCGAACTCCTGGCCCCAAGCAATCCTCCCGCCTCAGCCTCCCAAAATGGTGGAATTACAGGTATGAGCCACCACACCCAGCCAGCTCATGTATTTCTGAAAGTCATTTTTGTATAAATGGAGAAGTCAGTTGTTGAATTAGCAGAATTGAGTGTGACCTGTAGCCGTAGGCCAAGTGGACTGGGGACAATGTAGAATGCTAACAAAGACTAAAGTCACTATAAATATGATAAGCCATCACATTTTCTTAAAAAGGGCTGGGCGCGGTAGCTCACGGCTATAATCTCAGTACTTTGGGAGGCCGAGGTGGGTGGATCATTTGAGGTCAGGAGTTCAAGACCAGCCTGGCCAACCCCACCTCTGCTAAAAATAAAATTAACTGGGCGTAGTGGCAGGCGCCTGTAGTCCCAGCTACTTGGGAGGTTGAGGCAGGAGAATCACCTGCCTTGGGAGGCGGGGGTCGCAGTGAGCCAGTATCGTGCCACTGCACTCCAGCCTGGGACAGAATGAGACTCCGTCTCAAAAACAACAAAAGGGCAGGGGGGCCTCGGTGAAAGATTTCCACTTTTTCACATGGATTATGGTAACTATGGTGAAACCAGGAAGCCTCTCCCAAAGCGTTTTCCCACAGGAACAGGATGATGTCATGTTACTAACCTTCCAGTCTTACCCAACGTTATACCGGGGTTATTGCAGTGTGTAATCTATTTGCCATTTGAAATATAAATGATCAACACTCAATTTCACTGTCTTCCATGAAGGAGTCTTCAAAATGGGGACTGCGCCATACTGCTGGGTTTTTTCCACATCTCAAGCCACAGCATTAATAATGTTAAAAATATCTGCAATTTTCATACTTCAGACAGTAAAAGCACAGCATTACCATAACCAAGAACAAATGCGTGCTATTCTCAAAGATGATTATATGTTTCTTTTAGACCCCTTGACAGATGGCAAGTCCTGAATTCTCCTGCTTAGGCCAACATGGATAGAGGTGCTATGCGTCTGCTCTGTCTGTAGTAACAGCCCCTGATGTTTGATTGCTTACAGAATGATGTGGCCACACTTCTGAAACCCATATCAGAAAAGATTCAGGAAATCCAAACATTCAGAGAAAGAAACCGGGGGAGTAACATGTTTAATCATCTTTCGGCCGTCAGCGAAAGCATCCCTGCCCTTGGATGGATAGCTGTGGTGAGTCTAGATGGAATGTTGCCTCTTCACCTCATCACACTTTTGGAGTATTTAGGAGAACTCATAGCTTAGTTACCTTCACGCTCCTTGCACTGAAGGAAGCTTCTTCCTAAGCTGAATGCATCTGCTTTCTCCTACCCTGTTTAAAGTTCAATGCTTTCTGTTCTGAGATACTGTAGAAAGTGTTTTTATCAACCTTTACAGAGCAACATTTGCCTCCCACTTTCAAGTCCACGCGTCTCCATTGGTTTTCTTCTTCTTTAAGGCATTTTCTTTCTTATCCTTTTTTTTTTTTTTCCTTCTATGCTTGGGTGACGGTCCTGTTTTCTCAGTCCCCCAAACCCGGTCCTTATGTCAAGGAGATGAATGACGCTGCCACCTTTTACACTAACAGGGTCTTAAAGGACTACAAACACAGGTACGTACCTTACTTCACTCACCACATTTTCAGTTGATTACTTGTTAGACATTGGTCCCTAAAACTCGGTACAGTTAACTACTGATTCCTTTTCAAGGCTCTACACTAATGTACTATAAACTTTAAAGGAAAATCTAATATTTGCAGATAAAGTCAAGTGGAAAGTGGAATCAATTATCCAGATAATATATGTGTTTTAGAAAGTCTACCTCTGTTCGCTTATAATGAATAAACTCTCCCCACTTGAATGCATGTCACTATCTTATGTATTCCCACAATAATCAGAGAGCTTGGTGATGGAGCAACCCTATATGGTACAGAACCTTTACATGGATCAAAGTAGAGTTGGAGGGTGAGCTATAGATGAGAGGAGGAATCAGGAAATGAAGTGTGAATCAAGGACAGGAATGAGATGAAACGACAAACCAGAGCAGTGAGAAGGAAACCAGAGACTCAGTTAATATGAAATACAACTGGGGTGGATACAGAGACACCTGTAAGACTAGCAGCCATTCAGAGCGCTGCTGAAAGTATAGATGAGTCTAAACCAAGGGGCTTTGCCTGGTGAACCAGCGTGAAAGGACTTTGCATTCTACAGCACAAGTAATAGATCCCAGAGTAACTTAAACTGGAGTCAGAATAGAAAATAGGCCCAAACTGAAAGCTCTGACATGGCAGAGCTGAAGAAATATCCAGGAAAATGTGTCCTAAACCATTTAAGGGATATCATGAGATTCCTCCCCCTCTGATAAGGTCATGCCTTGTACTCTAAACAGCTGGCTAAATGTGATGTGGCTGGTGCCTAGGAACTAAGGGAAGGGATGAGGCAAATATAAGAGCAACAACAGATGGCTTCTGGCCCTAGACTCCAGAGTGGATCCCCCTCTGAGCTCTTAGATGGCAGCAACAGGAGTGACCATTGGTCAGCAAATGCAGAGGCACCTGGGGACGTCCCATGTGTTTACCCAGACTGTTCAGGCGGAAGGACATTAAAGAACCTGTATTATTGGATTATTCCTTCAATTCACGTTTTTTTTTGTTTGTTTTTTGGTTTTTTGAGGCGGAGTCTCGCCCTGTTGCCAGGTTGGAGTACAGTGGCACGATCTTGGCTCACTGCAATCTCCGCCTCCCAGGTTCAAGCAATTCTCCTGCCTCAACCTCCCAAGTAGCTGGGACTACAGGCATGCACCACCACACCCAGCTAATTTTTGTATATTTAGTAGAGACAGGGTTTCACCATGTTAGCCAGGATGGTCTCAATCTCTTGACCTCGTGACCCGCCCGCCTCAGCCTCCCAAAGTTTTGGGATTACAGGCATGAACCACTGTGCCTGGCCTCAATTCACCCCTTTGTTTTACTAATGCAGATGTGAAAATTAGAACCAGAGGAAAAGGGTCTGCAACAATATAAGACAAATTTTATATGGAATATAGAAAAATTGCATAAAATATATAAATAAATACCTAGTATACTTCCAGGCCATTAATTAATATTACATATTCAAAATTTTCATCAGTCTTTCCTTTGTAGATTTTTAAAATTTTAAAAACATTGAGTAGATACAAAAGAATATTTATAAAATATACATAAGGTGTAAAGGATGACAATACAAAAAAATACATATACATGCATCCCTCAGGTTAAGAAATATGTAACTGGCCGGGCGCGGTGGCTCAAGCCTGTAATCCCAGCCACTTGGGAGGGCCGAGACGGGCGGATGCACGAGGTCAGGAGATCAAAGACGCATCCCTGGCTAACATGGTGAAACCCGCGTCTCTACTAAAAACTAGCAAAAAAATAGCCGGGGCCGAGTGGCCAGCACCTGTAGTCCCAGCTACCCGGGAGGCTGAGGCAGGAGAATGGCGTGAACCCGGGAGGCGGAGCTTGCAGTGAGCTGAGATGGCCGGCCGAGCAGCACTCCAGCCTGGGGTGCAGAGCCGAGACCCCGTCTAAAAAAAAAAAAAAAAAAAAAGAAAATTGTAACAATATTTTTTTACTGTAAAAAGCAGGCCGGGAGTGGTGGCTCACACTTATAATCCCAGCACTGTGGAAGGCTGAGACAGGTGGATCACTTGAGGTCAGGAGTTCATGACCATCCTGGCCAACATGGTGAAACCCTGTCTCTACTAAAAATACAAAAATTAGCCAAGCGTGGTGGCATGCACCTGTTGTCCCAGCTACTCAGGAGGCTGAGGCAGGAGAATTGCTTGAACCCGGAAGGCAGAGGTTGCAGTGAGCTGAGATTGTGCCACTGCACTCCAGCTTGGGTGACAAAGTGAGACTCCATCTCAAAAAAAAAAAAAAAAAAAAAGGCAGTCATACCCAACAATTCCATTCCTAGGTGTATTTCCAAAAGAAATAAAAACATATGTTCACCCAAAATCTTGTACACAATATTCATTGCAGCATTATTCATAATAGCCAATAGGTGGGAACAATCCAAATGTTCATCAGCCGATGAATGGATAAATAAAATATGGTATATCCACACAATGGAATATTATTTGGCCATGAAAAAAAAGAAAAGAGTATTGATACTTCATTCTTTTATTCGGGCTGCAGCATGGATGAACCCTGAAAATATTGTGCTAAGTGAAAGTAGGACTGCGGAAATTTAGGGAAAACTTAAACTTTTAAAAGTTTAATTTTTTTTTTTAAGTTCAAGTAATTACTCCCTTTTGGGGAGTAATTGCTAATGGGTATAGGGTTTCTTTTGGGGGCAACAAATATGTTCTAAAATTGATTGTGGTGGTGATGGCTCAACTCTGCTGAGCTAAACTATGGAACTGTACACTGGAAATGGCTGAAGTGTATGGGATGTGAATTATATTTCAATAAAGCTGTTATATTTTAAAAAACAAAAAGAAAAACAAACAACCATCACATTCCCCTCACATAATTTAATCGTTCCATGTTGCTTTTAGGAAGAGGAGCTTTAGCAGACAGAACTCCTAATTCCAGGGTCTTCAGTGCACCTCTTTTCCTCTTAGGGGCTCTGCCTACCCCGAGAAAACTTTAGTTAAAACAACTGTGCTCAGTTACAGACTTTTTACATCAAGGCAATTGTGCCCAGTGATACACCTCCAAATGTTGCTGTGTTGTATTATAGACTTTAGGAGTGTGCGGCACGCATGAGAAAGGCATCAGAAATGCAAGATGGCCTGTTCTTCTGACATAAAAATAACATTTCAGAAAAGAGCAAGTTTCAGTTGCCAAACCTGGATATCATATGACAGCATGAACATACACCCATAGTGACTTCTTTTGTTCCAGATATACAGGCACACACCTACACATGCCAGTTCAGGACAGCTCAAGCACTACCTAGGTTTCTGCCTTTTTTACCTTCCACCCTTGGAGACTATTTTAATTAGTATCTCAGTTCATCAGCTCCTGTCCTTCTCCCTGTCCCTCCCTGAGTATATGTTGGGGCTGTGGGTGTGAGGGGTTCTCCCCAGGTAGCAGCATAGTCAAATGGGTTGGGCTTTTCTACATGCTTTTGTTCACAAAGAGGGTTCAGTATTTGCCCCTCAGTGTTAACTCTAGCAATTAAGTAGAAAATGTACTTCCAGTAGTACCAAAGACGACTCAGTAAGCCCAGTGGACCACCTCAAGACTGTACAAGAAGCCGAAGAAACGCAGCTGGAGGTGCAAATGCATTTGTTTTACTGCTAGGAGTAGTCAAAGCGCTCCCAGGTCACCCTTGAGCTTCTGAAAGCGGACTAAGCAGCATACTCCACACCACACAACACCCGTTTACTGGTGGACTCAAGCCCGCGGTGCCGTCTCCGTGTCGTAGTTATTTGTGAGTCACTGCTGCCCACTGGGCAGATAGGACCGTAGGTAGAGGAGTAAAAAGGCAGACTTCCTTGAGGTTTAAACAGGACTGTGAGCCGTGGAGTCTGTATCTGTGCAACACTTACCACCAGCTTGACTGCTCATTGGCTATTTTCTTTTTTTTTTTTTTTTTTTTTTTTGAGATGGAGTCTCACTCTGTCACCTAGGCTGGATTGCAGTGGCATGATCTCAGCCCACTGCAATCTCCGCCTCCCAGGTTCAAGCAGTTCTCCTGCCTCAGCCTCCCGAGTAGCTGGGACTACAGGCATGCACCACCATGCCCAGCTAATTTTTTTTGCATTTTCAGTGGAGACGGAGTTTCGCCATGTTGGTCAGGCTGGTCTCAAACTCCTAACTGCAAATGATCTACTCACCTCAGCCTCCCAAAGTACTGGGATTATAGGTGTGAGCCACCCCGCCTGGCCTGGCTCTTTCAATATATGAATAGAGTGAGTCATTTATTTTAGCTTTATAGAGGTGTGGCCTCTCTGAGTCATAATCATTAAAATTCACATTCCCCTACCATAGCTTCTTCCAGAGTATATGGAAACTGAAGATAGGTTTGCAGCTCCCAATGTGTATTTGGGTCCTGCTCAATTTGTTACCTCTTAAAGACTGACTTCAGGTAAAAGAGCACCATACTCTTAGTCCTTATTACAAGTTTTGCTAGAACGTTCTTCAAGTCAAAATAATACTGCATTGGTTAAAAAAAAAAAAACTTGCCCATATAGACTTGGACTTCATCCATTGTTAAATTTTTTAATAGAAAATAACTGAATCAGACGTGGTGGCTCATGCCTGTGATCCCAGCTCTTTGGGAGGCTGAGGAGGGAGGATAGCTTGAGTCCAGGAGTTCAAGACCAGCCTGGGCAACATAGTGAGACCCCCATCTCTACCACAAAAAATTAAAAATTAGCTGGGCATGGTGGTGCACACCTGTAGTCCCAGCTACTTGGGAGGCTGAGGTGGGAGGATCACTTGAGCCCAGGAGGTTGAGGCTATAGCAAGCTATGATCTCACCTTTGCACTCCAGCCTGGGCAACAGAGCAAGATGCTGTCTCTAAAAAAAAAGAAAAGAAAGTATACTGAATGTCAACATGCTGTTTCTATAATGTCTACAAACATACGTGTGTGTTATATGTACATACACGTATAAACATAGACATATGTGTGTACATTTATATTGAAGTAATGTTCATGCTCTAATAATAGCTATGTGTATACTGCTTCCTATGCACAAGGCACTGTACTAAGACCCTTACAAGACCCTACAGACTTAGGAAACTAACGAGAGA
This sequence comes from Rhinopithecus bieti, assembly GCF_001698545.2. NCBI lineage: Eukaryota > Metazoa > Chordata > Mammalia > Primates > Cercopithecidae > Rhinopithecus > Rhinopithecus bieti. Next base: position 1,223,451 of record NW_016805935.1, on the reverse strand, counting down.
GACCATTGGAGCTGCACTTAGTTTTTGAGTTTTGACTGTGAAGGTGAGATAAAGCGACAATGAGATTTTTCATACATTTGATGAATATAATCAGTACATCTAAAAATGTAGAACAAAACCACACTCACATTTTTTCTATTTGTAGAGTGAATAATTATGACTTCGGTTCCCAATTTCACTCTTTCTAAATGGCATGCCTTAATACAATAGGATTCTAAACATGCTGGTGGTACTTTAGGGCTTTTCAAGGAAAACAAAATATGTCTAGAGACAAGTCATTATTATAAGAGCTTTAATAATAGAGATTTCCATTCGTGATTATCTTCAGATTAATGGCCCAGGAACATAATTAAATTTTTCTTAACTCAAATGTCATCATTTTTGCATTTACCTTGACTTCTATAAGTGAGAAAATATTGTGGGTAAAATTGCCAGAAGGAAATGCAACTATTTTACCTATCTATAAGTTTAATATTTCTAACAATTCTTTCAATCTTTTATGTTAATCCTATTATAAAAGGTAAGCATTTTACTAGCCCTTGGTTCAGTAAAATAGACATAAAAATACTGGTGATGCCCTGCCTGGTTTGTATTGTCATTCAAAATATTAAATTAAGGGAATTTCAGTAAATGTCCCTTTAGAAGTAAGGGGTGTTACCTGTTTGTAAGAGATCAGTTTTCTTACTATACCAAAGTCTTTGTCAGTCATAATGACTAAAATTCTCCAATTTGATTACAGTTTTTGTTTTGTTTTTTTTTTTGAGACTGAGTCTAGCTCTTGTCCCCCAGGCTGGAGTTCAATGGCGCGATATCCTCTCACTGCAACCTCCATCTACTGGGTTCAAGTGATTCTCCTGCCTCAGCATCCCAAGTAGCTGGGGGATTACAGGCATATGCCACCAGGCCCAGCTAATTTTTGTATTTGTAGTAGAGACGGGGTTTCACCATGTTGGCTACGCTAGTCTTGAACTCCTGACCTCGTGATCCAGCTGCCTCAGCCTCCCAAACTGTTGAGATTACAGGCGTGAGCCACTGCGCCCGGCCTGATTACACTTTTAACCAAATAATTCAACAGAATTATGAGAAAATGAACCCAATGCTTTTTTTCTTTTTTTTTTTTCTTTTTAATACCATTCTCATTCCTGGGAGCGTATTGTCTCTCATTTTGCATCAGAAGCAGCGCAGAAAGAAACAGCCTCCGCTCTACACCCCCTTCACATGAGTGCCGACAGGGACAGTGTGAGGGCACCCTACTGAAGTCAGCTTAGCTCTGTCGGGTCCCCTCTCTGTGGTCCCTCTGCTCCATACCCGGAGCTCAGGGCATCCGGCCACCTGCCGCCTCCCCTCAGGAGAGTGCTGGGCCAGCTTCCTCCCAGGGTTCCCTTCTGAAGCGCTTCATGGTGACCGGGCTGCAAGGACAATTGCTCAAGGCTCCAGGGGCCCTAGTCACCAGATAACCATGTGCCCCGCAATCTTTTTAAAATTTTCTTTTAGATCCTAACTCTGCTTTCTTCCACTCTCTTTCACAACAAAGTGATTTGCGTCATGTGGACTGGGTGAAGTCATATTTGAACATTTGGAGTGAGCTTCAAGCATATATCAAGGAACACCACACCACGGGCCTCACATGGAGCAAAACAGTGAGTACCTGGCCCTCCTCCACCTGTGTAAAAACAGTCCATAAATATATATACACCCTGTGGCCCAGTAATCTCACACCTTAAAACTTACCTCAAGGAAAATATAAGATTAAATGTCCATGCAGAGGGCCAGGCGCGGTGGCTCACGTCTGTAATCCCAGCACTTTGGGAGGCTGAGCTGGGCAGATCATTGAGGTCAGGAGTTCAAGACCAGCCTGGCAAACATGGCAAAACGCTGTCTCTACTAAAAATGTAAAAATTAGCCAGGCATGGTAATGCAAGTCTGTAATTCCAGTTACTCAGGAGGCTGAGACATGAGAATTGCTTGAACCCAGGAGGCAGAGGCTGCAGTAAGCCAAGATTGCACCACTGCACTCCAGCCCAGGCGACAGAGCAAAACTCCATCAAAAAAAAAATGCCCATATAGAAACTGTTTATGGAAATGTCATTTGTTGTAGGAGAAATTTCGGAACTGCCTACATAACATAGAAAAGAAAATGGCTAGCCAGGCGCGGTGGGTCACGCCTGTGATTCTAGCACTTTAGGAGGCCGAGGTGGGTGGATCACCAGAGGTCAGGAGTTGAAGACCAGCCTGGTCAACATGGTGAAACCCCATCTCTACTAAAAATACAAAAATTAGCTGGGTGTGATGGCGCATGCCTGTAATCCCAGCTACTTGGGAGGCTGAGGCAGGAGAATCACTTGAACCCAGGGGGCAGAGGTTGCAGTGCGCCAAGATTGTGCCACTGCACTCCAGCCTGGGCAACAGAGCAAGACTCTGTCTCAAAAATAATAATAATAATAATAATAATAATGTGTGATAGAAGTTGAAGGGAACAAGAAGGTTTGAAGACAGGTGTACATGGAAAGCTATGCAGCCATAAAACAGAACAAAAATCATGTCCTTTGCAGCAACGTGGAAGCCGCTAGAGACCATTCTCCTTTCCATTAGAAATTAATGTTACAGTGGACTTAGGGGACTTGAGGGAAAGGGTGGGAGGGGGCTGAGGGATAAAAGACTACAAATTGGGTACAGTGTACACTGCTCGGGTGATGGGTGTACCAAAGTCTCACAAATTACCAGTAAAGAACTTACTCATGTAACCAGGAATTAACTCAGGAACAGAAAGCCAAATACCACGTGTTACCACTTACAAGTGGAAGCTAATTAATGGGTACACGTGGACATAAAGATGGGAACAGCAGACAATGGGGACTACTAGAGATAGGATGGAGGGAGGAGTCCAAGGACTGACAAATTACTTACTGTGTACCGTGCCCACTACCTGGGTGACGGGATCATTCACACCCCCAAACCTCAGCATCACACAACATACCCACATAACAAACCTGCGCATGTATCCCCTGAACCTAAAGCAAAGGTTGAAATTACTCAAAAAAAAAAGTAAAAAAAAAGGAAGACAGATGTAATTTTAATGAGGAGGAATTATGATTAAAATGTCCTTTAAATGTTCTTAACTTCTCTTTTAGTGTTCTAAAGTGTATTGAATAGTATTTTTGAATACCTAGGTGATCCTAGGACTTTGGTATCTTAGCAGCAGCATAAGATCCCGGCCTGTGTCTGTTCCCACTTTAATTCCTATGTGAGATGTTGCACTGACCTTTGCCCCTTTTGACTTTATCTCTTACATCCTCTCCCATGTTTCACCGTGTGTTCCAGCAACCCCTCACTCCTTGTGGTATCCTGAACAAAGTCAGTGCTTGGATTGCACCCAGTGAAATTGATGTTGTTTCAAAATTTACCAGACTCATATTGTGTAACCTTTATTGCAATGTCCTGAACCTATATCCTGCTGTATAACCTAACTTCCCCCGGGGAAGTGCCCCTACCTTCTCTGCAAGGCTCACCTCACACACGACCTCTTTAAGAAACTTCCATTGATCTCCATCAGCTCCCCATCTGGGTTGGGTGGCTCTGCTCTCTGTCTGCCTCCTTTGTATCTTGAGTATACCTCAGTCATATCCTTGGCATATGGAATGGTGCTTTACTGTGTGCTTTGGGGACTCTCCCACTAGATTGGAAACTCATCTCTGTCTCCAGCCCCAGTATAGTGCCTGGCACAGAGTAAGTTGACAGTAAATGGTTTGAACTAAACGATCAGTGAGGGGCTCTTAGAGTGTTTCTGCGCTTTTGAGTCTCTGCATTTGCTTCTCATGGAAACTCCTTTCCATTAGAAATCAATGTTACAGTGGACTTAGGGGACTTGAGGGAAAGGGTGGGAGGGGGCTGAGGGATAAAAGACTACAAATTGGGTACGGTGTACACTGCTCGGGTGATGGGTGCACCAAAGTCTCACAAATTATCACTAAAGAACTTATTCATGTAACCAGACACCATCTCTTCCCCAAGAACTTATGGAAATCAGAATAAAATAAAGAAATTAATGTCAACTTGAATGAAACACTTCTTTGTGAATTCCATTCAGAGGTAAAACTCTCACTGTCCTGAAAGCAGTACCCCAGCACCTAACCCCAGCACCTAACCCTCAGTGCTGGATGTCCCTGTCAGTATAGTAAGCAGGCTTCATGCCAAAGCTGAGTTTGTGGTTTTCAAGAGAGTGTGGGGGCTTCTACATTTGTTTTCCAACACTTATACAAATGTTAACATTGACCCTTCAAGATCGATGTTTCTTTTTATATTCTACTTTGCCTGTTTTCTCCATAGCACTGAAATGCACAGTGCAAGATACAACTAAGTGGGTTAATTTTTTTTCTGCCCACAACATTGTGACTTTTGAGAATAGAGTTCAAAAACATGTGAAGGGTTTTAATAAGTAAGGGTATGTGTGGATATGGATGGGTGTTTATGTAGACACACTGGAATTAAAAAATAATAGTGTTTTGTTGTAGAGCCGTGTATCGTAAAGAGATAGTGTTTTGTTGTAGAGCCATGTATCATAAAGAGAAAGTGTCACATCTTTGCCACGGAGATAGATCATTATTAGAGAATAGTAAAATGAAAATCTGGAGCCCTTGACTCTATTATTATTTCATGGTAGATAAATGCCAGACGAATGAGAATCCATTTATGGAAAATAGTGTCAACAAATGCTAGCCTGTTAATTCTCTAATGGTGCCCATGGAAAATGAATAGAAAATTACTTTTAAATGGTTTGAATACCTTTAATGCAATGTACTAAGCTGAGTAATTGTGTTTATGAATATAAAAGAGTTGATTATTAATTACAGAAAAACATGAATGTAGTTGTTTTCCTTTGTTCTAAAGTGAATACTTATTTCATTATGTTCAAGCCTCATAAAATAATACTTTCTCTTACCATGTACAACACATTCGGATATTTTATTTTTTATTTCATTTTTTATAAAATTCTGGCTGAGACCCAATAAATTGATTTCATGACCCCACTAGTGAGTCACATCTCACATTTTAAAAAGTGTGTTATAAGCTGGGTGTGGTGGCTCACGCCTGTAATCCCGGCACTTTGGAAGGCTGAGGCGGGTGGATCACCTGAGGTCAGAAGTTTGAGACCAGCCTGGCCAATGTAGCAAAACACTGTCTCTACTAAAAATACAAAAATTAGTCAGGCATGGTGGCGGGCACCTGTAATCCCAGTTACTTGGGAGGCTGAGGCAGGAGAATTGCTTGAACCCGGGAGGCGGTGGTTGTAGCAAGCTGAGATCGTGCCACTGCACTTCAGCCTGGGCAGCAGAGCGAGACTTAGTCTCAAAATAAATAAATAAATAGTTATAAAACGTAAGTGTTACATTTATACAAAATAAATGTGATCCATAGAGCACATCAGGCATCATGGATTGCCATGACAGCTGTTATTTATGTTATAGATATTACGTGCTCGCATAATATGCCGGGGAAAATTCTATTCAAAATGGTAAAAGCAAAGCATCTGCTTCACTTCTTTAATGGAAGAGCAAAGTGATAAAGTTTTGGTCAGATATTAAAATGACTAAAATACTGTGTCAAGCCTTAAAACATATGCCTAGAAATATATTTCCTGATTTTTTGTCTTATTCTTCCAAGTTTTGGGCAGCTATTAAAAAATATAACAATTGTATTTTGAATTTTAAATTTAAATTTCTTTTAAATTATTAAAAACTACTTAAAGAGTCCAAAGCATAGTCCATAGCATAAATTAAACTAATTTCTCTTCTCTTACTATGGCCTGTCAACATTCCAGCAAAATGAAGAATAAACAGTTATAGCCAGAGTTGCAGCATATTTGCAGAGAAGAGAAAGGACTACTAGAATCATCTGATTGAATGGTCTTTGGGAGGGAAAAATAAAACAAGATCATTTCATTTGTTTGCCCACTGATCACAACTCTGTAAAAACTACATATTTATAAAATGATAAATATCATGAAAGAACATAGAAAGATGTGGTGTTGATGTTCATGGACACCACAATATTCAGATTTTTTTAAAATTTAATTTAATTTTTTTTTTTTTTTTTTTTTTTTTTGAGGCAAGGTGTCACTGTGTCACCCAGGCTGGAATGCAGTGGCATGATCATGGCTCACTGTGACCTTGACCTCTTGAACTCTAACGATCCTCCTGCCTCAGCCTCCTGAGCAGCTGGGACTACAGGCCTGCACCACCACCCCTGGCTAATCTTTTTATTTTTTTGTAGAGACAGAGTTTTGCCATGTTGCCCAAGCTGGTCTCGAACTCCCCAGCTCAAGGAATTTGCTCGCCTTGGCCTCACAAAGTGCTGGGATTACAAGCATTGAGCCATCACATCTGGCCCAGAGGTTTTTAAAAAAAACAAAACCGATTCCATCTTAACAGACACAGTCCATTGCACAAAACTACTTGCACCATGAAAAGTTTATGATGACTTAACATCTCAAGTACTTTCAGTAATTGTTGTTTTTTCCTATTTTCAAATCGGATTTTGAGATTTGCACTCTATGGGGTTTTTAGTAACTGACAGCATGCTGTTGGAGACCCGGCCTGTCCAAGGGCACGTGGCTCTACAAAATCATCCTTCCCTGAGTTAACAGTTGGAGCTGAAAGTCCCTGATCCCACCTCCTAACCTCTGCCTCCAGACCGCAGCTGTGTCGGGCAACTGCTGCCCTGTTCAGTTGTCAGGGTGAAATGCCAAACTTTGAGGCCAGTGGTTGGAAGAGAGTCTATGTGTGTGTGCGAGTGTGCCGGGGTGGGGTGGGGGTGAGTTGGGTGGGAGGAAGCAGCTGTGGAGTAATCTGTCTGGAATGTCTTCTTACATTTACCGTAATAAATGGAACGTTGTCGTTTCTATGAGCTTTTTTCCAACATGAAGGCAGCTGTCAACTAGAGAGACCCCACAGCAGAAGCTACTTGCCGTTTTCCGTTAGTTTCATCCTTGCAACCGGACCTCTTTTTCTTATGAGTTTGTGTCATGTCCTCAGTGCTAAGTTTCAAATGCACTTTGTTGAATAAATTGATCTTTTGGCACAAACCCAATAGCAACACTGTTACTTAGGATCCCTCGCAGTTGGCCAGATCTGTAATATTCCTTGGCAGCTCCTTCAAATCAGATAACTAAAGCCGAAAGACTAAAGCCTAGTCTTTACACTTATAATTACTGAAATAATTGATTTTTTTCCTACAAAACTGTTCATTTCTGTGAATCTATAATTGCAGACAATTATTCTGTTCTAAAAAAGTTTTGTTCAGAAAATTTGCTCAGAAAAAGGTCATGTAACGAATTCTATGAGTAGAATAAATATGATTATTTTATTAACTTTCGGATGTTAAACTTGTTGACATATTTCTGTCCTTTCCTGTATTTTTTAATTACTTGAGCTTTGGGAACAAATAGAATATAATTATTTGTAGAGTAGAATAAAGCTGCACATGGATAAATGCATGTACAGTGTTAGGTAATAGTGATGTAGTTCTATTTTTTTTGTTGTTGTTACTGCTTTTTGTTTTGTTTTGTTTTGTTCTGTTTTGTTTTGATACAGGGTTTCCCTCTGATGCCCAGGCTGGAGTACAGTGGCACGATTGCAGCTCACTGCAGCCTTGACCTCCTGGACTCAAGAGATCCTCCTGCCTCAGCCTCCTAAGTAGCTGAGACCACAGGCGTGCACCAACATGCCCGGCTAATTTTTATTTTTTTTTTGTAGAGACGTGATTTCACCATGTTGCCCAGGCTCATCTCAAACTCCTAGGCTCAAGTGATCCGCCTGTCTTGGTCTCCGTAAGACGTGCTAGGATGATAAGCATGAGCCACTGCACCCAGCCAATGTAATTCTTAATAATACAGGTTTTTAAAATCCATCCTATACACTATCATCCATCCTAGCCTCTCCTGAACCTCCAGGAAAATGCAAGTAGTTGGGGGCGGTTACAATTATAGACAAGGTGGTGTTTCATTTTTCCCAAAGCAAAACACTTTAGGATCACTTGTTTTCCTCTAGGTAGGTGTTTCTTTTCTTTCTGTTTCTTGGTGTAAAGGCCAAATGGTCTGTTAATAAAGCGAAAGTTTAATAGCTTACTTTTGATCAAATTAAAACTCAGCCAGAGGGTATCCTGACTTATTATAAATAATGTAGACTCTGTGGCATGTCATTTAATATGAATATGTATGCCTTGTATGTTTTCAAGTCTTCAGGCCTCTCTGCCTTCCTCTTGCTATTTATAAGAGAAAACTGTTCTTAAGCTTTTATATCCGAATTTTCATTTAGAACTTGTACCAAACCCACACCTTAGGGCTATGAATCAAAGTGAATGGGCAGAGTCTCAGATGATGTGTTGGTTGTCCGATGACAAAGCTCACTATTCTCCTCTATGGCTCTTCCCCCGGAGTGACTCTGGCCAGTGTACCTGACCACAGCTGCTTCGTTCTAAACTTAGTTAAGTTTGGGCTTCTAGGTCCTTTTTGGGGCTCTGGGTGGCCAGTTACTTTCATTCTCCTATGGAAGGGTTCCACATTGCTCAGCAGGGGTTCGAATGTCATCAACTAACAAAGGAGCCTCAAATGCACAAATAGATAATAAAGTTAGGTTGGAAGTGGCTGTGAGTTCAGCCTGACAGAGACCACATAATTAAACCAATATGGCTTAAGCATCTACTATGAACCGAGTTCTGGGCAAGGGGCTAAGAATACAAAGATGGATAGATGGCATTGTGGACACAATTCCTGTCCATGGAAATGCATGTTCTAGCTGAAGAAGATAAGCAATGCACCATGATAGAATAGGAGGAGCAGCGTGCTAGGGAAACACACAAGGCATGATGCTTGCATAGACCAGTACAACGTGGAAGGCATGGCCCATCCTGTAGTGCAGTGTGGTTCTGGGGCCAACAGCAACCTGGGCACTTGTTAGAAAGCTCAAGCCCCTTGACCAGGCACGGTAGCTCACTCCTGTAATCCCAGCACTTCGGGAGGCTGAGGCGGGTGGATCACCTATGGTTGGGAGTTTGAGACCAGTGTGGCCAACATGGTGAAAACCTGTCTCTACTAAAAATACAAAAATTAGCTGGGCATGGTGGTGCAGACCTGTAACCCCAGCTACTCAGGAGGCTGAGGCAGGAGAATCGCTTGAACCTGGGAGGCAGAGGTTGCAGTGAGCCGGGATCACACCACTGCACTCTAGCCTGGGTGACAGAGCAAGGCTGTGTCTCAAAAAAAAAAAAAACATAGAAATCTCAGGCTCTCAGGCCCCACCTCAGCCCTCCCGAATCACAACCTACTTTTCAACAGGATTCCTAGGTAATTTCTATGCATAGTGAAGTTTGGAAAGCACTGCTCTACTGTATTTAAGTTGGGCCAAAGGAGTTGTCATAGGGAAATCATTCACTTTTACACATTCATTTATTTAATAATTCACTTCCTTGGTAACTATTTATTGGCTGCTTACCATGTACCAAGCACACACCAGGCATTATATGTATACTACAGTTCTTCCGTAAAGCAGCAGGGATTTTATTATGATGCATAAATAAATAACAACAATACAAAGCTAGGTTGGAAAATAAGCCTTGTGAACTAGACTCCTTCCCGGGTGGGCGGGAAGAGCCACAAAAGAGCTGACACTTGATTTGGATCTTGAGCAGGAGTTCCCCAGGCAAACAGTAAAGGGAAGGGCAGTTTTGGGGCAGAGAATTCAGCATGTGTACGTAAGACACGAACAGTGTACGTTGAGAGAAAGGCTGGTGGTTTCGCAGAGCTGAATGTGGCAAAAGGTGAGCCCAGAAAGGCAGGTTGGGGCCAGATGGTGAAATCCTTACGCATCATGCTGAGAAGGTGGGGCCCTGTGGTTTTGAAGTTGTTCCCTTTGCCATAGGTTTTGCTGTTTGGTTTTTGGTCCGCCCCCACTTCCCGAGATGGAGCCTCCCAGCAGTCACTGTCACAGCTGAGTGATTTGCTCCATCTCGATGTCTCTCCCAAGCCTGGAGTAAGAAAGGGCAACAGCAGATGAAGCCCTTGGCCCATCTCTTTGGGGTCATTCAGGAGTGGCAAATAATCTTTCTTTAACAATGAATTTTATCTTGTCACATGGCCAAACTCCATTGAGACCCTCTTCCGAGAGGGATCAATTCGAGTAATACTCTTTTCAGTTCAAAGGAGCAGAGTATAAAGGCGTAAGTGAGTATTTGGTGCACATGTTTTCGTAAACAGGTCTGAAGGTAACCAAAAGACATTTTCTGAGTAGTAGTTGTTTCATGAAAGAAGTCTGTGGCATCCGAAGATCATGTTTTGAAAGGCGACGCTGATTTGGATCTGTAAGTTCTTATGTGATTGTTAACAATTCCATTTCATTTATCATAATGACAGTGTTCATGTGCCCAGCTCCTAGAATCCCTTTCCTCTTTCTTCCTTACATCAAATCCTGTCCATCCTTCAAGATCTACTGAAACAGTCCTCACTCAAGAAGCTTCTCTGGGCTGGGCGCGGTGGCTCATGCCTGTAATCCCAGCATCTTTGGGAGGCCGAGTCAGGTGGATCACTTGAGGCCAGGAGTTTCAGACCAGCTTGGCCAACATGACAAAACCCCGTCTCTACTAAAAATAGGAAAATTAGGCAGGCGCCATGGCACATGCCTGTAATCCCAGTTACTCGGGAGGCTGAGGCAGAGAATCACTTGAACCTGGGAGACGGAGGCTGCAGTGAGCATAGATCACACACTGCACTCCTGTACTCCAGCCTGGGTGACAGAGCGAGACTCCATCTCAAAAAAAAAAAAAAAAAAAAAAGCAACAGCAGCTTCTCCAACCTCTGCTTATCACCATGTCCGCCACAAGCTGGAAGTTATCCTTCCGTCCTCAACAGCTGCATAGCACTTCTTATACTCTCCATTTATTTTGTGATGCTTAGCATTTCCTACCTTATACAGCAGTTATTTTCTCATTCAGTAACATGTTTATGAAGCACTTACCATGTTTCAGGCACTGTGCCACAGTGGAATTCCCTCTGTGGAATTCCCTCCTAAGAGAGTTCTTAAAACCCTGCAAAAGGAGGAAAGACACATTTTGGTTGAGGCTTGAAGGCTGTGTTTTCCAGATAGTCAATTGGGCAAGAGCCTTCCAAACTAAGCACATCCTGAGCAAAGACTCACAGACTGGGAGCCAAGTGCCTGCCACATCTGGGAACACAGAAATGTCCTCTCTTCCTAAGCTATCAGCTCACTGAATGCAGGCTCCATTTCCAATTCAGCCTGGGATCAGTAGCAGTGACTGGTACCCTGGTACTGGGACAGCAGTGACTTGAAAACAGATAGGATTCAAACACATTTGCTAAATCCACTGTATTCATTTGTCATCACAATGAAATTTCCAAAGCGTTAGTCCATTAACTATAGATGGTGTCTGTTTTTCAAAAGCTGCATAAAATGTGTCTTTATTTTATTTTATTTTTTTTGACGGTGCCTTGCTGTGTCGCCCAGCCTGGAGTGCAGTGGTATGATCTCAGCTCACTGCAACCTCCACCTTTCGGGTTCAAGCTATTCTCCTGCCTCAGCCTCAAGAGCAGTTGGGATTACAGGCATGCGCCACCACACCCAGCTAATTTTTATATTTTTAGTAGAGACAGGGTTTCACTATGTTAGCCAGGCTGGTCTCAAACTCCTGACCTCAGGTGATCCAACCTTCTCTATCTCCCAAAGTGCTGGGATTACAGGCGTGAGCCACCGCATCCAGCCAAAATGTGTCTTTTCTTTTGTCCAGTGATAGGAATGGAATGGACAATGCATTTTATTACAAGAACACCCACTGGCTGCCCACACCTCCTCTGCTCCTGTTCCTTGTCACTCACTGCCTTTCATTCTCAGTTGGTATAAACTCAGGAAACACAAGGTGATGTTAACTTCAGCAAAAGCTATTTTCTTAAAAAGGGAAATGGGGGAAGGTGCAGATTATCTTCTAAAGGTAAAACAAACCCTTCATAAAATAGAACACAGAGGCTGGGCACAGTGGCTCACGGCTGTAATTCCAACACTTTGGGAGGCTGAGGTGGGCAGATCCCCTGAGGTCAGGAATTCAAGGCCAACCTGGCCAACATGGTGAAACTCTGTCTCTACTAAAAATATAAAATTAGCCGAGCATAGTGGCACATGCCTGTAGTCCCAGCTACCTGGGAGACGGAGGCAGGAGAATCGCTGGAACCCAGGAGGCGGAGATTGCAGTGAGCCGAGATCACACCACTACACTCCAGCCTAGGTGACAGAGCAAGATTCTGTCTCAAAAAAAAAAAAAAAATAGAACACACAAGCAAGCCCTGGCCACGGTTTATTGGTCCAATCTGCACCCTTGATGCAAAGTGAGCATCCCTAAATAAACAAAATGCATATATAATATGGAGCCAAAGGTAACTGATCCTTCTAACAGCTATTATTTTGCCTTAACCCTCACCTCTACTATCTACTAAGTATGGATAATTGGAGAAAGTACGGTCGTTTCTGTATTCCCCTGAAATCTGAAAGAAAAAAACCCTGAATTTAGTGGTAGTTCAGACTTAGGCCCTTCTGGCCAAATGGAGTAGCTGTCCAGCTAATTCAAGCCACATGTCCCTCTTGGTCTTTATATAACTGCTGGTCCTCTAGAGTTTCTTTCTTTGATGAGTATACTTTGCTATCTTTAACCCTGGAAAGTTTTCCCATGGAAAATTTAATTTTATCTTTCCTTTTTTATGAGAAATTGTATTCTCAAGCTGGCAGACAAGAAGGAAAGACAATCTGGAAATTCCAGATTTGATCTAAATATCAGCAAAGCCAAACTAATAATCATGGCCACATATCAAGGCAATTTATGTGGAATATCTGGATCAATTGAGCATATTAGATTGTGTTCATTATATTCTTTTCTTTTCTTTTCTTTTTTTTTTTTTTTTTTGAGACAAAGTCTTGCTCTATCGCCCAGGCTGGAGTGCAGTGGCACGATCTCTGCTCATTGCAATCTCACCTCCCGGGATCAAGCAATTCTTGTGCCTCAGCTTTCTGAGTAGCTGGGATTACAGGTTTGTGCCACCATGCCCGGCTAATTTTTACGTATTTTGTAGAGACGGGGTTTCATCATGTTGGCGTGTTGGCCAGACTGGTCTCAAACTCCTGACCTCAAGCGAGCCACCTGCCTGGGCCTCCCAAAGTGCTAGGATTACAGGCATGAGCCACCGTGCCTGGCCGTGTGTTCGTTATATTCTTCTGGACTCTGCTCTGAGGGCTTGGTCTGCTTTTATCAAAAATTTTTACTTTGGGCATATTAGAACAGAAATCACCACCTACGTTTTTTGAAGGGCCACGTCTGGGTATACAGGTAGCGGTTTGACTGCCCATACAGGCATTCTGTTTTTGACGTCACTACCGTATTTAATAAATTACCTGAGATATTCAACACTTTATTGTAAAACAGTCTTGGTGTTAGATGGTTTTGCCCAACCGTGGACTAATGTAAGTGTTCTGAGCACTTTTACGTTAGGCTCGGCTAAGCTATGAGGTTCAATAGATTAGGTGTATTAAATGCATGTTTGACTCTTACAATATTTTCAATTTATAATAGGTTTATGGGATGAAACCCCATTAGTATAAGTCAAGGAACATCTGCATAAATTAAGAGAAAAGCAAACATAAAAACACTAAGTCACTGGTTTACAGGTACTAATATAGACAACACATGTTTTTCCCAGGCTGTTTTCTGATTTTAAGCTGTTGTTACTTCTCCAAAGCAACTTTGCTTTCTGTTCTGTCTTTTTTTTCATCTACTGCCAAAGCTCAGATCTTTCCAGGTCATCAGAGGAATGACATACAGGGACCACAGGAGGGTGGGAGGAGTGGAGAATCATGAAACCATCGACGAAACCATGAGATCTGAGTTTCTATGACCTTTCCCCTGGTTTTGGTATCTTGGGATAAGGGTGTTTGGAGCTTTGCCTCTGAAGAAAACGGATCCAAATGGCCCCCACAATCCCTTCATATTTGTGGGACCATCTTTTTATTTCGACTGTATTTAAGCACCGTTAGTACTTTCATGGAAATCTGAAATTCCAGTAGTGTTCTGTTTTCCCCAAATTGACTTTTTAAAAATGATTAATAAACATACATTTAAAATATTATACAGCACTTCACTGTGATATTATTAACAATTCTGTGTTCTTGGAAAGGCCCCCAGAAACTTTGTTTTATTGACAGAAGTCTCAAAATTCTAAGAAGTGGAGCCAGGTGCAGTGGCTCACGCCGGTAATCCCAGCACTTTGGGAGGCCAAGTCAGGAGGATCACTTGAGCCCAGGAGCTTGAAACCAGCCTGGGCAATGTGGTGAGACCCCATCTCTCAAAAAAAGAAGTTTTAATTCCAATAAGTGATAAAATAAGAGAATGGAAACAAAATCATAAATTCAATTCAGTTACACTCACATTATACAGGATGATCATCTTTTAGTTTATGTGCAGCCTTTTTACTTGACTATAGTTGTCTTCTAATAAAAGTGTGCTATAAATATGAATGTAAAATTTGCAAGTTATTATGGAAATTAACAAATTTGGAAAGGTATCAGTTTCACTAAGTTACTGATTAGTGTACATCTTGCATAAAATAGAAAGAAATTAGTTTTGACATTGAAAATATAAACACACCCTGACTGGGCACGGTGGCTCACACCTGTAATCCCGCACTTTGGGAGGCCAAAGCGGGCAGATCACGAGGTCAGGAGATCGAGACCATTCTGGCTAACATGGTAAAACCCCATCTCTACTAAAAATACAAAAAATTAGCCAGGCGTGGTGGTGGGTGCCTGTAGTCCCAGCTACTCAGGAGGCTGAGGCAGGAGAATGGCGTGAACCCGGGAGGCGGAGCTTGTAGTGGGCCGAGATCGCACCACTGCACTCCAGCGTGGGCGACAGAGCGAGAATCTGTCTCAAAAAAAATATATATATATATATGTATATATATATATATACACACACACACACATATATGTATATATATATATATATAAAAACAAACCCTACAATATGAATTTGCAAAGGAAGACCATCTGATTTATGTGTATAAAACATTAGGCCAGTTCTAAAACTGGTAGTTCTTTCTTTTAATCACTACCTCCTATTATGCTATATGAGAGGCTTATCATCCTCATATTTTATGTTCAATATTATACAAGGCCATTTGGGATTCTTTGTTTTTGGAAAAATTAATAAACAGTATTTTATTAAAATGTTCAGTTGTCACTTTAGGAGGCTGAGGTGGGAGGCCCTCTTGAGCCCAGGAGTTCGAGACCAGCTTGGGCAACATAGTGAGACAACAAAAAAAAGTTCAGTTGTAAAGCATTGTTAGTCTCTATAGTTGTAGCATGAAGATGTAAGTGTACTTTTGATTGAAATGGCTTTGTGATTTTGAAACTGCTTTTAGTTTTTGAGACAGGGTCTCTGTCTCCCAGCTAGAGTGGGGTGGTGCCATCATAGCTCACTGTAGCTCAATCTTCCTGGCTCAAGCAATCCTCCCACCTCAGCCTCCAGCTCCCAGGTAGCTGAGACCACAGACACGTAACCACCACACTCGGCTAATTTTTTGACTTTTAGTAGAGGCAGGATCTCACTATGTTGCCTGTGCTGATCTCTTAACTCCTGAGCTCAAATGACCCTCCCACCTCAGCCTCCCAAAGTACTGGGATTACTTTTACTTTACTGGGATGAGCTACTGCACTGGGCCTAAACTGATTTTAAAGTATATAATTGGACACCTGTAAGTTGTCACTGCTACCTAGAGATCATTAATGGTAAGCTGGGTGGTTAATGGGCCAGGATGGTTCAGAGATGGGCAGTTAAAGAGAATCTAACTGAGAAACAGAAGGGAATGTATGTTTGTGTCCATGAAGGAGAGTTTGAGGAAGGGCTCATAATGGAAGGATGAGGGAGAGGAAACACCCATGAACAGTGCCACGGCATGTCAGCTGTTTCATTGTGTGGCTTTATGTACAATCTCCACAAATATGTAAAGACAGGTGGCTCACAACAGTACTACCACTAAGCTAGCTTTATGGAAGAAACATCTTAACAAAAGTTGTGCTGCGAGCAACATAATCCACCTGTTCCAAGAGACTGTCAGGTGATATTTTGACTTTTTTTGGTCTCCGCTTTTCTTTTTTTTTTTTTTCAATTTGAGAGCAGGTACTGTTTATTAACTGACCAGCTTAGAAAAATAATCGTGGTAGACACCTTTGTTCATTCTTCTAGTAAGCCTGTTGATCTGGTCCTCCCTGTTCCCAGCATCTCCACCTTCTACAAAATGGGTGGTCTTTTTCTTCATTCCTCCTCATGGAGAAGATCATTTGAAGGGCCACAAGAAGTTATTTGCTTCTTTGAAGCATTTTCCAACAGTATAGATCTCAGGACTCAGATCCTCCCTGCAGATGATGCCGTATTTACCGAGAGATCAAGCCATCAAAGCGTCATCTGTCAAAGCAATTCACTTCTTACTGATTTTGCCATAACCACGCTTGTAGATTAGTTCATTTACTGACTTCAGACTTGGGTACCCCTATGCAATGTATGGTTCTACAATCCTCAGCATGTTAATTGAAGCCTTGTTGAGCTCCACAAAGGTTCCATTGAAGATGTGACGAAGGGAAGAAGCTGCAACACCTTTCGGACCTTTGGGCTCACACCATTGATACCTCTGATCCCGATGACAAACGCCAATTTGGGTTCTGCAGATACATAGAAGTTGCCAGCTTTTCTTGCCATCCTCACCATTCAAATTTCAGTTCTGTACATCTGCCTATATTCCTTGCAATAGTGCTTTGCTTTTTCATAGATAAGCTTCCTCCTTGCCTTTCGAAGCATCTTTTCGGCAAACTTCTTTCTCAAGGCGCTTGATCTTCAGCTCTGCAAAATTCCTTCACTTTTTCTTAAGGGTTTCTGGCACAGCAGGAACCTTCTTCTTCTCTTCTACACCGTCCATGGTTCCAGCCAGAAAAGAGTGGTCTCCGCTTTTAAAATGGGTAAGAACACTAATAGGTTGTCTGACCTGTACTTAAAGTTGGAGATCAATATTATCTATATACATTCCCCCCATGCTTAAAGCGCTTTGCCTCTCCTTTTAGGATAAAGATATCTGCAAATCACCCAGGCCATCCTGAGGAGAGCTGGTCGCTTCCACCTTTGCACCCCAGCATCCTTCATTCATCTGATATGTGACTCATATCACACGGCATCTACACTTACTTCTTCGTGCCTTTGCCACCCCCACTAGATTATGAGCTTCTGAAAAAGCAGAACGTATGCTTGCTTCCTCATCAAGTACCCCATTCCCAGCAAGGTAGCCCTTGGTAAATGTTTGTTTAGTGGACTGACAAAGCAGCCTTAGTTATTTAATTCACTTTCAATCCAACTATAAATAGTTAGATTCTACTCAAACCAAATTCTCTTCTACCCCTATTGTTGGGTTTGAAAATTTTGAGGCAGAGTCTTGCTCTGTCCCTCCGGCAGGAGTGAAGTGGCACGATCTGGGCTCACTGCAACCTCCACCTCCCGGGTTCAAGTGATTCTCCTGCCTCAGCCTCCTGAGTAGCTGGGATTACAGGTGTGCACCACCATGCCCGGCTAATTTTTGTATTTTTAGTAGAGACAGAGTTTCATCATGTTGGCCAGGCTGGTCTCGAACTCCTGACCTTGGGTGATCTGCCAGCCTCCGCCTCCCAAAGTGTTGGGATTATAGGCGTGAGCCACCGTGCCCAGCTGGGTTTGAAAAATCTTAGAGTTTAGGTAGAGCGCAGTGGTTCACACCTGTAATCCCAGCACTTTGGGAGGCCGAGGCAGGTGAATCATTTGAGGCCAGGGGTTTGAGACCAGCCTGAGCAACATGTTGAAACCCTTTCTCTACTAAAAATTTTTTAAAAGTTAGCTGGGTGTGGTGGCGGGCACCTGTAATCCCAGCCTACTGGGAGACTGAGGCGGGCATAACACCTGAGGTTGGGAGTTCAAGACTAGCCTGACCAACATGGAGAAACCCCATCTCTACTAAAAATACAAAAAATTAGCCAGGTGTGGTGGTACATGCCTATAATCCCAGCTACCCGGGAGGCTGAGCCAGCAGAATCACTTGAACCCGGGAGGCGGAGGTTGCGGTGAGCCTAGATCATGCCATTGTACTCTAGCCTGGGCAACAAGAGCAAAACTCCATCTCAACCCCCACCCAAAAAAAAAAAAAAAAAAAAAAAAAACTTGGAAGTGTTTTCCCTTTAAAAATCTAAAGTAACAAAGCGATTAGTGTTTCAAGAAGTAACATTTAATGAAAACAAATTTTGATGTACGTTAGTATACAACTATATTAAATAGAGTATATTTATATGTTATATATAGTATATGTATCCAAAAAAATCACAAACTTTCCACATGGTGCATATGAGTTTCATTATTTTATAGCTACAGTTCATACATTTAAAAATAGAGGAGGCAGCTGTTCCCAGGACAGCTGAAATTAACTTAGAGAAAGGGATTTGCAGTACAGTAGCTTTTTAAAAAGTCTTTGTGCCAAAAAAAAGTATATAATTGAATATCTGCTCTCAAAATTAATCTTAATAGACCTTAAATGCAGCATTTTTAGGTGTTGTGCTGTGTTCTTGCAATAGAAGTGAACTTTTGTACTCTGAATATGGGCATTTAAAATTATAGATGTGTAGCTTTTCTTTTCTTTTCTTTTTTTCTTTTCTTTTTTCTTTTTTTTTTTTTTTTTTGAGACAGAGTCTCCCTCTGTCACCAGGCTGAAGTGCAGTGGCATGATCTCAGCTCACTGCAACCTCTTCCTCCTGGGTTCAAGCGATTCTCCTGCCTCAGCCTTCCGAGTAGCTGGGACAACAGGCGTGTGCACCACGCCCAGCTAATTTTTGCATTTTTAACAGAGACAGGATTTCACCCTGTTGGCCAGGATGGTCTCCATCTCCTGACCTCGTGATCCACCCACCTCGGCCTCCCAAACTACTGGGATTGCAGGCGTGAGCCACTGCGCCCAGCCTCATTTTTTAAAGTTGTAAGCCATGGTTACAATGACTCCAATAGAATGTACTTTTTCATTATTCCCAGTCTGAGGCTCTAAGATACTTAAGTGGCTCATTTCATCAACATAACAAGGTTGTTTTCTAAAAAAGCATTTGTGTATGGATCACTGCTCCTTAACTAAGGTTAAGTCTGCCTCCCTTCAGGCTCCTACGCCAGGATACCTCCATTCAGTTCTCAGCTTCACTTTCCTGTCCATGTGGCCTTGTGCAAGTCACATGACATCAGAATCCTGTAGGTCCTGGAAGCTTTTAGATGTATGATTCTACATTGTAGAAATAAAATGAAACTAATTGTTAGGACAAAACATACTGTAAAAGAATTTGTTATTAAGAAAAACCTTCTTTTGAGAAGGACCAGAAATATTCTAATAATTAACAAGTAAACACCATCTCTTATTTAGTGTCTTTGTTGAATTCTCCATGTGCAGATCCAACCACATAGCCTGTGTTCATTCTGCAGAGGCACGAATGCAGTCTGCAGGCTATGGCTGCAGTTTCTCAAGACTCTCACTGGTAAATGGTAGGGAAGAGAACCCTGTCATGTGTTACCCCTCTCAGTCGGGTTCCTGGATAGGTACTATTAGTTCAGAGGCTCTTCCTAGCCCTCGTTCTTGGCACCTCCTAGACAAGTTTGCCCATCTGGGAGCGATCCTTCTGTATCTCTAGACTGACCTAACTCAAATTGTAAAGGATACAAAACCTGCCCTCTGCCCGTGCCCCCTCTCCTGTGAGCTCTGCTGTCCCACAGAGCCTATTCTCCCACAGTTGCCCACTGGGATGGACAAGTAGTGGATCACTTGATAGGCACTCAAGGCTGCAGGCTCTCATCTGATCCTTTCCTTCTCATCCAGTCTAGGCAACCTGGTACATTACCTCTGCCATGAGAGTCTATCTTTAAAAGGAAATCACCCTGAGGGGTTGGGTGGTTCCATCTCTAGTCTCCAGAAGACAGGTCACAACCCTATCTCAGAACAACTTGAGCCCTAGATGGAGAGTCAAGATCTGGGTACATGTACCCCACTACTGCAACCCAGTGGGTACTCAGAAAAAATGAATGAGGCAAGAGGCCAGTTTCTAGAAGCAGGACACAGAGTCACAACAAAACCAGCATCAAGGGTGACGTAATTGTCAAAGCACAAGACATCTTATATTCCCGTAGGATCAAGACTGGTTCCAGAGGTGCTGTAGGAGCTCAGTCAACTGCAAAAAGGCATCAGGGGGATGCAACAAGGGGTTGTGGAGATAAAAACTGAGCCAGAATTGCACCACTTCCCAATACTTCTGTCATATGTATTCTAGCCAGAGGCCCATAGGCTGCACTACATATGAGTCAAGGTAGCCCGTGCCTTCCTTTAATTTGGCTAATGACTTTTTCATTTTTTTTTGAGATGGAATCTCACTTTTGTCGCCCAGGCTGGAGTGCAGTGGCATGATCTCGGCTCACTGCAACCTCTGCCTCCCAGGTTCAAGCGATTCTCCTGCCTCAGCCTCCTGAGTAGCTGGGATTACAGGCGCTCGCCACCACGCTGTGCTAATTTTTGTACTTTTAGTAGAGACAGGGTTTCGCCATGTTGGCCATGCTGGTCTTGAACTCCTGACCTCAGGTGATCCGTCCGCCCCGGCCTCCCAAAGTGCTGGAATTACAGGCGTGAGCCACCGCGCCCAGCCATGACTTTTTCAAGTCCAAATATAGCATAAAAGATTTCCCTGAAGAAAGCTTTAGAATCAAGCAGAGATGTGATTCAGTAATGTCTTTGCCCTTGACTGGCCATTTAATATTGAATTTAAATAGCATTTCTGATTTCCTGCCATATTTTCTGCTAAACAGATATTTCAATATAGTCTCAGTAATATGGTTGTCATTATTAAGATTAATTTCAGCATGTAGGAAAGAATGGTTATTCCCAAACTTGTCTACAGATTGGAATCACCTAGGGAAGGTCAAAAAATACAGATGCCTATGCCCCTGCCTCCTCCACCCACAAGAGTATTTCTGTGACACAACCTAGTCGTCTTTGGAATTTTTGGCCTCCCTAAGTGCTGGGATTATAGGCATGAGCCACCGCACCCGACTAAATTTTGTATTTTTAGTAGAGACAGTGTTTCACCATGTTGGCTAGGCTGTTCTTGAACTCCTGACCTCAGGTGATCCACCTGCCTCGGCCACCCAAAGTGCTGGGACTACATACAGGTGTGAACCTCCGCGCCCAGCCTCCTCTCTGTTTTCTCTTGGGACATCTGAAGACAGTGTCAGGCTGTGATTCCACTTGTGGCCAGACATAGGAGAATGTAGAAAGCTCCCGTGCCATGTGCTGTAATCTCCCACAGAATGAGAAGAGAAGGAGGCAAAGATGAGTGACTCTGCAAGGGGCAGCTCACGGAGACCCAGTGAAGGGAACATCTAAGCAGTTTCATTTCGAGTCCACCGCACGGTGAAGCCCCTGAATGCTAATTGAAAAGTAACCTTGGAAACAAGAGCCTGGTATTGTACTCTTGCAGGGCCGATATGGGAATGAGCCAGGACATACAAAGGATTAGTCCAAGATGGAGTTTCAACTGGTCCTGAGTTTCCTTATTTTTTGGCTTTTATTTTCAACTTTGTAGCATTAAATCCTTTGTCTCCTGTTCCTGGGCCAGCCATCTGAATGTATCAAAGTTCCAAAAAGTTGAATATATGGCTTTTTAGTTTCAGGGTCCTTTAATGGCTCTTGGAGAGAGAGTCTCTGAATTCTGAGAGCCAGGGAACCATCTAAATCATTCTAAGATTTAGAAGCCAGCATCGTCTCCCCTTTCCACAAAATAGGACTATAAAGCTGCAGTGTTTCAGATGTTGGGGGAGGGGGCTGTCCCTTCACCAGCTGTATGAGTTATGATGTGCTTATGAGTAAAAATAATACTTGGTGATTCTCAGTGTCTGAGGACTAGAATACTGTTTGA
The DNA here is from genome assembly GCF_001698545.2 of Rhinopithecus bieti. Lineage (NCBI taxonomy): Eukaryota > Metazoa > Chordata > Mammalia > Primates > Cercopithecidae > Rhinopithecus > Rhinopithecus bieti. Next base: position 1,201,402 of record NW_016805935.1, on the reverse strand, counting down.
TGTCCAAAGCTTATATTATACTCTCTTTCTGATTCAGAGCAAATTCTCAAATTTTATCCCAGTAACAGAGAAAACATTTCAAATACTGGTGAGGAAAATGGTCAGTCTCAGGAACTGTGAAATCATTTTCTACTTGACCTAAGAAACTTGATGGAATTAGGCTGCTCTTTATTAGAAACAACGACCATTGCAAATTAAATCTTCAGGAGATGAGGCCTCCAGCCTGCAGGGTTTCTAAAACATGCATTCTGAATAAGACAATAATATTTTATTTTCAGGGTAATTCTACGCTTAATAGGAATTATATAAGTACTTTGAAAATAGCGTGTTTTTTTGTTTTGTGTTGCTTTGAGACAGGATCTCACTCTTTTCCAGGCTGGGGTACAGTGGCGTGATCTCGACTCACTGCAACCTCTGCTCCCCAGGCTTAGGTGATCCTCCCACCTCAGCCTCCACAGTAGCTGGGACTACAGGCATGCATTACCATGCTCAGCTAATTTTTTGTATTTTTTGTAGAGACAGGGTCTCACTTTGTTGCCCAGGCTGGTTTCAAACTCCTGGGCTCAAGCGAGCCAAGCAATCCACCCTCCTCGGCTTCCCAAAGTGCTTAGATTACAGGCGTGAGCCACCATGCCCGAGCCAGCATGTTTTGTTTTGTTTTTAACCGAAAACTACTACAGATTAAGAATCCCTGATTTTGATACTGCATAATAGCAAATTGTTTATGACAATAAGGGTATTCTGTTTTCTTTAATATTTGGCACTTACATAATGTTTTACCTTTCACATTTGATATTGAAAATTGATGAGTCCAAGCCACATTTCCATTACTCCCAATTTTTTAAGCTTCCTGACTATTGGATTTGTTTATAATTCCCTATTATAGGTATACAGTTCTACTTGAGGGTTTAAAAGTAAAACAGGGCCAGGCACAGTGGCTCACACCTGTATTCCCTGCAGTTTGGGAGGCTGAGGCGGGTGGATAATTTGAGGTCAGGAGTTTGAGACCAGCCTGGCCAACATGGCAAAACTCTGTCTTTACTAAAGATACAAAAATTAGCTGGACTTGGTGGCGCATATCTGTAATCCCAGCTACTCGGGAGGCTGAGGCAGGAGAATTGCTTAAACCTGGGAGGCAGAGGTTGTAGGGAGCCAAGATCACGCCACTGCCGTCCAGCCTGGGCAACAGAACAAGACTCCATCTCAAAAATGAATAAATAAATAAAAGCAAAACAGTATATAGGCCAAGTTTGTGGTATATCTGTGTTTCTATCCTGCCAGTTCTAAGTTCTGTGGGGTACATAAAAACTGGCACTTCGGGAGACCAGGGTAGGAGGATTACTTAAGGTGTTCAAGACCAGCCTGGGCAACATAGTGCGACCTCATCTCTACAAAAATAAATAAATAAATAATAAAAATTAGCCAGTCAGAGTGGCATGTGCCTGTTGTCCCAGCTATTCAGGAGGCTGAGGCAGGAGAATCGCTTGAGCCCAGGAGTTTGAGGCTGCAGTGAGCTATGTTCACGCCACTGCACACAGCCTGGGCAATAGAGTGAGACCCTGTCTCCTTAAAAAAAAAGCAAAACTGAACTAAAGCAAGTCCCTCTCTTGTTTATCACGTCGTATTGCCATTTGAATTTGTTAGGCTTTCATACTGAAAACAAAGGTTGTGCTTTACATAGCAGTGAACATAAGAATAACCATAGCTCTTGGATCAGGAAGAATCTAATTTTCAGTTGGTTCACTAACAGCCAATAGTTGACGAAAAGTCATATGGATCCTGGACCCTCATTACCTTTGGGTTTGACAAGCATCCCGGTCACATATGGTCCTTGTTTGGGGGTCAGTGTGAGGCAGGCATATTTGGAAAATTAGGTCCAGAGAGTTTCTGTATCTCTCTCTCTCACTGCTCAAAAAGGTTCGGAAACATCCAATCACCACTGAATATTTTTACCCTCCCCCACACCACATTGGTGGTTACAGTTTCCAGTGTCTCAAAAGAGCCAATCGTTTTATCGATTGGATCACTTTTTTCTTGTGATTCTAAATTGGCCAAGGCCCGGTGTCATTTAGATCCTGAGCCTTGGACCTGGACTTGGGAGTATGGCTGGCTCGTTTGCCTCTGATTTGGCAGCAGGGCTCATCACCACACGGATCCTACTGACAGGGCCACACAGCTGAGTCATGTTCCATGTTCCCAAGCTGGAGCTGCTGTGGTTCAGACCCTCCCAAACAGACCCATGATGCACAGGTGTGCCCTCTGGGAGCCTTTGCTGAGGCTTCAGCCCCACTCCCTCATCGGCAGCAGGTTTTGACTCACTTGGGCAAAATCCCAGCAAGGGCGCAGTCTCAATGCAATGCTGTGTCTTCTCTCTTCTCAGGGTCCTGTAGCATCCACAGTATCAGCGTTTTCTGTCCTCTCCTCTGGGCCCGGCCTTCCTCCACCCCCTCCTCCTCCGCCTCCTCCAGGGCCACCTCCACTTTTCGAGAATGAAGGCAAAAAAGAGGAGTCTTCTCCTTCACGCTCAGCTTTATTTGCCCAGCTTAACCAGGGAGAAGCAATTACGAAAGGTGAGAGAGAAAACAAGACCTGGAAGCTGCCTCCCTTTCCCTCTGGCTCCCAGACACAATGAGCCACTGGAGCCCCAGTGATGGATGCATCACTCCATCCCCGCCTCCAGCATGCAGGGAGAGGGGCAGCTGGTGCTGGGAAGACAGGAGCCTGCCATGTTCCTTCTGTCCATGCAGAGGGGCTCAGGGGGTCACTGTATAGACCAGAAAGAAGAACTCAGAGACTCTGGGTTCTAAATGGATCCCTGTGCTGCATCCTTGCTTTAGCCCTCAGTGCTTGCACGTCATCACTTACAACCAAGGCATCAAGATCAAGTGAAATAAAAATAGCTGGCTGAGCATGCTGGCTCATGCCTGTAATCACAGCACTTTGAGAGGCCAAGGTGGGCCGATTGCTTGAGCCCAGGAGTTCAAGACCAGTCTGGGCAACACAGTGAGACTCCATCTTTACCAAAAATAAACAGAAATTAGCTGGGCATTGCGGCACACACCTGCAGTTCTAGCTACTAAGGAATCTGAGGCGGGAGGATCGCTCGAACCCAGGAGATGGAGGCTGCACTACTGCACTCCAGCCTGGGTGACAGCATGAGACCTTGTCTCTAAATAAATAAAAGTAAATAAATAAAAATGGCAAACATTAGCTCCTCTGTCCTGAAGCAGTGTACAGGCTTGTCAAAGAATTATATCCCACTATACCGGGCTTGGAGCTAAGAATCCAAAATTCTAAATTTTTCTCTGGCTCCAACTGGCTCTGGATGCCCTGTGAAACTCATTTGCAAAGTAAAGGAATGGATTCATAAAGTCAGTTCCATATTCTGATATATACTCACTGGAATGCCCTAACCTTTTAGGCTGTGTCTGGAGAATGATTTAGCCATAAGAGAAGACGTAAGACGTGATCCTTTTTCATGAGGTAGTTTGCTCTTTGCAGGATTTTTATCTATCATTTTATATCTCAACAGAAGAGGTTCCTCAAATTAAAAAAAAAAAAAAATACTTGGCCAGTGCAGTGACTCACGCCTATAATCCCAGCACTTTGGGAGACCAAAGGGGGCAGATCACCTGAGGTCAGGAGTTCGAGGACCAGCGTGGCCAACATGGTGAAACCCTGTCTCTACTAAAAATACAAAAATTAGCCAAGCATGGTGGTGCATGCCTGTAATCCCAGCTACTCAGGAGGCTGAGGCAGGAGAATCGCTTGAACCCGGGAGGCAGAGGTTGCAGTGAGCTGAGATCGCACCACTGCACTCTAGCCTAGGTGACAGAGGGAGACTCCATTTCCAGAAAAAAAAAAAACAACAACAACAACTTACAGTGCTTCCATCAACTCTAAACTTGTACAGGACTCAGCTCCTGCATCCTGACTTGGACAAAGCACTAGACTGTTTTGAAAGTTGCATTACCAAAAGTTCTTATGCTCTTTATTTACATCATGTTCATCTAGCAAGTTAGAGACATTTCCCTTTGCATAAAATAAATGTGTCCATGTGTGTTGTCCTCCTAGGGCTCCGCCATGTCACAGATGACCAGAAGACATACAAAAATCCCAGCCTGCGTGCTCGAGGAGGGCAAACTCGATCTCCTACCAAAAGTCACACTCCAAGTCCCACATCTCCTAAGTCTCATCCTTCTCAGAAACAGGCCCCAGTGTTGGAGTTGGAAGGAAAGAAATGGAGAGTGGTAAGTGAAGCATTTTAACCTTTATTTTCCTGACACATGCCAATGAAAGGAGCAACAGTCAAACCATTTACCAAGATCTGAAGGATTTCTTTTTAAAAAATGTTTTTATTAATACATAACATTTGTACATATTTATGGGGTACCTGTGATATTTTGTTACATGCATAGAATGTATAACGATTGCCCAGGTTCGGTGGCTCATGTCTGTAATCCTGGCGCTTTGGGAGGCTGAGGTGGGAGGATCACCTGAGGTCAGGAGTTCGAGACCAGCCTGACCAACATGGTGAAACCCTATCTCTACTAAAAATACAAAAATTAGCCAGGCATGGTGGCACGCGCCTGTAATCCCAGCTATTGAGAGACTGAAACAGGAGAATCACTTGAACCCGAGAGGCAGAGGTTTCAGCGAGCCGAGATCACACTACTGCACTCCAGCCTGAGTGACAGAGTGAGACTGTTAAAAAAAAAGGGGGGGGGGGTAATGATCAAGTCAGAATATTTGGTGTGTCCATTACCTTGAGTATTTGTCATTTCTATGGGGTAGGAACATTTCAAGGCCTCTTTTGTAGCTATTTTGAAATATACAAGACAGTACTGTTAACTACAGTTATCCTACTCTGCTATCAAAAGTTAGAATTTATTCCTTCTTTAATAGGTGGTACCTATTAAATAGGTTAGGTGGTGCCTATTAACCACCTAAGTGAAGTGGCAGAGGCAAAAACCACTGGCTAGAGTAGAAACCAGGGCGTTTCTGAATGCTTCCATAAACTTTATTTTCACAGGTTCTCATGCATTCTTTTCTTCAACTTTTTAAATTATTTTGTAAGTGGTAGTAAAATATACATAACATAAAATGGACTATTCACTGTGTTTAAGTGTCCAGTTCAGTGGCATTAAGTCTGTTCACATGGTTGTGTTGCCATCACCACCACCCAGCACAGGACTCTTTTCATCTTGCAGAACCAAGAGTCTGTACCCTTAACCAATAGCTCCCTATTTCTCCCCCTGCACCCCTCCCAGCCCCTGGCAATTACCATTCTACTTTCTGTCTCTATGGATTTAGCTATTCTTTCTCTAAGCTTTTAATCAGGCAGCAAGACAGACTGTTAATCTATGGAACTGGGAAGTCTGCCCCATTCTCACATGCCGTGAGATGTTTCGTTCGGTCCCACAGATAGAGGGATGATACCTCTGTACCCCACTGCTGCCACCCCCCACTGTCCGGGCTAACTGTGTGAGCAGGACGTAGACACTGCAAATGGGAGTGAAAGCGGGTGTCTCCTGTTGATCTGGAGGGCTTCCCTAAAGATGAAGGACCAGAGTCCCTGGAGAGTTGTCATCACCTTGAAAACACACGGGGCTTAGACCACTGCTATGACCCTTCACCAGCCTGTTTGCCCAACTCCTGTTTGACACAGCAGGTTTTGCTGCAGCATCGAGTCCAGACTTGGCATCAAGGTCTCAACAAAAAGCTCTCACATCCCTGCTCCAGCCTCCCACCTGCTAGGGTGCCTGATACCTGATGTTTACACAGAGATACTGACTTGCTTCCAAGAAGTAGTTCCATTTTTCCCATCCGAACAATGAGAGTAAGACCTGTGGTTTCATCCATAAGGAGATGGTTCCAAAAGAATATGCTGCAAAACCATACTTCATGCTGAGCTTGTAACAATTTCAGTGTGCAGTGGATTCTGTTTATGTATCCTTATGTATTTGTATTTGTCTTAATTCTAGGAGTACCAAGAGGACAGGAATGACCTTGTGATTTCAGAGACTGAGCTGAAACAAGTGGCTTACATTTTCAAATGCGAAAAATCAACTCTTCAGATAAAAGGGAAAGTAAACTCCATTATAATTGGTAGGGCAGAATTATGGCTCTATGGTTATTATGATGTTATAGAAACAAGCTGTATGTATTTAGTGGAGTTGTTTTTTTGGTGTGTTTTTTCTCTCCCCTAGACAACTGTAAGAAACTTGGCCTGGTGTTTGACAATGTGGTGGGCATTGTGGAAGTGATCAACTCCCAGGACATTCAAATCCAGGTAAGCAGAGCCTTTCCAACCACGCTGTAAGCTTTGGCCTTGCAGAGACCATCCACTCCGCCTGCAAGAAGGAGCCTTGCGGCTGGGCACGGTGGCTCACACCTGTAATCCCAGCAATTTGGGAGGCCAAGGTGGGCGATCACAAGGTCAGGAGATCGAGACCATCCTGGTTAACACAGTGAAACCCCATCTCTACTAAAAATACAGAAACAAAATTAGCAGGGCATGGTGGCGGATGCCTGTTGTCCCGGCTACTCGGGAGGCTGAGGCGGGAGAATGGCGTGAACCCGGGAGGCAGAGCTTGCAGTGAGCGGAGATCGTGCCACTGCACTCCAGACTGGGCAGCAGAGCAAGACTCCCCTGTGGCCACCTAAAATACTCTTATTCCTGTTCCCTCTGGACACAGCTCTATCATCACCCCCTTGGTAGACCCCACTCTTACTTCTCAGTGTTAGTTCTTTCTTTCAGTCTCTTCTAACAGATCCCATTTTGTGTTTCCATTACTGGCATACCATCTCAATTTCAAGGACAGCTAACTGGCCAGCATGGTGGCTCACGCCTGTAATCCCAACACTTTGGGAGGCCAAGGCAGGTGGATCACCTGAGGTCAGGAGTTTGAGAGCAGCCTGGCCAACATGGTGAAAACCCATCTATATTGAAAATACAAAAATTAGCTGGGTGTGGTGGTGGGTGCCTGTAGTCCCAGCTACTTGGGAGGCTGAGGCAGGAGAATCGCTTGAACCTGGGAGGCAGAGGTTGCAGTGAACTGAGATCGCGCCACTGCACTCCAGCCTGGGCAACAGAGAGAGACTCCATCTCAAAAAAAAAAGAAAAAACAAAAAAGAGACAGCTAACTATTCTTTATAGCCCCAGAAACTTGCACAGTACCTGTACATAGTAGGCATCCAGTAAATGTTTGATGAGTATGATTAATAATGCATAAATAAAAATACTGTGAGACTCTCCTCATATGATTAGCACCATTCCAAAGAGAACTTTTTTTCTCAGGAAAAATTGGTCCTGAATCACGAGGAGGAAGTTTTTCTAAAGAATCAGTGAGGTCATCAGAAATACAACCTGGGAAGTAGGGTTGGAGTTGAATTTGCAAAACAGAAGAAAATCTGTGAATTTAAATCTTTAATAATTTTGATTTAGCCAAATGGAATTTTATAATATGCCAAAATCTAAAGGACTTCTTGGTTTTGGCCAATTATAACTTCTATCTTTTTTTTTTTTTTTTTTTTTGAGACAGGGTCTTGCTTGAGTCCAGACTGGAATACAGTGTGGTGATCACAGCTTACTGCAGCCTCAAACTCCTGGGCTCCATTGATCCTCCCACTTCAGCCTCCTGAGCAGCTAGGACTACAGGAGTGTGCCACCATCCCTAGCTAATCTTTTGTAGAGACAGGGCATAGCTATGCTGCCCAGGCTAGTCTGGAACTCCTGGGCTCAAGCAATAACATGCAATAAGATAATGATAGAGAGAGATAAAACTGGAAAAGGAAGAGACAAAAATGTCCTTATTTCCCAGCAAAATATGTGCATTTATATAAAACCCAAGAGATTCAAGAAACTATAAAACTGAAAAAACATTCAGCAAGATGGTAGGATATGATATGAACATGCAAAAATCAATAGCATTTCTTTCTACCACAAATAAGTTTTAGAAAATGCAATAGAGGCTGAGCGCGGTGGCTCATACCTGTAATCCCAGCAGTTTGAGAGGCCGAGGTTGGCGGATCATGAGGTCAGGAGATTGAGACCATCTTGGCTAACATGGTGAAACCCCATTTCTACTAAAAATACAAAAAAATAGCTCGGCATGGTGGCGGGCGCCTGTAGTCTCAGCTACTCAGGAGGCTGAAGCCGGAGAATTGCTTGAACCCGGGAGGCGGAGGTTGCGGTGAGCCAAGATTGCACCACTGCACTGCAGCCTGGCAATAGAGCTAGACTCTGTCGAAAAGAAAAGAGAAGAGGAGAGGAGAGGGGAGGGGAGGGAGGGGAGGGGAGAGGAGGGAAGAAGGAAAGAAAGAAAAGAAAACGTAACCGAAAATAAGGTGGAAATAGCTATTTTGTTGCTAGGTGCAACAAAACTGTAGGTACCTAGCAAAAAAAGTAAACAGAAATGGGAGATAGTTACAAAGAATGCAACAGTGGTGTTTTAAGTCAGTGAACAGGAAGACATCACTATCAGTGGTCTCAGTTATTTAATGTGAGTTTAATGAAATTCAGCTCAAAATCTCAACAGAGTTTTAAATGAAAAATGGTCTTAAAATTCATTTGGAAAACAAATGGACAAGAATAGCTAAAACAGTGTGAAAGATGGATAAGGTGAAGGCAATTGCGTGCCTGATATTGACTCATTGTAAAGTGCTATATTGTTGGTAGTATACAAAAATAGATAAATGAAACAGACTAGCGAGCCCTGAAATCAATAGATGCATAGATGGAAATTTGTATTTTAGGGCAATTGATTTTCCACGTGGGAAAAAAATACACTGAATTCTACCTCACATCCTACATAAAAGTAAAATGCTAATTGTGAAAAACAAATACTTTTAAACTTTGATAATAACATGTAGAAGAAAAATTTTATGCCTCAGAGTAAGAAATAAATTAATTAGGGTCAAAAAGCACAAACCATAAAGAAAGGACTGGTCATTTTAACTACATCAAAATTTAAATTATATGTTTAGCAGAAGACATAATGTGAAGCTGAAAGACAAGCCATGGACTGAAGAAAGATATTTGCAATGAGATAATCAAAAAGGATTTGTATCTAGAATTTATAAAGAACTTAAATCAATAAGAAAAAAGCTGCCGGGTACAGTGGCTCATTCCTTAAACCCAGCACTTTGGGAGGCTGAGGTGGGCAGATCACCTGCGGTTGGGAGTTCGAGACCAGCTTGACCAACATGGAGAAGTCCCGTCTCTACTGAAAATGCAAAATTAGCTGGGCATGGTGGCGCATGCCTATAATCCCAGATACTCAGGAGGCTGAAGCAGGAGAATCGCTTGAACCCAGGAGGCAGAGGTTGCGGTGAGCCAAGAACCGTGCCATTGCATTCCAGCCTGGGCAACAAGAGGGAAACAAGAAAGAAAGAGAAAAGGGGGGCAGGGGAAGGGAAGGAGAGAGGGAGGGAGAGAGGGAGGGAGAGAGGGAGGGGAG